>NW_009648157.1:1565337-1577640 GCF_000708025.1 Charadrius vociferus | reverse complement strand
CAAACAATAATCAGTAATTCATAGGATGGGGAAACTGGAGCATAAGTTCATTTTGGGGGCTATCAACAACAATGCAGATACAAATCCCAGCAGTTGCATTTCTAACCATCCATCCCAACACTTAGACTCACATATCCTCAGGTCCAAATCTTCTGCTGATGTTAGTTACTATACACACCCTGATTTCAATGTCCCTGTGAATCCATTAGTTGACATGGTGCTGGCATAGACAGTTTGGTTTGCAATCTCATAGAAATTTCATGGGTGCAGGAGCTAACATCATTCAATGAGGAGGACACAATGCACAGACCAGAAGGACATACTGCCGGCCAACCACCTCGGACATACATAACCTCACTGCTGCACTAACAAATCTCTACCAAGAATGCTGGAACTTTCAAGCAGAACCTAGACTAACATTTAATTATACTGAAATGGCATTGTCTTTGCTAGTCAGAAAGCAGGGATGCCACACAGTACTAAAGTGAAATAAGACAGCCCTTTCCCCAGTTATACAGTGCACTCTGGCTGATTTCAGTAACCACACTAACCACCGGACTCGTAAGTGCTGGGGATCCTGACTTCAGCAATTACAGCTCCTTCTCCATAAGACAAGCGGGGATGTGCACAGTTGTCTGTCCTGATGGTCTGCACTGGTAGCTCCTTTACACAGAAATGTTCAGCTCTCTGCCAGCAGCAAAGCTGGGTTCTCAGCTTCGTGTTCCTTTCTTTGGAGGGAGGGGGGAAAAGTACATCAAAATGTTCAAGGAACAGAATGTATTCATTTGGAAATGTGGTTATGAAATTGCTCAAGTTGATGAAGTTTAAGCCCTCTTACACATTCTCCTCTGATTTTTTCCTCTCCTTTTTTCCCTCTCATCGGCAAAATTCTTCCACTCCTACAATTGCATTTGTTGTGTGTTGGTCAAATTGTTATTCTGTTAAATTGGATGTTCTCAACCTTTTCCTTTTTATTTACTTTGAAACACAAACTCCACTTCCAATTCCAGCACAATAATTCTACAGCAAAGCCCATGGGAGCTCTGAGGGGATAAGGAATGAAATACTGCATTCACTTAATAGTGAATTCGCCAGAGCCACCATTTTACTTTCCATGCATATTTTATAAAGAAATCCCATCCAATAGCCTTTGGTTTCATTGTCAGGATATTCTCATACATTTGGACTTACCTTTGGCATGCAGCAAATTGATAGATGGGGCCAGGGCTTAAGAGCTTTGGTAATTAAAAACTTCCCTGCCATTTTCTGTATGCACAAGCAGATTATCTGGTGCTGCAGAGATTCTTACAAACGGTACTCTAGCTGCCAGCATCACCAGAAAAGTCAGACACATTTCCCTGTATTAAGTTCCAAAATAGCATATGGTCTAACAGCCTCTAAAAGATGCTGTCGAAGAAGACAGTTGCTGACAAGGTCAAGCCTGGTCATAGCTGGGGAGATGCAGCTTTTCAATAAACAGAAGAGGTCTGGAAGGCAGCTCGGCTTCTCATGTGAGCAGCTCTCAGGCACAAAAGCAGACCGATAAAGCGGCTCGCCCAATCCCAGGGAACTGAACTGTATCTTCATCTACCCTGTTGTGAAGCAGGTCTGAATTTGGCAAGTGACTTCCAGACTGAGCTTGTACAACTGAAAGCACGACTTTATCTAAGATCTTGATTTATAAAGGGCTATTAAAAGATTGGCCTAGTCCATTGCTTGAGTCTTTTTTTTCATCAAAGTGTCTTCTCAGAAAGCCGTCAGCACCAAAGGCATTGTGTGTCTGTGCACACATGTACAATACCATTTGTATTATTTTCTCCTACAGCCAGTGATTATGTATGCCTCTTAGAGGCTGCTTCTGCATGTAACACTATGACAGAGCAGAAATTATTTTTAAAATACACAGGCAATGCTTATAGTCCTCTTTTCTTACTATCGGCAATATTCTCTCTACTAAGAGAGAAAAGATTTTGTTATTGTTTGGTTTTTTGTTAAAAAAAGATTCTGTGCACCAAAGGTCCCCTTCTTGGATTATGTCCTCATCCACTAAGGGATTTATATGAAAAAGAAATGGTTTTGTATTTTTGCCTATAGGATCTAAAATGTCATGTGAATCCTGCCCTGATCTAAATTAACATAGTGAGACTACTCAATCAATTCTATTAAATTTCATGTAGTTTTTTGAATTTATAGCATTATAATTGGCAACTAACTGTGATCATGATTTTTATAAAATGGTAAGTGAGTTAGACCGACCAACTTAAGATGTTTCTAGAAAGCCAGCCTTTCAGAAACTCATAAGCAGACCATTCCTCTTCCCTGCCTTCTCTCTGAAAATGAGAGGTTTTGGGGTGTCTCAGGTTGTTGAGCCAAAATCACGAGTCATTTCTGAAAAGTGATTCTTTTTAATGTTGGCAACCCTATCTACCTGCCTCTGACAACACATCGGCCAGGAGAACTGCTTGGATCTTGTAAATAACAGTTGGTCAGCGTAAAAGAGGCCCTACAATTTAAGGTGCTTTGATGTTATTTAATATTACGCCCTTTGATTTGATTCACAAAGTGGTGCTTAGGAATTCTTCGTAGTGTTCCTTAGCACGATTAAATTTCCAGATGCTTTCCCTCCACTATAGCTCTGATTGTATCTTGGGAACAGGCCTTTTTGGTTACAGGGTGCCATTTTTAAACATTCATTTTTCAGGCTAAGTTTGCTGTTCAAGTTCTGGTCTGTTGCCTTCTGAATTGCAGCAGGCATTGAAATGCTCTTAAAAACAATGATATCATTCTTCTCAAAAAGACTCTGTTTCCTGTTCTTTGTTGTGTCTAAAGTATTTTTACCAGGCAAAATCAGCTATGTGCCATTTATTGAACTATTAGGCTTCAGACAGGTTTAGGGAGCAAGTGATTGATCTTAAAAAGTTGGATTTTTACATATGTAAACGGTGGTGTTGTCCACAGCATGTTTATAGTGCTGCCTTTCTTAGTTTTGAGACCAACTAGAGTTGACAAGATGTTGGGTTTCATGGAGGGGAAGAAGAAACTTAGTGGGCAGATTTAGACTCATACAGATACAAATTTCCTAGCGATTATCAATTATCTTTTATTATAGAGAATACATTCACACCTAATTTACCACACTATCAGTCTGGATTGTCTTAAATTAAATAGAGTATTTCTGACAGTAATAAAGTAAATAGACAGAGGATTTACAGTAATATGCCGTAGATGAGATTCTAGCCAACAGTTTCAAAAGGGAGAGAGGGTTTTGGCTGATTTCATTTCAGGAGCTCACAGTGATTCTTCCTGAACAAAGTGTATGAGTTCACATTTCTCTGTACAATATTATTGTAGTCATGTTTATGGATTAGATCCATCAGGCAGTACAATAGGAAACAACTGACAGGATGGCAAGCTCTTTCCTTTTTTTTATAGTGCTGTAGGCATATGTGTTTGAAAATAAAGATAGAGTCTTGCTTAAGAGAAATGACAAGTTAACTCTAAACAAGAGCAACAGAAGTTAATAAATACAGGAAAATTTTTGAGGGAGGGAGGCTAAAAATGAAATAATGAGCTTATGTAGCTGTCTGGGTATAACTTTGGAATTGTTTTATCATGTTTAAATAAATACAGACTAGTCTAAAAGTCTTTAAATAAATAAAGACTGATCCAGTAGTCTACTTAGGGAAGTGAGTTTTGACAGGTGTGTAATATCCATATACGAGTAGTAACTACATGCAGCCTGTTAGCTTCAAGTCCTGTGCTCAGCTCATTAAATCATGGTGCCTCGCTGAGTGACAAATGTACCGGTCGTCTTATAATTTGGATTGATGTCATAATTAGGACATACTCAAATATAAATGCTTTCAGTTGTGCAATAATGGCACAACCTTACTTACCTTTCTCTTTTACCTTCTAAATGAGCTCTAAGTTTAGGACTTGAAATAGACCTAAAAAAATGAAGACAAAGAGCATAGGAGCCAACCGCCACGCTGCTCTGCTCAGCCTTGTTACAGTTGTCACCACTTGGCAGAAGTCCGCGAATATGGCTGCAGTTACACCTTTGCTTCAGGACTTTGGTTGCATTTAAAATGACACACAGCTGAAATAAAGGACCACCACCTCCTCTTGTTCATTAGGGCGCAGTTTCCAGTCTTCCAAAAGGAGTCATAAAGTCAGAGGTCAGTAAGATTGCGAGAGTAATATCAGAAAGCAAAAGCTAAATAAGTCCAAACGGAGCCATAACAAAGCCTTTTTGCACAAATCAGCATATTTTCAAATTAGTGTTTTGCAAATTGCCAGACCTACACCCATTGCCCTATTTTTCACATGCATTAAATCTCTCAAAGCATCAGTGATGCTGTTGGACCGGACTTGATGCAGCCTACAGCTGTGATGCTGGGAGAGGAGAGTGTGGTGTATGTCACGGCTTCTCAGCTTGGGGTTGCCTTGCAAAATTACTATGGAGAAAAGGAAAGAGAAAGCATCCTACATACCCAAACACCTGCAATTGAGAAAAGAAACTAATTTGGGGAAAAGCAAGCTATATAAGAGCATTCAGAATTTATGCTCATTTTGAGCTGAGTGTAGAAACACTGCACAGGTACTGAGATGTTCTCAAAAGATTTTAGTCTCTGATAGGAAAGGTTGAGAAGCCCCGTTCTCTCATCAGCTGCATATATCCCTCGCAAGTCAACATCATTCTGTTGTTTTGTGAGAAAGACATGGAGGTGAAAGACATCCTGATCTCTCAGGGTTTGGATCAAGCCATTTGTTTGCAGACTAAATGCTAAATTATCCTGCAGGAAAATCCAACAGGGAAACTGTCTCTTGGTTTTCAGAAGAATACTTCAGAAGTCAGGAAAAATGGTAATTTTAGTGGAGCTTTGACAAAAGCTTGTTTTCTATTGGCTTTACTGGCAGTTATCTTCAGTCAAAGAATAAAGAAGAAAAAAAAAAGTGGGTGAGGAGGAATGACAACCAAAAAAATACAGACCCAAGATTTTTGGAGGACAACTGCTATGAAAGCCACAGTACTGGCACATGGCACACCCCTTCTGTGAGGGGGATTAAATTTGCTGAAAATATTCTCTCTCAAGTAGATGGAAGACAAATTTCTCTTCTACCTGTGAGCCTCTCACAAGGCCAAATCCCTGCCCCTCTACAAAGTATAATGTTGGCTAGCTAACCTGGGAGTCATATCTTAAGATCATTAAGTCATTGATTTGCAAGGACTGATGGATTTTGCTCTCATAACATTTATTAGAAGGTTATTTTCAAATAGAAAGTATTAGTTTTGTATTATGCAAATTTAAGGCTTTCTGACCAGGGCAGTAACCAGTTCATTGTTCTTACATCATATACAAATGCTGGCGTGACACTTTTTTTTAAATATTCAAACAATCAAATACGGCCAAAAGCAATTAGTTAAGAAAATACCCCCAGAAAGGTCTGAAATTTCCTTATGTGGAACAGACTAAATAATACCTTGTAATCCATTGTGAGGCCATTTGTTCCGATTTTGCAGAAAGCTCCAATCGCTTTTCTCAGACTTTATTGACAAGTACTTTAAACACATTAAATTATCTGAAAGCATTTGTAGAAGAGGTTACCGGACAAAGAATGTAGTTCCTATTTCCATTTATTATTGGTTTGAAGAGGGATACCACATAAGGATGTCTTACAGAACACTTGAGGCATCATTCACAAGGGCAATTTAGTGATATTTGCCTATTCTCTTGGTTACATCTGCTTGTGATTACTTACCCAAGTCACCTTGCGTGGACTCTCTGTGACTCTATACCACTTCTACTTCACAAAGTTTCAGCTTATACGTCGCAAAGAGGAAATAGCAAGTACCAACCAGAGAACAGTGTCGTCTATGCGCGAACACAAATATCGGCAGAAAGACCAGACATCCTCTAAAGAGGAGTGTGTGTGTGAATACTGAGTAATCTACTGTGTTGAATCATAGCAGTAAATTATTTTCCCCCATCAGAAGGGCTCTAAGTGGCGCAGGTAGAGTGCAGTGGCCTGGCACCGGAGAGGGAGTGCTCTGCTTCCATCTCTCGGCGAAGGAGAGGAAGGACAGCCAGATGAGACTCATCTGGATTCTTCATTGACCCAAAAGCCAGATGAACAGATGCTTCAAAGAGGGAGGACAGCTGTGTTATGACAGACAGGGGAGCACGGAGAGATTGATTATCATAAGCTTTTCTCCCAGGGTGTTCCCACCACTGCTCTGGGACTCGCCATAACCGCAGCTACATGTGAAGTGTACGGGTTGTGGAGCCGATCCAAGAAGAGAAGGAGAAAGTGTCTAGTTTGCGGTAAGGAATCTTTTCACATTACTGTCAGATGCCAATTCCTAGCCATTAAAATCCATATGACTCTGGGAGAATTCTTCAATAAGCACAGAAAAAGAGGGAAACAAGGAAAGAGAGGCGCTTTCGCCAGGGGATATGGCGTTGACTGCTGACGCCAACAAGGCTGGCAGCAGAAGAAGGACCAAAGCCGAATCCCTGTTGGTGGGCTCAGGACTGCAGCAGCAGGCGACAAGCACAGGGCACTTCGCGGCTGTCTGGAACAGAGGACACCGCACACGTCTGGGGTCTGTGGGAATACACAAACCTCTGGCACCAACCTGTGACTGACGCCAGAGCCAGGCAGGAAAGTTGCCTCTTGGATGCTCAAATTGGTAGGCTCTGGGCTGAGTTAATAAACTGCTGCCACAGGTAGTGGGGATGGATGAGAGGCTGCATAGCCCAGGAAGTCGCTCCCACAGCTCCTTCAGCTGCATAATAAAATCTTTGAGGCTGAGGGCTGTGAAATCTGCCTCACGGGGCGCTGAGGGAAGGCAGGGTCTCAGCCGCAGATCAGACCCTCCCCACCTTGCTGCCAGCTGCATAGTGTAGACCTGACAGACAGAATTAGAGCCATTTGAATGTCAAAAGCTACAAGTTAAGCAACTTTTTAAGAGATATAATTACCCTTTATTTCCATAACAGAAATCTCTGTTATGGTATTTCGCGTGGGTTTTTTCCCTTGAAAAAAGTTCTTATTGGTTCTGTCAGAAACTCCAGGTAAACACTCACGTGTGCTTCTAATCCCAACGCTGGCTGCTGCTGACAAATCTGACAGAAGAATTGCATATATTTCAAAAATAACAATGAAAAGAAATTGGCTAATTCAATTACTGGACTCAAAATTAATTTCTTCATTATAACTGAAACCAGTGTCTGTACTTAAGGTAGAGAACAGATACTAACCAAACTCTTCCATGAAATAAAACACCCAGTTTTATTCCAGCACATCTATGTTTTTCTACATTTAGGTACAAATCTCCACCTGAAATATTTGCCTGTTTTGAGACGTGAGCTTGTATTCTCCCATATTCTTTGGTTTCAAATGCTTGGAGGTTTTAAGTCCTACCATAGCTGAATTTTTCTTTAATTTCCACAATGTAAACTCTTACAATCACTGCTGTGTTATGAGGTGGGGGGGCTTTTTCCTGTTATTTCCTGCACTCTGATTTTTAGTTTCAGCTTATTTGTGATTTTCATGGAAATATGAAGTAGACACAGTAGGTAAAAAAAAAATACATAAAGCACAAGTATTTGTGCTTTCATTTTACTTTCAGCAAAATATATGAGATCATAAACTGTGTAAAAAACAGTAGAAAATATAAACTCCCTTTTGAGACAACAATGAAGCATGTGTTATCCTTATGCTTTATATACCTTTACATCTATATTTAAGTTCCATTTGCTGAGAGAAAATGTGTTTAAAGACTTTCTTGACACAGGATCATATTTTAAATCTTTTACTCGTACTTTTACTGAGACAATCCAAAGTTTTAAGGAAGTGGCATTATGATGTCCTATGACTTTTAAGAGTAATCAGGGATGTTATCATTAAAAAGAAATATTAAAGAGTTTGTAGATCAGTAAGCTAAGGAAAAATCAGTATTTCATTGTTGATAATTTATTGTTCATTTATCAACACTCATAACCTTGGGATTATCATTCACTAGAAGCACATGTGTTCAAAGTACTATATACTTCTTGCCATCCAAATGTTGTTTCTTGGGAGATGTAAGTGGCTTTTATGACTACAGTCTTAAAAAATTACTTACCATTTATTGGTCCTTTCTGTTCACTTCCACTTAAAGACCAGAAGTGTTTCACTGCAGAGTGCTCAGATCACCTGGTTACTAAAGTGAATCTCCATCTGTGCACTTCTGTGCAATGAAATCTTTTAATATCTATTCACTCTAGCTGCTAAAGAAGGGGGATAAAATATATTTAGCTCTAAGAACAGTGCTAGGAATCTTTGTCTAGCTTATGACGGAAGAATATGTTTGGTGAAACGGTCAAATGGTAATACCAGTTTATTACTGAGCTAGGCTCAAGAGACCACCAAGGCAGCTCAAGCCCATAGGAAGCTAGCTTAAGCACCAGAGCTGTAGTTCAGTCTGGTTTCTTCAGTTTAGTGCCAGTGACATTTTTCTTCTTATTTGAATCAACAGACTTTTGGGTTTTGGTGGCTGTTGGCACATAATACCAGCCTTTGAAATACTGATTGCTCAGCCAAAGTTAACAGAAACAGCTGCAAAACAAGATGTCATTATCTCTGGGTCTTGCTCTGAGTGAGCTACAAGTGCACTGCCATCTGCAAAGAGCAGTTCTTTAATAAGGGGACTTCTAAAGCCTTTGTTTCTGCATATAAACAAGGCAAATTATAAATGTCGCTTGAGGAAATCTGAAACTGGACTCTCAGAGATAGACTCTGCGTTTGTTGGATTTGTTGCTACTGCTAAAATAAATCCCTGTAACACTGAGATGAGGTAGCTCTAATCACGTTTTGCAAGCCAGCTTTCCATCCAAATAGCCTAGTGAAGATGATCATGTCTTCAACTCCTTTGCTCTGTGTCAGAGGAAGAGTCAGGTTGGGGTTTTGGTGTGGGTTTTTCTGTTTTTTAAGGTTGATTTTTTTTGCATAGCAGCATGCAAAGGTCTCTTTGATTCTTTAAACTCTTCCTAATAGTGCCAAAGACCATTAGACAGCCTGATAGTTATAAACAGCCATGGCTGTAAAAGAACCACGGTGTTGCATGTACATAACTAAGAAAGATCCAAAGCAGTATTCTGTATAAAGCAGACCAGAAATACATAGTCATCTCTGTAACTGCAGTGCATTTTTCTAACCCATTGCCTAGTTGATGCTACAAATGTAAGCATCTTTAAGCTGTTGCAATACTGTTCCTTACAGAGAAAAATATATGTATGATCAGTGGCTCAGACACACTTTAAATAATTCATTTAGAATCCCATTGAAGCAATATTGGTAGGTTACATGAAAGAAGATCATGGTGTTCTGAACAATTTGAAGTCTTTGGCTATTGATCTGCTTTAATGTTAACCTTAGATTATTTTTTTTAAGTTGAAGATAGGCAAAGACTGCAATTTTGAAGAGTTCATGACTGTGACAAATTTTAAATGTCTTGTATTCTACAGGTAAAATATAAAGTTGATTGAAATTATACAGTCTTGTATTCTACAGGTAAAATATAAAGTTGATTGAAATTATACAGTCAACTCATAATTGTGTAGACTTAATACTAGAAAATAAGGAACTAACTTCATGTCCATTAAAGTCAACAGGAATCCAGACATTAAAGGTCACAATGTTGAAGTAAAATTATTTTATTAGATTTATGCAGAATCTTTGTATAGAAAGCCTTCTTATGTACACAGTGTTCTAGATTTTTACAAGTCCTTTTATAATGCCTTGCTCCATCCCTGCCCCGTTTCTCAAAAGTCAGTAACAAGTCATTGCAAAAACAATGACAACAGGTTTTATAAAAAAAACCCAAAACAACCGAAACCAAACAACGAATTGTTTGGGTTAAGAAATGAAAGAAGCATGCAACAAGACACACAAAACCAAAACAACCAAAACCAAACAACAAATGCACGGTAACAATCAAATTGTTTGGGTTAAGAAGTGAAAGAAGCATGCAACAAGACACATGAACCAGGGAGAGAGGACAGAAAGGCCTGGTAGACAAAGTCATTGAACGCAATTGCAGGCTCTGAAATAGGCACAAGGATTAGGCAGTGGTTAGAACAGAGTGGCTGAACAGCTACAGAAGGAAAGCGGATTTATAAACAGGAGTTCAAGCAACATCAAGGAATGGCTTCGGCGCAGGAAACTATGGTAAATAGGAATAGCTGGGCTTGTTCAGAGCTTTGGGAAACATTAACAGCCATAAAAAGCTGAAGTCTTTTTTTCGTTTAAACATCTTAAGCATAGCATTTTCAAACTTTTTTTTTTTCCCCTGTAATGTAGATGAAACAATTTCCTTTCATTCCTACTGATTACACAGTCTCCCTTTTAAGTTGAATGTCTGCATATACTTTCTCTGTGCCTACTAAATCTTTAGAAGACGACACTTGCTTTGATCGGTTTCATAGCTTTTGTCAGAGTAGAACTGTCTTCCTAATATTAAGCAGCTACTGAAGCCTTACTGTCTTCAGTAAGAAGTCAATAAGCTCCAACATATGAGCTTAAAATTAAACAAGGCTTAAGATTATTTCCTAAACATGGAGGCTTTTCTGAACTGAGGCCTTAGAATAGAACTGGTGCTCTTTACTGCTGTAGGAAGATACCCAAGCAGTATCTTAAGCATTGCAATTAACAAACACTGTTAACAACTCATAAATACATTTTATCCTTTTTAATACTCTTTTGAGCACTATTTCTAAAGAAAGCGAGTGTAAGTTAAATTTCCATAAAGACTTCCATACTGCCGTGCACTTGGGTGTTTAACTTGGAGTTACACCTACATCTTTATTTAGGCATGTAATTAAAAATGGCGTGATTTTCTGAGGGCAAGACTCTAAGTGTAAGTACCATTTTTATTAGGACGCTTGGGATAGTTGGTAAAGACAATTTTTCAGGCCCTCAAGCTCTTCTTCAAGACTTAAACAAAAGCTTAAACATCAAGCTAAATATTAGTTGCTCTTAGTTTAATTATGTTAAATTAGCTGAACAATTAAAGAGCTGTTTGTCGATACACAAGAAGCAGAGGGGGATGTTTGGCAGGGAAAAGGTGATAAGGTATGAGAAACTGTAAGACAACGAGGAGACAGACAGCAAAAATTTTGCTTGGAGAGAACATGATATAAAACCAGTGATACAAGTGTCTTCAGTTAGCCAACTGCCTTTGGCATCAAGCAGAGTTATGGCTCCCAGTTCTCAGACTTCTCCTCCATGAGGATCAAGATCCAAAGAAAATAGAAGTGATGGTTTCGTGAGGAGTGAATTTCATGGAGGTTAACACAGACTTTGGTCCTTATGAGTCAGAATTTGAAGCTTCTATCCCAGCAGTCAAAAAATAATCCATAGAGCCATGAGTGCTACTACCATGTTATTAGTTATGTTTTGAATACAGGTTCCTGGGAGCTGAGATGATTTTGATGTGCCTGTGGTCTTACGGCTCTTGTGCAAGTTAGCCCTTCTGGACTGCTTCCAGTCCTTTAAGTTTCCGCCCTATTAACATACGCGCAGTTTTGGCTTCAGTTTTTGTAGCAGTCTACTTTGGGATCTAGATAGGATACACAGGTGTCTAGACCAGTTTTGCGAAGAGAATTAATTCAGGTTGTTGGCAAGGCACAGTACCACATTAATCCAGCCTTGTGCCCTTTTGCACCATCTTGCCAGATTGTTTTGGTGGAGTGGTAAATGCAGCAATGTGTTCTCTCTTGAGATACTAACATTTCTGGATTCGTGGCATGATTTGATAGGATCCAGATGCCAAATAGGTATTTTTCCAGTACTGTTGCCTTCAGGCTTATCAGTCTCCAGATGTTTAAGGTGCAATAGGGAAGCTAAATAATGTTCTCTGTTGAGCAAAAATTTGGAAACTGGAGTTTGGAAAGTGGGGACAAAGTAACTGGCAAGAAAGACCGGGCAGGATTCAGGATTCAGAGCCAGATTTTCAGAACATCCTGGTCTTGATTCTCACCGTTGCAACCGACAGATCCACGGTGGTTCTTTATTTAGGCATCGGGCTTCAGGTGCCCGACATCAAGAAAGTACTCAGCCGCTAAATCCCTGCCTCTCTCTCGGCTGCACGAGGAGAAGGAAGAGTTGGACAGTGGTTTATGCACCTCTTTTTTTTTTTTTTTCTTTTTCTTTTTCTTCTATTTGTACATACCGATGTGGGAACAAGAATAAAAACAAGCCGGAGCCCAGCCCTGCTAGCGTTTCACTGCTAGCGTACCGCTCCTGCCCCGACACCCT
>NW_009648157.1:1564227-1564553 GCF_000708025.1 Charadrius vociferus | reverse complement strand
ATATACCGATGCGCGGAGTGTGTGTGTGTGTGTGTGTGTGTGGGGAGGGGTGGGGGGACACCCCACCAACCAAACGGGGGGAGGAAGAGGAAGAGGAGGGAGGGAGGCGAGAGGGAGGATGGATGGAGGGCGGTGGAGTGCAACAGAAAATGCGTTCAGCGGGGGGACCGGCTGTGTGTCAGTGTGTGTCAGCGTGTGTATGTGTGTGTGTGTAACAAGGGGCGGCTGCGGCGCCGAGGCTGCAAGGTGGGGTGCGTGTGTGTGTGTCTGTGTGTGTCCGTGTGTGTGCGTGTGTGTCTCCCTGCCCGCGATGCACAAAGGGGTGG
>NW_009648157.1:1540708-1563464 GCF_000708025.1 Charadrius vociferus | reverse complement strand
GGCTGCCGCCGCCGCCGCGTCCCGGTGCTGCGGGGGATGCTGTGATGCTCCCCAGAGCCCGAAAGCCGCCGTGTGTGCGGTTCCTCACCTCTCCTCGGGATGAATCCGCCCGCAATTCAGAAAGCTGAGCTTGCCTGGCTTGCTCAGCTGTCAACCCTGTACTGCAGAATTTATAGCCACCTCTTCTTGTTGGTTTACAAGGAAACCTTGCCCGCACCGTCAGGCTTAAGAACTGGCAGGGGTAACATTTAGGATTTTCGGTATTTGGTTTCTTCATTTCCGTATCTGGATTTTCACCGACGTGTGTCATAGGTTTGCAGCCAGATGCTTTTGCAAAATGGATGAAATCTCAAATACCCTGCTAGGTAAATGTAAGTTACATATCGTCTGGCAATAGTATTATGGGTAACAGGTGATAAACAGCTTTCTACAACTGTAATATTCATGCATTGCAAATGCGGGGAGTTCTATAAAGGAAATTAATTCTTTTTCATGTCAGTGGATGCTAGTGTCATCACCCTTACGTAAATCACTGGGGAATTTTCCTGTGGCACAAACCATTTAGGCAAACAAATTATTTAACCTTTATAAAAAAAGTGTTACCCACTGTTACCACTGTTATCAAATATATATTTTTTTATTTGACTTCATACTCAGAATGAGCAAAGTCCTAATAAAAGATACATGTGCCCCACCCCAAAAGTTTAAGGCCTAAGACGTGAAGGCTATGAGACACACAAGTACTTACCTCCCTAAAATACATGAGCGTTGGACATTTAAATGCCTTTCTCCATCAGGGCCTTAGATCCTTTTAAGTAACCAAAATAAGAACATAATTTGATTAAAAGCATACGATCAAAAAAAATTGCTCTAGTGAGTTGGACATCTAGTCCAATATCCTGGCTCTGACTATAGTCATTAGCAGATGCTGAAGGGAGGAAAACTTAAGAAACAGGATTGGTATATCTTTTCCTGGTATATCCTTTCAAGTTCCAGCAAATGGTAGTGCAGGGATTTCTTAAACTGGGGTTTGCTCCCAGACCATCATGTTTAATAAGCCCTTGAATTTCTCTACTCCCTTTTTTTAATCTGTTTATACTTTGGTCTCAACCACATTCTGTGGCAATGAGCACCACAATTTAATTACGATTTGTGTGAAAAAGTACTTCCTTTTGTTTGCTATGAACCTGCTGCCTGATAATTTCCTTCAGCGCCCCGTAGCTTTCGTATGTGACGAGGAGCGCACACTGTGTCTGCACAAGGTGCTAGCGGTGTCCTCTCACACCAGAGCAGGTACAGCGCTGGCAGATCAAGTCCCTTCGTTTTATCGATCACTGGGTTGAGAAGTCTGCCTAGGGGTGTAAACCCGTATTCAGCCCTCGGTCTTTATGTTGAAATCTGCAGGTAAGAATAGTCATTCTTTTTCTTGTTATGCAACATGGACACTCGTGCACAAAGAATCGCCCTCAACCCATGAACTCATTTCAAGAAGGCTACTGAAAAGCTGTCTGTCAAAAATTAACTCCTGGCTCTATTGATTTGAATCAAATCTGATTGACAGCTTGGTGAAAAATTCCCCATCCTAATCCAGTTTTCCACCTACCCTGAAAAGAAGATTAGATGTTTTATTCTCAAACTACAATTCTTCATTTTTAAGAAGTATACTACAAACAAAATGCAAGCTACACATCAAGGGACATATCTCTATGAACTCTGTATGAATTAGCATCACTTCTAATTGTTCTGTGTGACATTCATTATAAGATGTGCATATTGATCAACAAGCAGAGTTTCAAAAGTAAATTTTAAACGACTCATAAAATCTTAACTGATTTGGAAGGAGCTGTGAGACAAGCTCGTCTCCCCATGAGTACTACTCAGTTTTAATCATGCTTGAGGAGCACTAGTATTGATCAGACCAACATTGCAGAAAGCTTCCCTGATCCCACCAGTAGTCCTGCTTTGATTTCTTCATAAGAATAATAAAGGAATAAGAGACCAAAGAACTACAAAAGCACAACCTGGACCCAAAGACCCAGAAGTTCTCACAGTTTGAAATCAGCAGCAGACACAACTTGGAGCAACACAATCCACAGCAGAATGTGGACAAGTGGAGAACAGTACAAACCCACGTGAGTTGAGAAATCCTTCACAAAAAAAATAAAATACTGGCAACCTCAGGTGCTGTAATCCTCATCTCCCAAAAGACTAAAAGAAGAAGAGACCAAGTGGTATCATTATGAAGACAGGATAGAAGGGATGTCAGTGAATCTCAGACTTAAGCCAGTCTCAAACCAAATATGAGAATAAATTTCCCCTTATAAATGGCGTACTTGTGTATGTGTGTGTGTATATATATGTGGCAAACCATATATATACACATATGTATATAAACTTTCCTTTGCAGAAAATACATTAGCTTGAATAAATTTTACAATCCTGTATCTTTTAAATACCACTTTCTTACTTGTATGCTTCACACACATGCCTTTAAGTATGAAACATATGGAGATTCTTATGAATATGGTAGAAGTGTATGAAGTGAAACGGCATTCAATCTTGCAAAGATGTTCATCACAGTTCCATTAGCTCCCTCCTGATCATGTCTCCATGATGTCAGGTAGGGATTTATTTTGCACTTGTACAAAGGTCTCAGCTTCCCCCTTTTTACTGAAAAAGATATGTTCCCATCATACTTCTAGTGCTTGCTCTGGAGTTTTTTAAGAACAAAAAAAAATCATGTGCTAATTAGCTTGAGTTAAAATTAGTTAAAAACTAAATCCTCCAAGAAATTTACCATTTCTGTTGACCTCTTCTTTGTCCGAAGTCGTCTTAATAATGAAATAGCGCGATCAGACTTTCCATACTGTTAATTAATTAAAAGCGTGTGCATAGTGTGTAAAAACAAATGAATAGGTTGAGTTGTGATTAAGTTTATCTATTCATGGTTGTAGCTACTGGCTATAACCATACAGGCTGTAAGTAGGCTTGTGCGAGGAGCTCTGCTGCTGGCTCCTGGGAGGCTACTGCACCCTCCGAAGGAGCTCAGCCCTTCAGCTCCACACCTCTGCGGGGCTTGGCGACAGTGGGTAGGGGATAGGGGGTGCATGCACGTCTCGCTCCGATCCTCTGGCAAATTAACCGGTTCAGAGATCTCTTTTCTGCAAAGATTTTGTGGCTCGACCCAAAGGTGGGTATCTGCTCTCAAAAGGTTTCCCTTGGCACTGCTGCTGTTCCGAACGTGCACAAAGGAGGCAGCCATGCGGTGTGACTGTGGCAGGAACCTGGGGGAACGCTTAAAGCACACAAACAGATGAACTCGGGGGACTCCAGTGCTCCTCCTGCCCAGCCACCGTGTAACCTGGGCCTCGGCTAAACGATGGGCCACCAAACCAATGTAGGGGCTTGATTCCCTAGCGTGCTTTATCTGCTTCCCACGCCTCCGCTGATGCAAAATAGATGTAAACTCAATTTAAACGATGGGTGTGCTTTGAATAATTTGTGCTGTTCTGCTACATTAATGAATCTGGGCTTATTTTTTTTTATTTTTTTTAAAAAGAGTAAAAGTAATGCAATCATTTCAAGATTGATTCTATCATATCTTCATATAGGTTTTGAGTGATAGCTTTGTCTTTAAGTTCCTTGTTTATAAAATATGAATGAAATGCTTCTTACCTTTCATACAATCGAAATTGTCATGCATTATTTACTTTGTAAGAAAATGACAGTAGGTTCTTAGAAATCAGTAAATTTCTAGACAGAATGTATGTGGGGAATTACAGGTAGGGAGGTGGAATAGAAATAAAAGGTTAATAAAATCTTAAATCCTAAAGCCGAGCATTATATATTCCTTAAACACATTCAGACATCTTGAACACTACATCTGCACTGCATGATCTCTCTCCATGCAAAAATGCTGTATGTCTAGCCTAGTTTCTTCAGTGAGAAAGGGAGTAATTTAGTGAGTGATGCATTAACACAGCTATACAGCTTCTACTACCAAAGCAGCTTCGTTTAGAGCAGCTTGGCTGCTCTCTCCGGTGATGCCAGCTCTGTGTTTGCTGAAATACAAGAGAGATCACAAGCTGGACCACTCTGTATAGCCCTAATTCTTAGATGTACAGACTAGAAGAGAGTATACCGGAGTAACGCTGCCTTTAAAGGGAGACTGCCACTCTGTCATGGCTCCCTGCTGCAAAAGTCAATTGATTATGCCACCTTGCTCAGTAATTTTAGTTAAGAGCAAGTCCAAGCAAGAGTTGGTCTTACTCTGTTTTGGGAAGGCTGAGTACGGTTTGGGCTGTTTTGCTGTGTGATGTTTTGCTGTGTTGCGTTTTGCTGTGCTGTGGTACGCTGTAACAATGTCCTCGTTTATCAGCAACTCATGTCGGTTACAGTAAAATAATCCTGTGAGATAAGGCAATTAAACCACAGGAATCGTGGATGAAGGCTGTCACGGTATCCTTAGCACAGCACTTTTACGCCTAGTGTAGTCCAGATAGCGTTCAAAGGGGAGAGCTCAAAACACAGGGCACCCCAAGAGGCAACGCATCCCCGGCACGTCGCAGCCACAGCCAGGAGCTTCAGGAACTCCTTACGTTTCTCACAGTACCACTGCCTGGCTCGTATCACCATGTACACACTGATCTCCTAAAGGCCTAAATTAGAGGGATGGGTATAGTAAATTTTTAATGCTATGGCTACTGTTTATCATTTATGTAACGAGAGCAACCTTCTGAAGTAAGGAATTTCTTACCCAATCCACCTTTTTATGACAGCACTGCAGGCAGCACGCACTCTCCGATATTCACATTGCACCAGAGCTTTGGGTGGTGTAGATGCTGCTTTCTCAATGATTTGCATCATAGGAAAATCAAGAACAGTGAGTAATAACTTCCTGTACAAGGGCTTCACAAGTAGCCCTGTTTTAATGAATGTAGGTGGGAAGTGTGGTCCTAATTACTCAGTGTCCAAAAGGTACTTTTATTTCCAAGTCTTATTATCTTCAGAAATTACTAAAATATTAATCAGATACTTCATAGCTTTCAAGATGAGTTTGGGAAGAAAGGAGTGAGATGTGTAAGTTATTTTTTATCATTCAGATAGAATGGTTTAAAAATATATCCACAAATTATTTTGATGCTTAAGTCTAAACTAGTTTGTTGGAATGCAGTTGTCATATAGTGGTCTGATAATCTAACTGATACAGCTTGATATATCTGATAATCTGGTAATCAGATTTTAATTTGTAGCATTTTTTCACTGTGATATGCATTATATGTGTTCAAAGATTTTTATAAACACTTACTGACCCTCACGTTGTAAAAAAAAACAAACCTCTGATAATAATAATAGAGTCTCATCTGTATGGTAAGCACCAAGCTGACCAAAATAGACAAGAATGTTTTCAAATTCTATGTCTGATTAGTTGATATGTAAAATCAAGTCATAGAGCTACCACAAAAAATCAAGTAAGTACTCACGTAGAGAGTATCTTGAAAAGGGTAGAAGGAATACCTCTACTCAGTAAATGCAGCAACTTCATAAATTATGAAGTTATGAAAGTGACAGCTTTGAGCCGATAGCTGACATAGGACTGAGCATTGGTCAGTGATTCAGTATGTAATTATTCACTATCCAGAAATCTGACTGCTTATTGGGTTTGTCCTGAGCACTCTCTGCAGAAGAACCATCCCATATCAAGTATTTGTGTCAAAGCCTATGTCTGCACTGCAAATTGCAATGTAGGGTAGAGATGTTTGACAAAGGTTGGACACTCGAAAAATCCAGTTAAAGCAACACTGAACCTTGTGCAAGAAAAAATGACCTTATTTTACCTCTGCTATCTGTATGTCATCTTGCATCCTGCAGTATAGACTACTCAGAAACTGAGAAATCCACTCCTGAAATTTTTCTATTTTTAAGCTAAATGGCTCCTGAGGGGATTTACCATGCAATATGTCCCATACTCCTTCAACCGTTGCCTTAGCTCTTCTTCAACCTGCTTCAATTAATCAATAACCCTCTTCATCTGAAAACATCAAAACTGTTGTTTCAATAGCAGTCCGGGAAAATGCAGAAGTAACATGGCTTCACATGGCTGTCTTAAGATTTCGGCTTTCTCTAGCCAAGGTAGAGCAGCTCTTTTGGGTGCAGGATTGCACCGAGCATTCTGTTTATTTGTTAGGACTCTCAGTTCTTGTTAGAGTCCCAGGTTATGTCTCTATAAAATAACAAAAGCCTGAGCTTGTGCACCAGAACTTGATCGTCTATGCACTAAATTTTTATAACGGTGCCAGACCTGACTGGAAAGTTACCACAGTCAAGGGACCATTCCCAATAAAATACTTGTATGAGGCTGTCCTGTTATCCAGAGCAGGTCAGTCTAATTATATGAATATAACTAAATTGGCCATTTGGCCTCAGAGCTGGAGAACAAGCCCTGCAATTGCTTAGCTTTCCAGTACAGGCACATCACATGTCTTCAGGATACAGCCTCCAGCCTCTGCCTTTGGCCTGCGTCCTTTCTTCTCAGGCGTATGATATTAGATGCAACCAAAGTAAATCCATGTTTGCTGTGATTTACTTACCAATGGATCCAGATCACCTTCGGTCAGTGATTTGTCCTCATTAGCTTATATTGTCCCTTTGATATTCACCTACTACAAACAATAGCATTAGTGATTTTTATGGTTCCTTCTGTTTCATTCACAATAGAGGGAAAAGTTGTCAAGTTGTATAAAAGAACATATTCCTGAAAGATCCAATTAGAAACACACCTGCTTAATAATTATTCTCCGTTTTTAATTTCAGACCAAGGTTTATCAGGTTTTAACAGATTTAATGTTTATCATGTTGATTTTTGATCATGTTTATCTTACAATCACAATGTTGTGAGTAATAACAGAAGTGAACACATTTATATTGACAATATAGCCATCAACTTTAGCCATCAAATTGTAAATCTTATATCAAATATTAATATAACTGCATCTCGTATCGATCTCAAGTATGTATACTTTTAAAATTTGTATTTAGCGTAACCCATATTGAGTGGCTTTAATTATATTGAGTTCAAATCCTTCATGTGTTTATTACTATTAATATTCTATCAAATCTGTGGGATGATGTGGGCATTATTTATGTTCAATTTTAATTTCTTTCATACATAAGAGGATAGAGAATTGTTCAAGCATATTCAGCAAGAAAGTGTAAAGTTTAGGAAAGGGGGGTGGCTCATATCTGTATGTTCATGATATAATAGGAAAATTCTATACCTTGTGTGACTTTACTTCTACTGAGCATTTTTCTTGCTCAGGCATATAATACTGTGACAAATACCGTGACCTGGTTTCATACAACGTGTAAAAGCAGGTGACATTTCAGGAACTTTTGAGAAAATATAGAATCCAGAAAGCTCAAAACAGTAAAAGAGGAGGGGACTGTCCTTCATATTATTATTATTATCTTGAAAATCTAGACAATTTAGTAAGCACTGAGAACAAATACAGAACACATTATGAAAAAGCTATTACTGTCTTTCCAGATTTCTGGGGTCTAGACCTAGTAAGTTTTTTTAAGATAATTGTTCCATCACGCCACCTTTTCCACAAGCTCACTTTTCAAACAACCACATCACCTCTGCATGCTGGGACATCATAAACAGCGCTGCTATTTCACAGAAAAGAGGTAGAGATACATATTAATTGAGCAATTACAGGATCACCTAGTAAACTAGTGGCAGATGCAGAAATTAAATATAAAGGGCAAAATTCAAAATTCTTGTTGATTTCAAGGGGCAAAATTTAACATTAAGAATCTTGTCTCCCACTCCACTTGACACTTTCCCTTTACTAAAGTAATGCTCATGTATAAGACATTAGAGAAAGCTTAAGATCCAGAAAATCTCCAGGACAATAATGGGACTTTGCAGTTGAATCAGAAGTCATTCTTCCTAATCAAATATTCTTAGACATTCTGAAAATGACCAGAGCAAACCCCATCCAATATAATTACACTGTTCCCTTGCATATGTAACCTGAATGCCAATATGAAAAGTATTAGTTATGGCCATGTTAGAAAAAAAAATTCCTCAATAAGCAAAAGACTTCAAAAACATGAAGACTTTAGACAGTTGAGCAATGTGGCCTGACATTTCAAAAATGGTGAGAGAAATTGGAAACATATAGCGGGTAGCTTAATACCTTCTGCATATATCTCCCAGTATTCAGCTCATCAGTTATTTAAAACAATCTGGTATTTTTGTGATCCATTAAACCATTACCTGTAGATCAGTCATCCCCGTAAAATGAGGTAACTCCAATACAGTAAGGTCAGTCATATTACACCTGTCTTAGCTTTGCTAAATTAAGTATAAAAAAAATCTATGCAGATTTCTTCTGGCTTCATTGTTAGTTTTTATGATAAAAGATCCTGTAAGATCACAGTTATAATACACACAAGAAAATGTTTTTACAGGTAATAAGAGAGAGTGGACTAACTAGCCAATGCATGCAAAATTCTAGTAATGAACGCAGCATACCTTTTCTAACCCCTGATCACTCTGAATTTTAATAACACTGCTTTCTTGGGCTTGATCAGAGCTTGGTCTAGGGGAGATGATTTAATCGGTCTATATCAGCATATACTTTGTGTATGCTTATATATATTTCTTTGTAATTTAACCTAAGATACTTGGAATTAATTGCCTTGTGCTTACCACAACAACAGAACACATCCATGGGCAGTGGTATAAGTTACTGCCAATCAACTCCTCCAGTAACTTTACCCTGAAGTATGCCGAAGCCCCAAGTAAATGCAAGGTATTTTATTTTTTCATGAAAAGTAAGTTACTGCGTGTCCCTTTAAAAAGGGAGGGAAAGGTCTCTTTGAATTCAAGTAAATATGGTCGAAAAGAACTTTAATGTAAGAAGAATAAATGTGTCTGAAAGTGTAATTTATTGCAGACCCAGCTGTAGCTGGGATTCGGTTGGTTTAAAGTGCATAGGGGTTTTAAGACTGCAAATAATTGAATTGCTATTAAAGTTTAAGGCATTTTTCCATTAACTTGAATGGACTTCTGTGGCAGAAACCATTCTTACATGCAATGCTAGCCATCAGTCATATTTCAAACCTGTGATTGCAAGGCTCTCTTCCGGCTCTGTTAAGTAGAGACTCTTCTGCTGGACAGTGAGCTCATATGCAACAAGGGGACCCAAAGCCAGAGACACACCCTCACTTTGCACCCTGTGCTGTGAGGTACTACCTGGAATCACCTAAAGACAGTATTTTATGTTTTAAAACCAAGCTGGGTACTATTCATAGCGCAGACTTTTTTTTTTTTTTTTTCTATGTGAAACCCCAAGCTATGTAGGTGAGAGACTGTTTTAAATTGTGCTACAGTGCTATCCTCAAAGGTACAGAGTGTATCCAGCAGAGTGCCAAGCAAATCAACTGCTATCGAACCAGGCTGGCAGTATGTGCTCAGCAGCTCTCTGGATTAGACTGCTTTTCATTAGTATGGCCAATTCCAGCAGGTGGCTTAGTCGTAGTTTTAGGAACATTGGAAAATAAGAACATAGACTGGAGGGAACACCCTGGCTAATTGCATCCCAATCTCCGGCTGCTTCCAGCAACCAGTTCTTACCTTTCTTTTCCTTCCTTTTCTGGATCCAGTTAATATTAAAAGCAGAAAGGATTTTTTTTCACATCTATTCTTACTCAAAGGCTGTTCCAGAGCTCTTGTTGAAAACCTTTTTCTCATTTCCAGCCACATTTATTCAAAGGCAGCTTATTCACCATTTGTTCTTGTGTAATCATCTATATTAAATTGGTCTCCCTCCCTTCCATTTGTCCACCTGACACACTCATCTCTCTCCCCTTTAAATATTTGTCCCAGTAAATGCTCTTTAGATCAAACAGACCTCAGAAGATGGATGGAACCCTCAGAATGCAAAATCTTTGTATCTTGTAAAGAAAAGGGGCTCAAATGCCATGGCAGCAGCACTCCTTCCAATCACAGAACCCCTCTTCCAGCCCTTTCCCTTCATAACTTCATATGTGGAGCTCCCTGGAGTAAGGATGCAGTAGGCTGCGTGACTACTCCATGAGCATCATCTCAATCCCATTTATGTAAAGGGGACCCCTTGCTAAGGAGTATTCAAGGTGCAGCTAACACCCACAGAAATCTTAGAAGCGTGCTGCTTGAGTTTCAGTGCTGTGACACAGTGCGATCCTTGCTGTGAATAGTGGCAGCAAAACATGTGAGATCATGTGTGTAAGAAAAAACTCACCTACATAAACTTTGGGGTGGCCTAAAAGTGTCTTTTTTTTTTTTTTCTATCACCAAAGTACATTTCATTGTTGATCTGGGTACAAGAAAGCTTCAGTGTTAGTACGATTTCTCTTCTCAAAGAAAATGCCTTTTTCAGAAAACTCTTCCATAAGTTGCTTATAAGTGCTTCTCAATCTTGGCATCTTGTAGGACTAGATAAATAAACAAAATATTAATGTAGACACTTAGATATTAGTCTAGAAGAGCAAGGTTCCAGCAATAACAACTGTGTGATGCAAATGCTTTGGTTCACCTACGTGAGCTTGCACAGGACAAACAAGAATGTCATCGCTTTGATTTGTTCCTGCGTGAGTCATCTTCAAAAGAAAAGTCAAATCACAAGAGAAAATTAAACATTTGTCAAGGAAATGGAGAATCTGGGCCACTAGGATGAATTGGCTGATGATTATTGTTAGAGTTCAGCTCTGTTATGAACTAGGTATTGTTGACCCACTTGTAGACTTGAACAGAAGCAGATCATGCTGCTTTATGAGGATTTCACACTCACTTCTAAAAAGTTGTCTTTTCACCCGAGAAGAGGTTTGAACTGACAGTAAACATGCCATATCCTTCATTCTGCTTGCTATCATCCTACTTGTTACTATGCATTGACAAAAATATTCAGGAGAGGGACCTCCCTAGGAAACAAAATTTGGCTGCGCCCAAACATCTGATGTGATCAGCAGGCAGCTATGCCCCCCCTCCAAATGCAACAATAACATGCCCTCAGTTTATTTTTTATTTTTTAAAAAAAATTCTATTGTTCAAACAAACATAAAGCCACTCAGAAATCATCTAAATTTGGCTTTCAGACTGTTTCAGATTTTGAATGCCTTGTCACTACTTCTGAGTGTTGTATAATGTAAATGTAAAGGTCAGTGCTATTAGCACATTGAAAACATTTCCATCCACATCACCTTCCTAAGATGTTGCATGGATGACATACCAGTGGGCAACATGTGTCGCGAGTGTTATCTACGTATGTCAGAAAGCAGTCCCCTAAACAGAAAAAGCAGCTACCCTGAGGTTGTAGCTATGCATACACCATTTGTTAAAGGCCATTCTGGAGCTCCAGCACCCCCAACAAACATGTGGGGACACCACTGAGTTGGTCTGGGTGTCCAAGAGATAAGCACTCATCTTTTGAGTGTCCAGTGGATGATTACTCCATCAGGCACTCCACATCCCTCCTAGGCCTGAGTCCCTGAGCCTCCCTGGCCCTGCTTCTGTTGTGATGTCACGCACAGGCACAAGAAATCTTGCCATTTTGTTCACAAGACAGCAATGTGGATGGACCATGGGAACTTGTTATGCTTACAGCTGGCAGGGACCTGTGGTTTTTGTTCCCTTGTAAGCAAAGCTTCTCAAAGGCAGACAGAAAGTTTCCACATCACATGTTTATTCTTGCTAGGACTCTAAACTAATCTGCAACTCCCCAAAATCGAAATTTCAGGTGTGGATTTAGACAGAATATTGTTGGCAAGAATATCTAAACTTTGTCATTCTTTCTCTAGAAGCCACAGGTCATAGCTCAGTTATAGCAATAAGGCTGTAAGTTAGGGTGAAGCCAGAGAAAGAAAATTCAAGAAGTTTTGAGACATTTAAATCTCATTAAGACATTAAGAAGTCTTTGAGAAGTATCTATAACTTTACCAGAATAAAAATGAGAATGGGAAGGCTAGAAGTAGATCTGCAGTGGTATAGAGGGTCAGTGCCCAGGGATGGTTTCTGATGGTAAGAGCAGACATATACTTTCTTAAGGTGCTTGGTGCTACTGCATCCTGAAAGATGGAATAAAAAATATTCTCCACAAAAGTATCAAAGCACTTGCCCACAGGTCTATCCCAGTGAGGAAATTTGTAAGTCCAAATCAATAATTGCAAGGCAAAATTCCTTCCTACGTTTCCACACAATGGAATGATGAACATAAACACAGGCCTCCACCCTAGCAGAAAAATCTGCAAAATCTTACTTTGTGAACAAACATGCAGGCGGTTCAATTTAATTCTGACTAGTTCTTTCCACAAAACTACAAAAAATTTCCCTGCAGGAGGAAGTGCTTGAGTCAGCTCCACAGAGAACAGAAGTTTGTCCTATTCACTAAGTGGGATGAATCTTCTATTGAGATGCTAAATATTGTTTCATTGCCTTCCATACAGCTCTTCCATAAGATCTAAAGAACTTTTTATGCCACATTTATATTCATTGTGAGCCTTTTGGCCCTGGCTCTCCAGCTGTTTCCCTGCTTACATCCTGAGGCAAGAACTGCTGAACTTGGGGAGCAAGAAAACTGAATTATTGACAGGGATGGTCTACAGAAAATTTTAGAGAGTAAGTACACCTCAGAACTACCTATCCAGATTTTCCAGGAAAAGGAACAATTCCGCAAGAGCACCAGCACAGACTGAGAGAACACAAAGATGTTAAAAGGACATTTAAAGCATGAAAGGGTAAGGAATAGGCATAATATGACATTGAGACTGTAATGGTAGATAGCAATGAAGGGTACTGAAGTGAGAACATGAGTCTGGATGCTAGTTAGTGAAGAAAAGGTGAATTAAATGGCTACAGTGATGCAATCTGATGCATCAACAGATGAGATGACAAATGGAGAGAGGAGTCAATGGTGACTGAAGTTTAAAGGTTGGGAACAAAGTGATTTGAAAGGTTATGGTGCATAACAGAGGAAAATTTAGAGAGGAGATAAAGACATTTTGTTTCTATCCAATGCATTTGGATAGAGAATGGAAGAAATGTATTATAGTCCCTTTTTAAAATAAAAGCTGATTTCTAATAGCTTTTTATTATTAGAAGATGTTTGTAGCATCTGAGGAATTCAGTCTTTACAAGGAGATGTTTGTTCAGCCTGAATGTTAAGAAAGATATTACTATAGTCCTGCTTTAAAAAAAAAGTCTTAAAAATTAAAATAATTCCTTTTATGTGCAATAAATAGCGACATGTTGACAAAACCAGAACAACAACAACAACAAAAAAAAAACCACAAAACCCCAGTTCAGTTTTCCTTTGCTATCTGCAACTAGAATTTACTCCTGAGGCACTCAAAATTACGTGCCATTCAACTAAATTTGCTTGATGTGGAGTTAACAGGAGATCAGAACTAACAATTAGATAACACTGCTATTCCCGCCTCCTTTCTGATTCTACCGCACACTCAAAGTAAGACACCTTTGGCTAAGTAAGAGCAGACAACCTTCTTGAATATAGAAAGCAGATCAACTTTTCCAAAGCTGTGCTTTCTTCAGATCAGGAGATCTGCACATGATGAGAAAGAAGGCAGACAACTTTTGATAGCAATAGAAGCTCATGGAATCATAGAATAGTTTGGGTTGGAAGGACCTTTAGAGGTCATCTAGCCCAACCTACCTGCAATGAGTTGCTCAGAGCCCCATCCAACTTAACCTTGAATGTTTCCAGGGATGGGGCATTTACCACCTCTCTGGGCAACCTGTGCCAGTGTTTCACCACTCTCATTGTAAAAAATTTCTTCCTTATATCTAGTCTAAATCTACCCTCTTTTAGTTTAAAACCATTGTATTACCCCTTGTCCTTTCGCAACAGGCCCTGCTAAAAGTAAAATGCTCATACCATTCCCAGATTTGCTTTACATGTCAAATCTACTGGAGGCCTTTCTTACCCACAGCATGCTTTCTATTACAGGACTAATGTACTAAGGAAAAAAGGTATTGTTGAGCCAACTGAAGTCTCCAACAGATTTTATTGGTATTAAAGATAATTCAAAATTTTATTGTATCCTGATGAATACCTTTAACATTTAAAAACTGGTTTTGTTCATTATTAAAAAAAAAACCCAAAACATTTTCCACCATCCAAAATTTACCCAATATTATTTTTCATCAATTCTGTTTGTGGAAGATGCATAAATATTAAAAGAGCATAGTTATTGGCAACACCGGTGTCCTGAGTAGCAACTGTCTGGTAAATGGAAAGTGGCCATTACAATAATGTCTGAATACACATGCTGGGATGAAATCTAAGATCTCAATATTTTTAGGGATAGAGGCATTACTAATTGTCATTCTTTTTGAGAAAAACATAGTTTTTAGACAGAAGAGAAAAAAAATGTAATTAGACTATTTCACCTAATTTAAACATTTCCTACAGCTCTGTTTTACCTGCAGCTTTCCAGGATGAGGTATTTGTGCATAGGTTGATTTGGCCTAGCATGGAGACCGGCAAGGAAGAGTTTATCTTATCTTCTTCACTCAAGCTGGGATGACCGTAGCTTCTGTATGCACCTTGGCCCCAATCTGCTACAGAGATTAGGCATCCAAACAAGGACTTAGTTAGCTTTCAGTCCTCTGTATCTAAGAACCCACAATATCCCACTCCCCTCACACCCTTAGGTACCCAAATTTCCCCAATCAAGTGCCTTGAGTGCCTATTACTCACGCGTGGGACTGCTTCCAGCTAAGTCACAACCAGCTCTCATCAGGACATGTTTTCTGTCTGAGATCCCAGAGGAGCTCAGTCCAGGAGACATGCTGAGAGTGTGCTTCTCATTTCCTAAAAGAGTTGAGCTCATCACAGAACACAAGACACAAATGAACTGTCATTCCAAAATACAGACAGAGAAGGAGACTGGTCAGAAGTAAGTTTTGTGATTGTTTCATCCCTCCTGCCCTGACCAAAACCGTTGCCTTTTTCTCCTTTTTTCTTTCATAAAATAAAGCAGGAGGGACAGATGTGTCCAAGATGTGAGTGAGACACATGGGTTCACCTCATGTGAATCTGAGGGAGTTCAGACCTTCCCTTCCACATCAGAAGAAGCCTGCCCTAATCACCAGTTTTGTGTCCTGAAGATATTCAAAGGGAGAAACAATCTCCACTATTCCCATTGACACTATGCTGCTTTGCAAAAAAACCCACCCAAAACCCCATCAAAGAATTAAAGCGTAATTAGCCTGAGAGGTAGCAAAGTGCCCACCATTACAATGTTCACCTGGCAGCAGGAACACCTTGATTTCTGCCCTGTTTTAACCACTAAAGAGTATGTGAGCCACATTATTTAATCTTCGCAATATTGAATAAAAGGAAGAAAGCACATCCACTGTCTCCTTTTTCAAAGCATATCCTAGTCCTTAATGTATTTTTAACAGGGATGACGCAGGGTCCTAAATCTAGGAGAGGGCCATGGCTGCAAATCTTAGTCATTCTGCAGTTCAGATTGGGTTTCTCAGTTCCGGGAAGGGACAGGACAAAGCACTCTCTTGGTCACCAGTCCTCCACTCATGGTTGTGCACCAGCTCAAGCCACTCTAAGCCAGAATTGCTGGTCCTTTCTACCTGCCACGTGTAAGCGACCACAGTGAATCAGTTCAGAGAGTTAATCCACCTGACAACTAATCATTTTTTTTCTACAAAGTTAGTTTTCTGCCACAATACCTACTTGGTTTGGGTCACCACACGGTAGAAAGTCATCACCGGAAAGCAGGAGTCAAAGGACCAATGGCTTGGACTTAAGTTGACCAAAGCTGCCAAGGAGCCTCATACTTGGGGTGCTGCCTTTGGGAATTCATTCTGAGGTGTCTCATCCTGTCCAGGTATTGCAGATGCCCAGGTACTTTACACAAGGCTCTTCCCTTCTAGGAGGCAAAAAACCCCAATCATAAACCCTCTAAAAGCAAATGGCTCATTGCCTCTTTGCAGACAGAGTTGTATGGTGTGATACCTGGAAGCAGCTGAGCAGGGCCAGCGCTGGGAAACCCAGAGCTCCCCACAGTGCACTAGAAGCAGAAGAGCATCAGGCTGGTTTTCTCATTTCCTTATCTTGGTAATAGTGCCCATATGAACTGTGCAAATTTTTCTTCTTGTGTTCTAGTTTTATTGGGCTCCAGTTTTAACTTTTGGGGTTATGCTTGTGTTTAATGTTTTTTGTTATCTTACAAAAATATGAACCTATGCAATAGGACTAACATGTAACAAATAGCTGAATCAAAAGCTAAAAAAGGTGTTTCAACTTGTGAACCGTTGTTCAAACAAATGGAAAAATGTAATTAGGGTGCACATTAAAACCAACAAAGTCTGGGTGCCTACCCGGGACAAAGACTAAACCTACAGTAAATGTTACATGCAGCAAATAGCCTGACAAGTTCTCTTCAAAGATCTGCAATTATTATTAAATGGATGTTCAACCTGACTGGACATCCTAAAAGGCATTTATCCTTGCATAGATGTTCTTCAGTTATGTGGTTATCCTAAACCTATTTATCCTCTATCCCATAGTTTCTCTCTCTTCTCTTTTTTTTCTATTTATACTATAATCAAATCACCTTAAACTTCATCCGGGTCAAGATATTCACCAAACCTGGATGGAGAATGCACTGAAGGCAGACTTTTTCTAAGCATTTCTTCTGATACAGCATTCGGTCTGGGCGCAGATGAGCTCTTCTGGGAGTTGTGTCAGACAATTTTGAAATTGTTGCTTTCTGAAAAGAGACCATTTGTTTTTAATCTTTCAAATGCCATGGGGACATCAAACAAGACTGCAAGAAAATCACTTCCTGGGGTCAGGACCCATGCTGATGGAGGCAGAATGTGGATGGATTTAGGAAACTCCACTTAACGTTTCTGAATTATCTGTCTGTCCCTGCCCCAGAGACCTATGGAAGAGACAAGAGGCTGCATGTTCCCCTAGTCCATGAAATTATTAGTATGACAGGAGTCATATATGGGAGATGAAAGCTGTTGTTTAAAAGTGATCGTAGGACTGACACAAATAATGTACAACACCTTTGGTACTTCCAGACAGGGCTCCCTTATGCAGACAAGTCCACTATTGTGGACCTGTAGCTTAGAGAAATGCAAATGGCAAATTTTTACAAGTTAAAGTTCTTCTCTGGTTATCTAAACTTCTTATGTAACTCTCGTTATCTTCTTGTCCAAGTGCCTCAGAATCATAAAAATCTGTGTCTCAAGTCCAAGCTCGACTTTTTGACTATCTAGTCAAAAAGAAAGGACTCCTTTCTGCTCATCCAATAGTTAATCACTTGTTCTTCCACCTGGATTTAGAAAGCAAGGTTTAAGTTCACCATGAGCACAAAAGGGAGTTACACCTATATCTCTTGCATCCCCTAGCTTTGTATCTGCTGTCACATCCCCTTTGATGCGACCTATGCACAAGTGAGAAGTCGGAAGTTACTCGATGCAAAACTGGAAAGATTTAAAAATCATAGATATGTTTCATGAAATGGAAAAAATATTTTGTACACGAATAACTGAAATATATCATTTCACAACCTGTAGTCTCCAACTTCTATTGAAAGAAGTAACTGACAGTGAGCAAGAATTTAGTCAGGCTTCTTAAATTAGAGGATAGCCCTCAGCTACCGGATCATCTTTCCTCTCCAGTCTGTCAGCTATCTCTGATCAATTGGGTATGGTGCCTGACTTGGGCATAAGTGGAACTTCCTTTATTAACTATTTATTAAAGTTGTGGTGAACGGCTGTAGTAGAAAGTTTAAAGCTTGTGTTCTTTAGTGGAATCTGAACACTTACTCTTAAAAGGCCTCTGGCTCATCTGCTGACACTGCCAGATGTGAATCACAGCAGGATTGCCTGCTGCCTTCTATGTAGAGTTAGACACACTGAGAAAGTGTCCTCATCTCCATCATCAGATTTTCTAATTGGTTAATGTAAACATTACTTCTGCACTGCTGTTTTTTCCTGAAAGGAATGTCTTGCTTATACACTGTCAGATTTTAGGGTAAGAGAGAGCAGTGAAGGTGAACAGAAAGACAAATCAAATAAAGAATCAGTGCGGTCTATTAGGGGAATACAATGACTTACTGTAAGGCAACACTGTTGAAACCAAAGTGCAATAAGATCGCACCTGGAGCATAGAACGCATTTCTTCAGTTAAAAAAAGTGCAAGTATCTTTCTGTGAGACTTACAGACGGACCAACTTTTTTACGCCTCCCATGAAAGTGACACAAATGCACAGAAACAGGAATAAATGAATAGATGGGAAAGCACCATTTCTATCCATTGCTGCACTAACTTAGATGGAAAAGGACACACCATTAAAAGAGAAAGGGTGATAAAAGCATAACACTAGACGGCTAAGTTTGCCTTGTACTTTGGCATAAAAGCTAGAGGTCATCAGGCTGAGTGTTCTGAAACAGGACTGAAAAAAACAATTCCTACACTTTGTTATGAGTCAAGCCAGCAAGATGTTTTTAATGGGCTTTCAGGCTTGATTTTGGAAATATCATAGTGTCACTTATGGTAAAACTAGAACAAATAATAGCATCTGTCTTGAATATAGCCATCTCAGCCCCATTACACCATAGCAATGCCATTAGAAGCAAACCGGTTTTCCTGTCCTGTGTGTCTATTAAGTTGTCTTCCAAAGTGATAGTATTCTTACCAGGAAAACTTGCCAAGCATGTCTAAAGAATGATTAACTGCTTATATATTACTTCCATTTCTCCATCTATTGCAGTTTCTGATTTCCTTTGGTTGATGTTTTGAGTATCACATCCAAAAAGTAATTTATTGCCCCCGTGTGATAAAAATAGCCTCTGTATCTGAAGGAGGCTCATGTTTATTTTGCATCTAGTTTACTATAATGGTAGTTGGGAGCTTATGGATTAGTTATTCCAGATTTAGAGAAATTCAGTTTTTCAAGAAGCTATGGCATATCAGGTTGGTTGCTGGATTTGGCATTTGGTTTTTGGTGTTTTTTTTTTTTTTCAAACATTGTCCTGCTACCTTTCCCAAAGCAAGCATACCAAAGCATCCCATGTAAACTGCAAGTGTGCTCACAGGGTGACTCATATCAGCTGTCACTGAAGAAAATGTTCCAGCGAGCAACAGCGTACACCATTTAGCATGGGATGGAAAACCTTGAATCTCTTTCATATCATTTTGGTAACAGAATCTGACTTGGTACCGAATACCAAAGTATTATTCTTTTGACCACAGCTTACCCTCCATAAACACACTTGAGCTAATGGACTTTCAGAGCTAAGCTTCTAGAAAGGCATAGCTACAGCAGGAAATCAGACTGAGATTATTCCTGAAATCTGAGGTCAGTCTGTTAAAACTACATGGCTTCTGAACCTCACTGACTCAAATCGCCGTTTCCTGACATGATGACAGAGCATAAACCATCTTTCTTATTGCCAAGTGGCTACGAACTGCCACTAGAGCCCTACAGTAGATGGCTCTGTGGCTGAAGCATAAACACTCATGGACTAACAATGAAGCAGTGTAAGGGAGGATGGAGCACAGAGAAAGGGAGCAGAAAAAGCTGAGACATCTGACAGAACTGCTTTGGTGCAGGAAAGCAAGGTGAGCACCTGCAAACTCCTGCATCATGGCATATGTCATCCTCTTGAGCAAGGAGTGGAGAGTAAACTGTCCTCTGCATTTGCCCAGGAGTAATCCTGACTCATTTAGGAAACACAGTGTGTCCAAGCTATTGTTTGGCTTTTGATTGAAATACTCACTTTGCTTCTGCTTGTTCTATAGCAATTTGATGTCTCGGCTCTCAGTGTCAAGTTTCTTGACTGTCAAGCAAATAAAGCAAAAATCTGAGTCCTATACCATTCCCTCATTCTTCACAGGAGTAAAAAAGTCAAGAGCTATCCATTCTGTATTAAGAAATTTGTCCCTCATTCCTCTCATCATAAAAGAATAGAGGAAAAAAAAAAAAAGAAAACACCTAGCCCTTTAACTGTATCTAATATGAAATGTATGCAATTCTAACTGGGGACATCTGGAGGACTCGGGAAGACTTTGTGCTCTAAATCCTCCCTCAGTGGTTTACTGTATAACTCTGCAAAAAATCCCACCAAATCCTTGTGCACTTGCTTTTATGTTTACATGACCAGTTATAGGAAACCAAAACTCATCTTCCTTTCAGGGTTATTTGGGAACTTGTTTCATGTCTCAGGCACTGGGAAGCTGGTGGAAATTCTATGCAAGTGCATAAAGCTGCTTTCTTACCAAACAAACTGTGGCCTTACAATAGCTAAGATGGAGTTAAACCAGAAATTCATCTAGGCAGGTCTGTTGGGTCACTGTTTAAAATGATTACTCTTTGATGTACACTACTGCTTTTCTTTAAATTATGCTTCTTCTCCAACAGCTCATGTAAAGCTTACTGCTCACTATTCACTTTCTCATCTTAAATACCATTTTATATAGCTTTTCCAGTATAGGAGTAAAAGGATGGTAAATGGTGACTAATAATTCCTAGATGTATTTATGATTCAACACCCCTAGAAAGCAGCAATGCAAATAATAGATACCCATCTTGTGAAAGAAGTACCAGGGAAATTTCTTACTCTTTGAAGCAGAACTTTTCAGGCAGCAGTCATTGTGTATCAATCCGTTTTGCATCCATGACCTATTCAGTTGTCCAGACAGGAAACCTTCCAGACAGTTCATGTGCTGAGGTGCAATCGGGACTAAATACCTTATTATAATATTCAGTAAACTTGATTGTGATCACTCAGTCTCCATAGGCATGGGCAGGAGTAATTATGTGACGACTTACTGTTCTCACATACAAGATTTCTGTTTGCACAGGTTTACCTTAAACGTCAGATATTATAATTATTGTAATATCAGATATTATAAAATTATAATTTTCTGCATACTCTTTGACTATTTGACACTACTTGACTGAGCGAAGCTCAAGCTTTTCATCCCCGTTATACCCAGAGGATTCCATACCTTCAGTTCAATCATCCACTTGTCTACTGGTATACTCAAAAGGGGATGAGCTAATTAGGAGAGGTAGCCTAGATGGCTGTAACAGAAGAGATTAAATTGTCAAAATTTCTAAATGTTCTTTTTTTCTTCTCACTGTCAGATACTTAGAATAACTAAGCTGCTTCTAGCTATGATGTATTTGCTTTAGAGAAAAGAGTACAACCCAGTGCACTTGTATGTACTCTTTGCCATTCAGGTATAATTGTTTTATTAAGTGGAAAAGCTTTAGCAAACTAAAAAGCTTTTGTTAGTATTTATTTTAAGTTAAATACATAACTTGCTCTGAGGGAAAAATAACCAGGTATACCCTGGTATACCCTGCTACTGAATCAGTAGCAATCAGTTAATTAGAGCCAAATTTAAGGTATTTATTTCCATCATAAAAAGCAAGCAAACATGGTTTTAGCACAAGAAGAACTCTCAATTTATTCTCTAAATATTGGTTTGTTTTTTTTCCCAACCAACTATTTACAAATTCTATAACTTGAGCTCTGATTTCTCCTCTGAATTGTTTTCCCATTTTTAGTCATACCACAGCAGTTTTCCCTATTCATGTGGAAGCACTCAGGGTTTTTTCAGCACAACTGCTTGAAAACAAGATAAATTGGATTCCAGAGGAGAATACGACTTTTAAATCTTGAAAATTAGTGGTTTATAGGCAAGCAGGAAATTGATATTATCATAAAAGGATTGTATTCTACTTTTAACTTGGTGGGGTCTCTAGGAATGAGTCAACACAGAGTCCTGCACAGTTCCAGTGTAGAGGCAGAGACAGAAAGAGTTGTCCTGTCCCATGAGCATCTCTAACATTTTCAAAACTGTTCCTGCCCTGAACAGGGAAAAAGAGACTCTCAAACATAATAACCCCTCCTAAATAGAAAATGTGGAAATTTGGTTGGATTAGTTAAAACATTGGGGTTTTGGAATTCTTTTATTTCGATTCCCAATATAAATTGATTCATTTAAAACCAAAGGTTCCTTTAAATGAAAAACTGGCCTCCATCGATGCAAAACAAAACAAAACCACTTCAGTGAGATACTTTGGCAACTTCCAAACTTTCTTTAAAAGAATTTTTTTTTAAGAGGACATCTGTCAAAAACAATTGCTTCGGCAGTCAGTTTCAGTTTTGACAAACATAGACTTTTCTAATTAATGTTTAATTGAAAAATTCCTGACCAGGCCAATAATAGATTGACATGGGAATTGGCTAGCAGTTGGACACTGTGCAAAAGAAATATGATATTTGCACAGCCCAAGGAAGAAAAGCAAGCTGGGGAGTGAGGGCATAAAATTAAGGTGATGTTATATAAGGCAGCTTCTTTCCCAGAAAAATCTCGTAGTGAGCAGAAAGCGTTACTGATTTTGTTTGCTGTGGCAGCAAGGGGAACTAACGTGGCCAAATTGGGATTGCTTCATGCCCTGGCTGTGAAAAGCATCTGCACTTATTAATACGTCCTCTGCAGGACATAGCAGTAGTATATCAACATGCACAGTGCCAGTGATTAAAAAGTTGAAATTTCACAGGAAATGGGAGTCATCAGTGTCTGATTTTGATGAAAAAAAGGTTAAAATCTAGATTTCCCTTTACTCCATGAAATAGCCTTCGTGACAGTGATGCCCACTAAACAGCTTGCGTTCTGCTAATTGCAGGGCTACAGAA
>NW_009648157.1:1484651-1540688 GCF_000708025.1 Charadrius vociferus | reverse complement strand
CTGCTGAAATACCTTAACAGAGTAATTACTTTGCCAATTATAAATTAGCCCTGCTTATAAAGCATCTCCACATTTTTAGGCTAAATTTTCAGGGAAAAAAAAGGGGTGTTCTTTGCTGGTGCCACACTTCCCACCACCTTTGTTACTGCTGCTACTACTCCAGCTGCCTCACTGGCAGAGAAGGTGGTGAGGTGCACTGAGACAGCAGTGGTACTTGCAACAGGAGCTGTACCCATGGAGGTGGAAAAAGTGCATTGATAAGAGCAGTATCAAAAGGGTTGGGTACATGTGGGATGAGTGGGAATTTCTGTATGCCTAGGGAGAGGAAATGAGATGCTGAGAGATTTTGAAACCTTTTTATCCCTCCAAGCAAATCTTTTTTTTTTTTTTTTTTGCTAGAACACAACAGGACAATAGTGATTACTGTCTCCCAGTGCAATTCCAGCTTTCTAGCCACAGCCATTTTGGGCAAAGATATAATTAATCTTTTCCTCATGCACTTGAGAATGCATTGGGATAGTCTCCAAGTCTCATCTTCAGCCGACACCTTAGTTCCCCAGGGGGGAATTATTCACTGATACAAATCACTCACTTTGAACATCCTAATCGATATGTTTCAAGAGAGTTTGAATAAATGATGTTTGGTAGCTGTGGTGAATAATTATTCATTTAGGAGAAAACAAACTCTCCTTGAGAGGTAATACACTATGCATAATTCTGGAGCGCAACTGCAAAATAGACAGAGACCCTCTAGATACCCGAATCACTAGATCAGCCAGTCTTCAGTGGGAATTTTAGGGAACAAGAAAACAAAAAGATAAAAGACACTGAGGTATTCTTCGTTCAACCATAACAACAAAAATAGTCTCCTTTGCATAGGCCTCACTGGCATTAAAGTCCTAGATATACCAAGAGGACAACAGATCACTGTCTCAGCCTCAACAGGCTGGGTGTTACTACCCTCCTTTCCTGAGGACTTGAGAGGAAGACAGAAAGAGGACATGAATGCCACCATTGCAGGAATCCCTTGTAGTGCCCATAAGTTGATTAAAATTCTTCTTTACTTCATCTTGTGTGTACATGTGCCAGTAGGAGTGGGGAGGGGAAGGGGAAGGAAGAACATGGGGAGTGTGGTGGCTATAAGTTACTTGACCCAGCTCCAGCTTGGTTTACTTCAGCCTACCAAAAGGCTGACTGAACTGGAGACTGTGGTCTTGAACTGCTGAATGAGAAGTAAGTAGACACAGAGAAGGAGTGTGTCCCCCAACCAGAAGCGCCAGAGTGGCCGGCATTGCTGATTTGTACAAGAAAACCCAGGCTCACCGACACCTCTGCAAAGGAAGAATACCTGCAATAGAGTCAGGGTAGTTGCAGTTACCACTAAACAGGGAGATCAGAATTTGGCCTTTTGTCACTAAAGTGGCAAAATTCATGAATACAAATAATAGTTTCAATAGAGACAATTAAAATAATAAGTGATGTGAGTAGGAAAGGACCCACTCCAGCAAAATTGTTCTTCTGGATTAATTTGAATTTGAAAAGACCGCAAAGCTGATAGAAGTGCCAACGGAGGTTTTCAGCCCCTCTTCTGGCTCTAAAACAGAAATTAACTTGGGCAAAAATGAGAGTACCAATCTAATACCAAACAGAAATTAACTTGGGCAAAAATGAGAATACCAATCCAATGGAAATCTGTCTTATTTAAATAGTTGTCTTCATCTCAAATGACTGAAATAATTCTGCAAAACTTCTGAACTTTGATTTAGAAATACCAAAGCATCATTTGAACAACTCCAATCAAAGTATTTCAGGCATTAACTGCAGAATAGCAGCTTTCCATTGCATCAAAATCTTCTCTACCCACTGCTTTCCATGATACACGTCCAGTAATGGGACTTCAGTGATACATTATGGGATTTAGGCAGCAAGGGGAAAACAGTGCATCATCAGAGATAAATCTAGCGAATGCTCCCAGCATTTGGGAAATTGATGAATCATGGCATCAGTGGCACAAACAGTCTAATGTTGAACTGAACAAATCTGAAATGGGGGGGGGAAGGAAGAATTCCCCCAACCAGAAACTTAGAACAAAACCAGCAAAATCTTTCCACCACTACCACACCCCTGGAAACCTGTAATGTTGCAAAAATGCTGTTTTCCAGCAGTAACAGGGAAACTCTGATTAATCCTTGGCAGAATCAGATTAAATGTTGTTCATTAATTTGCAGCAAGACACAACTGTTTCTGAAGAATCTTTTGCATTTTTTAAACTATATAACTTGAAAATATCTCTGAAGAGTTTTGTCTACTATCTGCTATCATCATCAGCATTTGAGTCTTTTTCTGGGAAAAAAAAGTGCAATCATAGTTGTCAATATCATTGAGTAATTCACAAGTGTTTCAAGATAGAGTGAACTATTTTGAAGTTTTGTTTATGGATAAATTAATCACAAGTAGGATACGTGGGGACTTCATGAGAGCCTGAACAAGAGTGGCCATCACCTATGTAATTTTTCATAAGCCATTTTTTGGTTCAGCTGAATTAGCTTTCATGTCAGACCACACAGTATCAATGGAGTTCGCAACTTATGGGTTCTCATCACTTTCATTAACTACATTCAGGATATCTGTAATGATTAATCAACTTGCAAAAAATTGCCTGGCAACATTCCTTTAACCACTTCCTGCTTGTGAGTTATTAAAAGCACCGCCTTTACATGGGAGGGAAGGGTGGCAGATGTATTTACATACAAACAGAAAAAACAGATCTCCCTCATGTTGCCATGTTCCTCCTGCAGTAAGAATTGCTTATGGAGTTATCTCAGCCCATACTGGGCGACCTTATTCCTGCGGTTCCCTCTGCAGAGCAGCATCCTTAAGAGGGCTGGGGCCAGGGATGGAGTGACACGTTCAGCTTGGGGGAAGGACGTCACACAACGGGCTCATGAGAGACGCCGACCGCAGCCAGGCACCGGTTCAGAGCAGCCAAAGTAGGAATGGAAACTGTTACTCCAGCTTTAGGGGAAGGAAGGAGCAGATCATCTTCCACTGAGAGCTGAAATTCTGGAAATGGGGAAGGCTAATGGAGAAGTTTCAGTCATTTCTTCGATTTGGCAGAAGTCAGTGCTATCCGGAAAAGAAGGCAGGCAGAAGCAGTCACGTTTCAGAAAGTAGATGGTACTGAAGAAGCTGTTGTTTTTTATTAGTTTTGGTAACTTGAGTAGAGATGGTTAACCACCAGGTTATGTTCAAAATATAAGCAATGCACAAAAATGAGCCCCAGAAACAATGTGGTTTTTAACAAGGTATTACATGCAAGTAAAAATGGAGTTAATGACTGGTCTAGCTTTCAAAGGTAATTTTGGGAAGGTGAGTTCAGGTACAAAACCAGAGTAGGAGCCCAATTTGAGGCAAAGCCCTTAGCCTACTGAAAGATCCAGAATTAACTCCTAGCAATGTCTTTATTGCTGGGCAAAGGAAGTGCCCCTGCTGGAAGCTTTGGAAGGTAAACAGGACTTTGATACTGTGGAAAATAAGGAAAAACATAAACCACATATAAAATTAGCCCTGAAATAGAATGGCATTCAGAACTCAAAATCCACCATAGGCAGCACCCTGCGAACAACACAAGTATGGTTGCCCAGCGTGGAAAAGCTGAAGGAACTGTGTTGGAATATGCCCTTAGGAAGACTCTGCAAACTTCAGGAAAGTCAACAAATAGAAAAATGCTTCCTAACAGTCTGAGAGACAGCCCTGGAATGAAAGCTGAATGTATTATTAACTGCAAATATATGGAATGCTCAGTTATCCAATGTTGAATGCTGATGCACAAGTTAGTATAGTGCTGAAAGTGCTGATAGTATCTCAGGAAGAAAAGCTACAGATAGTAATAGGTAATCAGGAATAGGGTTTTCAAGGTGACTTGCCCCACAAGAGGACAGCTAAATATCAAACAGAAAAGATAACGCCTGCAGTGCTGCTGAGGAAAAGTATTCCTACTAGGGCTAATATGTGTTCTATCTTTTCTTCTTCTCTGTAAGCTGTCCTCCCTTCAGAAGAGGCTTCAGGTGGCCTCCAGTGGAATGGTAGTCCAGAGACCTCTGTCCCCCCCATGCTCTGCAGGTGCCACGGGTGCCTGACACATCATCCTCATTTGTTTCACATCTGCGAGCTCCTCTGTGCAGCACAGGGCAATTCTTCTCCATCAGTTGCCTCCAAGCATAACTGAGTAACTCTGCTGGGATTTTTTTATTCTTCTTGTCTATAATGTAGAGTGAAGCCCCTTCAAGAGATGTTTATTAGAACTAGCAAGGACTGGCAGACTGGCATTAGGCATGCTGACTTGTGTCAAGTGTGCTGAGAAGAAATGCTGAGTTTTGCTTTTTCAGTTGTGCGTTCACTGAATGTGCCAGAACTTTGCAAGAGGCATGAGTTAAATATAAAACATAGCATGAAAACATCATTTAGTTTGAGAGCTCTTGAAACAAAGCAGTGGTCTCTTTTATTACAAATATTGTGTTTAATGTCCCTCTGTGAAGCCTCTGTTCTTATTTAGCATTGCGCTTAGTTGCACACCATTCAGGTATCAACAAGGAAACACATATAGTAGATTTCTGAGGCTGCACAGTTGTGTTAAATATTCATCTTTTGCCTCAAAGGATAAGGATTTATTTAGCTGTAGCAAGTGTAATGCTTTTTGCTTTGTGAAAGAGCTAGAATGTCAGCAGAATCTCTGATCCACATCATGCAACCTTAGAAACTACCTATATGATGCAACCTTATGTCTACTACTTAAAACACAGATAGGTTTGCAGTAAATAAAATTAATTTCATGCAGTTTTCTGTGCGTTCTTTATGAGATTATTTCTTTAATGCGTTCTTTAAAAGATTTTGCCCCCAAAATCTTTTCTACCTAAGAAGGTCTTAAGAGTAAAAATGTTTCAGAGGCATTCACCTTCTCCAGGGTGAGAGCTGCATCTTCACTTTGCTTCAAATTAGAGAAGTTTTTAAGAGTTGGTTCAGTGGAAGAAGCGTATTACAACCACTGGATGTTTTTGAAAGTCCTGTGATACAGAACACGTATTTTTCATAAGAGCAAAGATACACCTTGGTTCATAACAGGCTGTAACGTTATGCCCTAATTTCCAGTTTACTTACTCAAAAAGGCTTCATTATTCTTTTATTGCAAAGGGTTTTGGAAGAAAAGACACTATAAATAACTAGTGTAGCGATTTTAAAGCAACTCATTCAATATTTATTTCTAATAACATATAAGTATTATAGGATGACGTATTCTACCCTTTGCCTCAATAGAATCAACTGAGGCAAATAAAAACAGGACATAAAAATTTTTACCTGAAATGGGAGCTAGATAAGGCCTTTCGGTTGGAATATTTTGAAATTTTATGTTTTATGGGACTAAAAGAAAAGAGTCTAAAGAAACCTTCTTTCTAAGTGTTGCCTTTTTTAAAAAAACACTGAAGTAGTTTCTAATATTAAACCTTCTCCTTAGCCTGCTGCGAAGCTTGGTAGCTTCAATCATATTTTCTAGTTTTATTGCATAACTTTTTTCTCCTCCCAAAAGCATGTGATGAAGCTGCACAATTGGCGGGACTGGATCTAGCCTAAATACTCCCAATACACAAAATAAAACCATGGTGGGGTCTGGCTCTGCTTTACTCAATATAGCTGAGCTAGGCAGTAAGCACTACTCTTCTCCTTCCACCCCCTTCCCCAACAGCACCCTTCACCCTTTGCTGCAATGTCTGAAGATAGCTCCTGAAGATAGCTGTGGCTGGATGAATGGGAACTTACTCAGTGGTGGGCTTTTCCAGGTCATGTTGCTCAAAGCTCTTCGCATTCATCTGATTTCTGACTGTTTGTTTTGGTCTCCTAAGCTGATGATGCTTATAAGACCTTGCTCTATCTGCCTGCCTGTCCCTCTCCACTAACTTCATGTACGTCATCCAGTTTCACCAAACAACAGGTCAAACTTTCAAAGATAATCTCAAAGACAGAAAATTAACCCAAGTTCATGGAAAAACAAACCCAGCAGCCTAGTGAAGGAGAGAGGTCCTACTAAAGCGCTTGTGGAGAGATTTGGTCTGCAAGCTTAACCTTTACTGGCCAACACAGACTTTGCAAAAATCCCTGCTGCTGGAAGAGCAGGTGTGGTGTGACAGCTCACTGAGAAGGTCCTCAGAGACAATCGGCATGTGAGGTCTCAGTACAATTTGGCCTTGTACCCAAGCTTGTTGCCAAGCTTCCTTCATTCTCCATCTTCTTAGAGATCTCACAGCAAGGTCCTACTTTCAAAGAGAGTTTGGGACAGAAGTCAATGGCCAAGTTACGATACAGCTGAATGGCTGGCAGAGGGCAAATTGTGGAGGAGACGGAGCTGTGAGTAGCTGGCTGGGCCAGCTGTGCTGGGCCTATAGCTCTTTTTAATTAACTTAATGCTGTCCTTTGACATACTGTCAACAGACTGCCCTGAGCTCTTATACGGTTCTTTTAAATCATTACCTTGTCCTCTTACCATTGCAGACATATTTTTTCTAAAATTCAGCAAGAAAACTACCTATGTGTATTTCACTGGCTAGAGGAAATATAGCTCTTTATGCAAAGCTCTCTAGTTTTTTTTTTTTTTAACATGAAATACTGCATAAAAGGATGCTGATTAACTTCCCTCATGGACCCTGTAGTCTGTGTCGCAGTAAACAAGGACATCAGACAGGCTGCACTGCCAGTGAGCAGAGCTTTTATAAGAAGAGGAGTGATAGACCAGACATTCGCATCAAGCTTCACTCAGTAATCTGTGAAGACAGTGTTCCAAGTGGTCTCATCTGCTGATCATCAGGGATCTATTTATCTAAATTAAATTGGTTCATTCCATCCCATTGCATACTCAAGTGGCAGAGCTACTTTAATGCCTTGCTATACAGTAACATAGCTGGTGATTGTAAATCTGTGCAAATTCTCAGCATAAGAGTGGAGAACTTTTAAATGTACAGATCTGACTAGACGCAACACTTCTATACCAAAACTTGCATGTTTCCAGAGATTTCAAAGGTTTCAAGTTTTCACAGCATGTTTTTCAGTCCCTTGTGTCTTAGCGGTAGATTTTTTAATATTGGTACAATAAAAGGACTTGGATTATGAAAAATCATGAAATTTATACTATTGGAAAGTAGTTTCAAGTTCCATCCTTTAAACTTTATAAAAATGTGGTCTTAAAAATAGACCTTTTATGTAAGATTTTTTTGTAATTCACTTACAAGTGGTCTTCAAAAACTTTTTCTGCATTTGGATTTTGCCCTTTTCTGGGCAGCAAATGATTTGCAAGCCTTTTTCTCTTCTTAAGCCTTGAAGAAAATGCAATAGCACCACAGCCTTCCCTAAGCACATACGGCTTCAAGTATACCATCATGCAAAGAAAAGAGGGAACAAATTAACTTCTGGAACATTACTTACTATCGGTGCCTGTCCTCCAAAGTAAAATATCCTTTCCCAGGAGGAAAAAGGGTGAATTCTTTCTATTCAAATTTGGTTTTAGGATTTGTAGAAATGCAGGAAGAGTTAACTCACATGCTTGATAGGGTTAAAAAGAAAAAAAGGAAGAAAAACTATTATAGTGTTTCTTAGTATGTAAGTTTTCCATAGTGCAATAACTGTCGGATTCTGCAGGAAGACATAATTTAATCATTTTTGTTGGTGACTATGAAAGAATATATGCACAGCTTGCTATAAAAATTTGTTTACTGGGCTGTTTGGAAATCTGTATGGGAGGAGAAAGGAGAGAAGAAAACATAATTGATTTTGTTTTCTTTCTCTGAACCTTCCTACATCCCTTCGAACACACAACATGCTAACTAGCTTAAGGGACTCCTCACACTAGTTTCCAAACATCTCAAGCCCTCTGCCTCAGTGTGGTATTTTGGGAATCTCTATGAACTTGGAGATACCAATTTGACTGTTAGGTGTTTTCTGCATAATTTAGACATTTATGGCTTTCTTTTGCTGCACACCTGCATAATGCCTCTATGTTTACAGGAGAGAGACTGTGCTACAAGTGTCCAACACCTGGTGTTATAAAATACCAACAGCCACATAAATTTGTGGTAGTCAGAAAGTGACCTGTGAGTAGCTCTGGAGAAATACGTTCTTCCAGACAAGCTGGCAAATGAGACGCTACTGAGGATTCAGGCAGCTGAGGTAGATGCTCAAGTACACAAAGAAGGCTGCAGCTTTCTACATGGGAATCCTTCCAGCAGGGGAAGGGATAAAACAAGGACAAGGGAAAGGAAAGAAAACCCGCTTTCTCTCATTGAAAAAAGTAAGTTCTAGAAAGCTCTTGCAATGGCAAGGGGATTTAACCTGGAAGCCTGATTTTTCTTTTTCTCCACAAATGTCTTTTTATTTTCTGTGCTGCTTAGTGCCTTTGACAGATGAGTCGTAGCGAGTCTTGCTGCAGCAGGATTAGGCGCACATCTGCCTGCTGTAGTGCTCTGCAGGTTATCGATTTCACAGCAGAGCTGAGAGAAATCTCAGCTAGGAAAAGCCAGTGACCTCGGGAGTGGGAAGGGAAGGAGGCCATGGCAAGGGAGATGAGTTAAGACACTGGTGCAAATCAGGAGGAGGCAGATGGTCCCATGAAAGTCCATCACTGCTGTCGGCTGAGTTCATCCTGTACCACTGCACTGGGCTGTTGCAGGTGAATGCAAATCAAAGCTCGAAGAGCACAGTATCATCACTGCTGTAGGTGACCCTGCTCTGGCAGGGGGGTTGGACTAGATGATCTCCAGAGGTCCCTTCCAACCCCAACTATTCTGTGATTCTGTGATCAGTTTTAAAAACTCTATGATGCTTTTTTTCTGCTGTTAGGGAATCTTAGAAGAAAACAGCTTCAGGGTCTAGACCAGTGACTTCCACTGCCCAGAGACGTGTTAGGCACGGGGTGTGCCTCAACTTTTCCATGAGATCTAGGTAGAATTTTTATATTTATGACCAACATAAACATTGTTGCTGAAATGTTTACTTTGTAAACGTATATATATATATATGTATATATTTGAAGGAACCCAGAAATGGAAAGCTGCGTGTCTATTCTTTTATATCTCAAAAAAGCCTCCCATTCAAATTTTGAAGCTTTTCAAGCCACATAGCTTGTCACCTCTCTGACACCCACTCTAATTTCATGCTCCAGAATGGTTCTGACCCAAGATTTAGTCAGGTAAATCCATGTCTTCTGTCTTCCATACTTGTTTGTTGTCTTCCCGTTTTCCCACTCTTGTCTGCCCTTTTTATTTCATGCCTGTTTTTCTTGGTAACTTGTTGAATAGTGTAAAGGGATAAAAGAGGCCTTGATAGCTCCTCCCAATGACTGTCCTGTGCTTGTGGCTGTGATCAGCAGCTCCCGCCTCTCTCTGCACTGGTGAAACCCCAGTCAGTCAAGTCTCAAAACCAGCAGTGAGGGACGCGGAGCCTGGGGAGGGGAGATCACCAATTACAGGAATGTGACAAAGCCCTGAGGAAGCACGTGGCCACAGCGCTCACTACAGCACCTCCACAAACGATTCTGCTACTAAAGGAAAAGGGCCATGTTCATTTCATAAGTGGGGAACACTCTCATGTGACACAGCGTGAAGGACATGAAGCTTGGTAGCAGCCGATGGAAAACTGAGAGTTCCTGCACGGGACGTGTGACTAATAGGTGGACAAAGCAGCATCTAACACAGAACAAGCAAGTGTGGTGGAAGAGTCAGACCAGTGGAAATGCGGGATTTCAGACAACAAACCTTCTCCAAGCATGGAAGCAATGGGTGCTTCTGTAAAAAGAGATGAGGAAATGAACGTAAAGCTTTGTTATGATGTGCAGAGGAGAAAAGGGAGATGGAAAGAGACTAAGACACCAATGTCAAGAATAGTGCCTGACACACAGAAACAGAATATGCTGAGTAACAGAAAAAAAAAGGAAGAGGTTTATTTTGTCTTACTTTTTTAACCTGGCATCTAGGAGCACAGAAGGAACAGACTTACACAGCAAGAAGACTGGTATAAGAACTTATGAGAACTGTGGTAATTTTGGAAATTGCTCAAGATTCCATAATTTAAAAACACACAACTTAGGGAACATTAGCTTACAATTTGTAGCAAAGATTTGAGTGGGGATAGCAGATTTCATCCTAAAGATGCAGTCTAAAATGTTCATGGCAGCAGAACCATCCAGGGAATAATTAATATATCTGCTTAAAGTGAAAATTAATGATCTGTATGGCCCTGATAAAAACATAGCAATCAAACAGAAAGACGTACTAAGAAAATTGCAGACAAACCTGGAAGAAGTCAAGAACAAGCCTGTTTGCTTTTAATTATGTGAAAGACTGTTAGACCGTATCCCAAAACTGAGCTGGCAATCTGGAAGATACTTAGGCAACACTATGATTACAAGTTTGTTCTTTTCAAAGCACTCGATACTTTATGCTCTTACCACATGCAACAATATTACTGCACCCATGGCACAGCACCAGTCCTGGTACCAGTGAGCACAAATTATGAATAGTCACAAAACAATGGAAAGATCTTTTCAACAGTAAAGACAACCAAGAAACTGACAGAGAATAAAGAATGGATGGAAAGGGATCCCTCCTATGTCATGCTGAATCATCCCTTGTACCTTATCAGGTGCTAATTATAACCCTGCACAAACTGATAGGTAAAGACCTGCCTACTAGAGTCAAACACATAGAGAAAAGCTTGACATAACACAGACATCATTATAGGAATGCTAAGGAATAAAAGCACCACAAATCTGACCCTGTTATGTAGGTGAGCAGATGGCCACCCACGGCATAGGCAAGAAACCAAAACCCCAAGCTACCATGGACTGCATGTCACTCAAAGCAGCTACAGACTTGGGGTTAGAGTGGAGGAGAGGAAACCAAAGCAACTGTGGAGCAGCAGTAGAAAGTACTGTACACTGACGTAAAAATCCTGGGGAAACTCTTGAAAACCCTCAGTTAACAGCTAAACAAGGAGTCAGAAGTGATAAGACAAACGTGTTGCCTGGAGATAGCAGCAAGGTAAATGAGTAGAGAAGTAGCAGCAAGGTGGAAGCAAGAACCTTGCCAACAGCACCGTGCACTTGAGACAGTCAGGGCTTTTAACTAACTGCGGTCACCCAAATGCCAGCGTGGTGGGAAAGAGCACATCCCTTGCACAGAGTAGGCACTGTTCTCCTCTCCCTTCCTCAGACCAGCAAGCGTTAGCACTAACTAGAGGAAAAGAAGTATCAGCAGCTTGCTAAGAGTTTAACAGAAGTAGCATAGTTTGTGGGAGAGAAGTGGAGATTCGTTATGGATGGGTATGCGCCCAATCTGACCACGATCTGTCAAGGGTAAATATTCCTTTAGTTCTATGGTCATGAAGTTCATAGATGTTGTAATTGGAGCAGAGCATGGTACCTGGACAATCCCTGCCCCTGCCTTTCTTATTGAAAGCTGCTTCTTTTTAGATAAGCCTATCCGCATGTAGTTCTTGGATTAACCTTCTCCCACTATTCCAAGCCATCCAGAAAAACCTTAGGCCTGCTTCTACCTCATGCCACCTTCCACTCCTCTCCCTCTCAGTTTTACTGTGTTAACCAAATACCTTCTCCCTGACACACAAATATCTCGATTTTGTTTATTATACTTCTTTTTGCCTTTTTTTTTTTTTTTTAATTTTGAGGCTGGCTGAGGAAAGGAGGGCTGGAACATACAGGGATCCTGTCATCCTGTCACAGGATAGCTCAGAAGTCAGTCAGTGAAACTAAAATCAGCATGATGACCAAATATCCAGTTATGTCAAAAAACCTATATTAAGGAAGCCTTTTTGAGGCTACTTCTGTCCAAATTTGTGACTTCTGTTTCCAGAAGGAATTTGAAAAATAAAGTGCCTTGGAAGTAGAGGATGCAAGTCTTCATTTTACACTGAAAAATGTGGATTCTGTCACTTCAAAGACTAGAACCATGTCCAAAGTTGTTTCAGAAAAGTTGTTCTCACACTAAAAAATTTTCCTAACTCCTTCCTTTGTTTTTCAGTCTGTAGTAGCACGCGCATCATAAATGAAAGTCATGTGCACTTATTTGATTAAATGCTACCATTTCTGCAGATGAAAAATTGCCAGAATGGTCTTATGTGCAGAAAAAGCAGTTCATCAATGTTAAAACTAGTTTGATACTTGAATTGCACTTGCAAGTCTTTTTACCCTACATTAGCTAGAAATTCTTGTGCTGGGCCTATGATTTTTTCTTAAATTTCTGCTGAAATTTGTACGGAATCTGTGCAGTTCACATAACCCCCAAATGACATCTGGCTCTACGCAGAGAAATGGCTTTGAGCACAGGGAAACTTATTTAGAAATTACAATGCTAATGCATGCAGTAAAGCTCTCTGTGTTCTCAAGGGTCTTCTTAGTGTCCTCTTTATGGAGAATGTCATGGACCTTAACAAACAATTCTTTAATTTTCCAGCAATATGTCAAGACCTGTATTTCCCCCCTGTGAGAAAAGTATCTTTTTGGTTTTCTAAAGTGTGGTGGCTTCATGTGTCTACGTCAGCTGTAGTCACACTAGCCACAACAAATAGGCAGATAGATGTTGTGTAAAATGGGATTCTCAGATGTTTCTCAAACACATACAAATAAAAACAATAAGCTTAAAAAAGATAAAAGGTTTCCTGATGAGTTTTACACTTTGCTTTTTATAAAATGTTCCTGAAGACTGTAGAGTGCTCTTAATCATAATTTTAGTACAGCTCCTTAAAAACCACATGCAGGCATCTCAAACTTTTCAATAATGCATTACTGTCAAGCTTAATGTTTTGTTACTGAGCAGTAATGTCTGATTCAGAAGTACAAATGCATATCTACTTGATGATACAGAGATTTAAGCAGGGCTTCCTCAGGATACTAAGTTCACCATAAAATAATAAAAAGAAATCTCAGACATCCTTTATGAGTGCAGAAACTGTCTGGCAAAGTCATAAAAAGAATATTACTGTACACAAGGCAATGATTTTATAATGTTCACCAAATTGCACAGTTTCAATTGAAATGAATATTCACATAGCAGTGTTCTATCCTAATAAAACACTTAATGTCTGAACGCTTTCTGCCAAGTGTCCACACAATTTCTTTTTCTTCCTATCCCATCAATGGACAGAATGTCCACTTTATGACCTGCTCAGGCCTTGCTCAGAAAGACTTTAGAAAGAGTCAAACATCTCCAGAGCAGAAGACCTGACAGGAGAAAGACGTCTGTATGGCAGAGGTGTACATGTCTTGAAATTCTTTGCTGAGTTGCAGTAACTAATAGAAGAGCAAGATGTTTTGCTGTAGACACTCAAGTCCAGTTCCCCAACACAAAAATTCAGTAGGTGCAATAACCTGTTCTCTGAGCCAAAAAGCATTCAGAATCTACAATTTCAAAAGTTGCTACCAAAATGTGGTCTGCTATTTATACAAGAATGACAGAACGGAGGCCCTGAGATGTCTTGGGCACTTCAAGCTACTTAAGAGAAATAAATTCCTTCCATGGTTCTGCCACATTGGTAATCAGTATGGGACCATCAAAGTTAAAAGCAATGCTTCATACAGCTTGATGTAGGCAGTCAGGCTTGTAAAATTAAAAGCTCTAATATACGCATGCCCTTTATGGGCTGAACTCAGCCCACAGAACACAGAATCTGTGCACTGGCCTGTATGGCCCATCAGCATGGGGTATGTATGCAATATGAAGGTCTAGTTACAAGTATATGGATCAGCTTCTGTTTTGATTCAGACCTTCTTACTCTTCACAAGTTTTTAGAACAGATGTGGTGCAAAATATAGTTTTTGAAGAACACAGAAAAGCAAATCTTTTAAAATTTGGAGTTGCAATTCCGCTTCTGACATGACTACTGTTAACCAGAGTAGTTTTTAGAAATAGCCTTTTGCATTGAACTTTCCTTCCAAAACACAAACTCTTAAAAATGCAAGCATTTCAAACTTTCCATACTGCTGCAATTAATCAAAATTTTCCATGTAGCCTATATTTAAATCAATTAAGGTGCAATTAAGATTCTAGTGTTGCCAATAACTTCTAATTGTTCTGCAATAGACTACAGATACATTGAAATAAGTAAATGAAGCCCCAAGTAACTCATTTATACGTCTTCTTCTGCTAGACTTATTCTTCTGTATGACTTTGCATGAATTTATTTGTGAAATACTGAATGGCTTTCAGGAATCAGTGGCAAAAGAGAGAATGTACCCGTGTCAAGGTTTCTTTTGGGCAGAGTGACTGGAACGAATCCCTTTGGTCCATAAAGACTGTATAAGTGGCCAGCAGCACTTAAAAGGGTACCCATGGCTCTGCTGTCTTGATTTCACTACTCACTTGGCATTGTGAGGAGCATACGGAAGTCTTTATAGCTCACAAACCTCTGATAAATCCCTTGGTCTGTCTTCATTTAGCTCATGGTACCCTTAAGACACTACTCTAGATGAATGAAGACAGCACAAAATAAAAGGTCGGTGTTGTGTTAGGGCTGTCTTTTCATTGCAAGAGCAGCACATGCATCTATGAGATTATTTAACCGGCAGGTGGATCCAAGCAGTGTTGCATTGTTCTAGTGTGCTAGTAAGTTTGTCCTTAAAACCTGTGGTTTTAAAACAGATAGCATATCACAGATCATTAGAAGTAACATATTATGGCATTCTCTGAGGGGTTTTGCATACTGTTTGGAGTTAAAAAGATGTCTAATATATTACAAGCTCAATAAGGCACCTAACTCCTCTGAAAAAAAAACAGTATTTCCGAGGTATCTCTGTCATTTCACCCACTGACTGTTTTAGGAAACTAAAACCCAGGCAGTCAATCAAAATCCTGTAAGCATCACTCTAAATGTCCCCAAACAACCAGTTTAAAAAATCAAGGAAGTGTTAATGTAGCTCTGTTTTTAAATGTTGAGATTTTCCAAATATGTGTAAAATATAAAATCATAGTTGGAAGTCTTGAATGCACAGTATACAAAGCCTTCCTCGGTGTACATTTATTTTTTACAATGGATTCTGAATGAGGTCTTAAATGGGCAGTGTTTACCTCAATGCTTAAGGCTTGACGGCTTTCAACATCCCTAAACTTAAAACCAATTCTTGTTAGGAAAACATGTACCAACTGAACATCAGTTAAGACAGTAAAAACATGAGTTATGGTTAAAAGATCAATAGAGTCACATTTGGGACTAGTGTAAAAACTGGTATAAGGTCTGACTTTATGTAAGCTACACAGTTGAGGTTTTGGTTCTTTGTTGGCAAAGTTAAAGGAAGCAAAGCAGTGCAAATGAGCTGATGCAATAGGTCACCCTCCCCCAAAAAAAGTATTTTAAGGGCTAAGTTTCTTGCCTGCAGAGTAGATCACCCTCTGTATCCTTAAGTCATTGACTGCTTCTTTCTGATGCAAGGTGATCTTTCTTGCCTATTGCAGAATTTTGAAAAAAGACAGATTGCTCTAGCTGATTCTGCTCCAATTCTGTCCTGAAAGCTAAGCCATTATGTGTCCTACCTGCAACAAAAGACATAATGCCACTTGCCTGCTGTATGAAATCATGCTGTGTGTTTATCCGCACCCTTATATGATATCTCTCTTTCAAAACGGCCATTAGGGAATGGCTCCAGAAGATACGATAAAAATTTCTCAATCCCTAATGGAGTTTCAAGATGCTTCTATGACTTCCTAGAGCATGAGCTTCTCCAGTGAATGCCCTCTTGATGCTGAGAGGGGAACAGAAATGCTTACAGGAAGGTCATGGGCAGGGGGAAGCTCCAAAATGAGCAGAGGGGGCTGGATGGGACAGTGCCAGAAGTTCAGAAAATTTGCAGGGCAGTAACGAAAGGCTTTTGAGGCCAGGAAAAACATAAAGAAAAAAAAAAGGTTTCTTTTCCTTCATCAGAGGATAGACATCAATAGAGTCACTGAAATAGCTGAAATGATGCAGCCTGTGTTTTGTGCCATGTCTAACACCTTGGGAATTTCAGGGGAAAACACTCTAAAATCTTAACACAAGTCCTGCAGGAGGTGGAGAGTCAGGGAGGTTCAGAATTTACCTTCTTTTCATCTTCTAGAGGCACTCCGTGGAATTTGAAATTACTGTAGTCAGTATTCAATAGGGCTGCCCAAGTATAAATGTAATAAACCAAATGATTCTTCTATCAGTTATTCCTTTTTGAGCTATCTTCCCAAGATACTGCTCTGTGCACGAGGGGATTTCTGTAATAATTACCCCTGAGTACCCAGTGGAATGTAAGTGGTAATTACACTGTCTAAGCATAGAAATAGATCTTTGTGCCGTTGGTTCCACAACTGACAGGAAGCCTTACTCCAAATTTCTGAGGGTTTTTAAGTTTTCATATTCCTCTAGCACTGCAGGATTGAAGATACACACAGGGTGGTGCAGACTTTCTTGCTCTGCAGCTTATATGAACTACCTGTCTCATAACTTGTATAATAAACAGTTGCTGTACCCTTGGGTTCCTTTCCTCAGCTGCAGAGCAGGGACGGCAGATGTTCTGCAAAATGAAATCCTTCGTGATTACGGGATTGCTCAGAGGGCCATAATACCTACCCACCCCCAAGAGAATGAGTCAGTCAAGCAAAATAGAATACTATTCCTATTTCCTGTCAGCACAAATGGAAATCGTAACACTGTTAGTAAACCATGCCACCAAATGGAGGCAAAGAACCAGATGCAAAACTGGCAGAAGCAGCTTATACCTGTGTTGTAAAGGTCTAAGAGATCATATAGAGTACCAAGGAGAAATGTTCTGTCTATTGGACAAAGGCCCACCTTCACCACTCAGTATTTTTGCCAAGCTAGAGGGTCTCAGGAACAATGAAAATGTTGAAAAAGCTAAAATGCAAACTGAGGTCTTGGAGACAGTATGTGCAATTTGTACCTCTATCTTAGAAGGTCTGCTCAATATCAGTTCACAATATTCTACTCCTTCACAGTTATGTACTAACTTTCACACTTATTTACAGAAAAATAATTTATCTCATCAGACTGACTTGCTGAATTAGAGATTCTAATTTTCCTTTTCATGCCTTGGACCAAGACACCAAATATAAACCCTCTGTCTACAGTCAGCCTCTAAATATAGCCAAGAATTAAGATATTCCTGCTTCTGCATCCTAAATAATCTAATGGAATCAATTATGGTTTTGCGTAGATGACATCTGGTATTTGCAAATACAACATGAAACATGAAATCCAACCAAAATAAGCATGAAACTAAAGTTTCCACCCATCCTACTTCATCCTCAGTAAACATATTATTGTTTTGCATCACGGGGTGGATTTTTCGTATTTCTTATAGATTTCATCTTAGAAGCTCTCCAAGAGAATGTAACACTTGCAAAAGAAAAGGGCTGATAACTTTGACTTCAGCCAGTGGTTAAGCCAGATGAGTGAACATTGCTCATGTATTCACTGAGAACACTGCCTCGTTGCTTGGATTTACAGCCTTGCGCTTTTATTGATCAGCATGCCGGTCACACCAAGCCAAGTAACAGTTTGCATTGTCAGATACAGAGAGGTTCAGAGTGAACACCAACCTCAGCTGTGGAAAGGACAGAATCTGAAATGGATTAAATACAACTCTGTCCCACTGTGCCGGTATATACCATTATATGGTATATGACATTACAACTGGAAGCTAGGGATAGTCCCACTACACAGTATCCATATTATCAATCCATTTCAAAATATAAGCCCTTGCAGCACTCTCCTAGCATCATAATTAATGCTTTAGCCTCAAGTAGCCAAACATCCTGTAATAGGACCAAACTATCCTTATTATTAGGATGCAAACTATCCCTGGATGTAAGTACATGGGGTTTAGGGGGGTGGGGGGAGTTTCTTTTATTTTCTTCTTTCATATACAGCCTAAATAGGTAAATGTAACCGTGCCTGCAACCAAGGACTGCCCTCTTCCTCCTCCAAATAATGCACGGTCAGGAAAGGGATGGGTCATGCCCCTCCTCATAGTCCAGAGCAGAGCAAAGCAAACCATCCCACTCTAAAGACTGGCTTGCAGCCTGGGGGCTCTGAGCAGCCTTGGAGGAAACCATGCCTCCTGAAACTCTCTACAAGGAAGACCCACGTTTCCTTATAACTCCTGTTGCCACCATGTACTGCCAGACTTGTAAACCTCCAAAAAAGTTGGCCATGGCAGCCCATGCCGAAAGCTGAACACAGGAGAATTTTCAGTGGTAGAAGTTGCTGGGCAGGGCTGAAGATGTGGATCATTCCTGTGAAACCACGCTTCTGACTTTGTCTCCTGGGCATGCCATGTGCTGTGTGTTAGGAATTACAATCGCAGATTTTGCCTTTCTGCAGCTAAGCAACTCCCCTCTGTTACACCGTTAGTTCCTGCCAGCACAAGCAGGGTCTGAAGGAAGCGGTCCCCGTGTTCCCCTCGCCTGCCCGATGTTGGTGCTATGCTGTTCTCTTTCCTCCCTTGCTCTGGCCCAAGTGCTCACATCTTCCCAACGTGAACAAGACTGGGACTTGAACAAAATTAAAGCTAATTTTATTTTTTTTTTCTTTCCCCTCCGGATTAATTTTAAATCATGTCTACTCTTTTATCCAATTCACCTAGTACCTGCACAAATGCTGCTGCCAGCACAGAGAATGTGACAGCTCAGGTGAGGGAACGAGTGACTATGAGCTGTGTGGGAGAAAAGGGAGAGAGACATTTATTTCGGTGGGACAGCAGCTTCTGCTGTGTTAAAGTTATTGCGAAACTACAGCAAAGTCACCAACTGTCATCATCATGTCTGAAAGGATAACCTTCATCCTGCCCCCTTGTATTTATAGTGCAACAGGTTCTAGCCATAGCACCTTTTTTATACATAGCTAAAATTGTGTAAGAAATGCATAATTTTAGGTACACAGGTAGAATGCATCGAATTTTTTCATTCCAAGATTACAGCCTTATAAGTACTTAAGTATGGGTAATTTCACCGGTTTCTGAAACGAATAAATTTTGTGATTTTGTACAAATGTTTCTAGAATCTTTATCTATCTTGCAGGAAACAAACATTCCCCATGAAAATATCTGGCTTTAATTTCTTTAACCATAGTCCTTGCACTTGCTGAAGCAAGTACCATTCACAGCATGACACAGCTATCTATGAAATAATTTAACAGCATCATGTGCAGTCAGCAGTTCAGCACTGTAATTTGGAGAAAGTGATTCCATGCTGTCACTCACTGTCTGAGCTACACATTATACTGCAACACTTTTCCTTTCCTTCCTATCTATGGTCATTTTTTCAATTATGTTAAAGTTTCCCTTCTTAACAAGACATGCTTACATTTGATTAAAAAAAGGTGTGTTTTTAATATGTTAGTTTAATATTCAGGACTTCAGTACCTATAAACCATAAGAAGTAATATCAATAGCATAATCAGGTGCCCTCACCACAGGTATTAAATGTTTCTTCATTGTTTAATTTGACCAAGCACTTCAGAAATGACTTGATTGTATTCAGCGACAGTGTACATGGAAAAGTTATCCGTGCAAGAAGCTGAAATAACCACCAGCCACGAGTTTTGCCTCATGAGTTCTGAAGCTCAGCATCCTTGCTACATGTTGTTGCATGTAAACTGCCTACAAGGACACCACTACAGAAGAAGAACGTCAGGAGTTGTAGCAACCATGTAGATGCAAACTCTCACAGCCACTGCTTGAATGCACGTAGACGGAGTAGCACATCTCTCGGTTGTCTGTGCGTGATGTATCCAGGTGGCAAATCAACCAGAGCCCGCCGTTCCCCAGCACTCCTGGCTACAGCAGGATGCCCCGGGGGTGTGGAGTACAGCGCGTGCTGCTCATGCCAGGCCACCTTCTACACGCTTCTGTTTTAAACTGGGCTCCTCCCCACAGTAATCTGTTTGTACTTTTTCAAAGGCAAAAGTACTAAATTAATTTATTCTAATTTGTCATAACCATCACTCTGGAAACTTATAGTTGCTGTATAAAGATGTGAACCGTTAGAAGGATCCTGACATCTAAACCTTCCTAAATAACATAACTTAGCAATAACTGTTTTTACTTCTTTTGAAAACTAAGTAATGCATGGAATATTACTTCCAGCTGCCTATTGCAAGTCACTGGAAAGAAAAATATCTTGGCCTAATAAAACCTAGGAAAGACTGGCAATGAGGAAGAGATAATCTTCTGTGACCAGAAAAGAGCCTCAAAGTTGGAAAAGTATTTTAGAAATACATATTTATTATTCCTTTTATTTACAGAAAATAACTGGCAAGTAGCAAACCTCCCAGTTATGACACTTATAATAATCTTGTCTTTTAGCAGACAGCTATTAGTGCCCGTGATATAACATCATTCCTATCAATTTCATTGGTATGAAATTCATTGACCAGAGAAATCAAAAAGTAAAAAAGATCAGTTTCCAGCTCATGTTTAAAGTGAATAACCATCCCGCTGTATTTTTAGTACAATGGAAAGAGCTGTGATAGTCATATGGCAAAGAACAACTCAGTCCCTACCAAGTGCTACACAAGCTGTGTAGCTTGCTCTTCACAAGGGTAATAAACAGCCCTTTTAGTCCAGCCAAAGTGATAAGAATAGACGTGATTCAAGCGTGTCACTGAAATGCGGTCTTCTGAAAACATCTTTTAACACAATAGAACTATTACTCGGCCAGCACAGTTGACGGCCACGTGCTTTTGTTGCCACGAGCTGTGAGAACCAGTAGAATCAGAGATTATTGTAGAAATGTGAATGTACTTTATGACGGTCTGTAGTAATTCTGTACATCTCTTATGTCTGTGTTCTTATAGCCACTTGGGCACTGAAGTAGCTGAAATGAGAAAGAGGCAGCAGTCACAAAATGAAGGAACATCAGCTGTGTCTCAAGCACCTGGAAACCAAAGGCCCAACAACACATGTTGCTTTTGTTGGTGCTGTTGCTGCAGCTGTTCATGGTATGTCCTGTAGTATATTTGGTTTCGTATCCACCACAGGTAAACGATGAGAATGGAAAGTGCTGAGCACTGGGAACATGCAGACTTGTGGGAGAGGATTGCTGCCTAGAGGCACAATTTAACATTTCACTTTAAAATTTGATTAAACAATTCCCTGATTTGGTTGGACATCTTGTGAGGGGGAAGAGGAGAGAATAGTAAATTCAAGCTATATTTACCCTACTTAAACCAAAACTAAAAGAGTAAAATTCAGTTGTAAAACTAGTATGTGTGAATGAGATTTGATACTGAACATTTTATATTTTGCATTCAAAACATTTCTTTTTCTGCTTGTACTTTTGATACTGCAATTCTCCACATTCAGGAGGGAAAAAAGGAAATGGTCATAAGTGTGAATGTATGGTGACCTGTTTTACTACTTAGTTGTTGAATAATATATATTCTGTAAATCTGAAAATGCAAGCCTTAAATTCCACTTTATCTTTTAACTGGTGTGGCACAATGTTAGTGGAAAAAAAGGCTGAAAAATCGTGGCTGATTTTCTCTTCCTAAACAAAGAGTTCATTTGGAAAGAATTATGGGTGCTTTCAGAAACAGCTTTAAATTCTCAGTATCTTGAGATACATCAGGTCTCTATTTCTTATTTTCATGAACGCAGTGTTGTAACATAAAGTAATTGATACGCAGTACTGTTTGGAGCCTGTGCATCCTGTTACACACACAGTTCAGTCTTTTTGGAGTGTCCATTCCTCTATGTATCTCTGTTATTTTCACTTGAATCAGCCTTCTGGCCCCAATCTAAAATCTGAGGCTATTTGCCCCCAATGTATTTAAAAATACATAACAGCATGCATGCATCAGGCATCAAATGCGACAGCTTTTTCCAAGATGCCACATCCTGGAGGCAGTACCAGGGTGGACCTGCCTTGGCTGTTGCTTCCAATTTCACCTGGAGGCAGAGGATATTTGGAGCAAGGATGAGCGAGAGGTCACGCTTTCAAAAAGACACTTTGCAATGTCTTCCATCCATACAGCAAAGAGCTGAAGGGTATTAAATGGGAAGAAAAGGGAGGATGTTTTGTCACTGTTATCTCTGCTTTGTGACGAGGGCACAATGTAAGATTAGCTATACTGTTACAGACCAAAGGCTCATTTAGCTCGGCACCCTATTTCACAAAGTGACCTGTAGCGGATGCCACAAGGAAAAAGATAAAACAAGTGGACATGAGCCTTCTTAACCCACCCACAGCAAAATTTCTCACAACTTCTGACAATCTGCAAGTTAGGGGCTTTCTGGCCCAGAGGTTATTTCTGTGTGTTTTATAGCCCTTGATGGAATTTGCTTTCATTAATTTGTCAAACCATTTCTGAAGCGACTTCCTGAACTCATCTAAACTTTTAGCATCCAGTTTCCCATAGCAATAAATTCTACAACAGACCTGTGCACTTTATGAGCTATTACTCCCTTTTATTTGTTTTAACCTACTAGATGTTAAGTTCATTTGATGCTTCCTTGTTCTTTTGATTGTGAAGAACAGTGAATAATTGTTCCCAGGTTGATCAAGCTTTTATAGAGTTCTCTCGTATCCCCCTTCAGATGTCTTTTCTTCCATAGTCTTCTCTATTTTAATCTCTGTGATACAGAAACTGACCCAGGCCATGATTTATCCTTATCTCTCTTCTATCTGTTCACCTACCTTGTGTGTCTCAATGTACCTTTCCTATACTACTATCTCCTGCCTGAGATGTGTGGCTACATGTGTTGCAGTAGTCAACACATGGGTGCGTCATGTTTTGTGTTTGCTTTTGATTTTTTATTATGAATTCCTAGCACTCTGCTTGCTTTTTAACAATCCCTGAGACGATGTTTTTATAGAATTATCCACCATGACTACAACATCTCTTTACTGAATGGAAATGAAGCCTATCATTGTGCATGTACAGCTAAGGTTGGCTTTTGCCTTGCATACTGGAACATGAATGGCCACAAAACTACCAGTCTAATTTCTAAAACTTGAAGACAACTGATTTTATTTTTGAGCATGCTGTAGCTCAAGAAGTCTTATTTGACAACTACACTCTATTTTGAAGCTTTCAGGAGCTTTGTGACCCTTGGAGTGCCTCCACTCCTTAGAACGCAATACCATTATATATTTGAACCGCTTATGCATATTAAATCTAAATTAGAACAATTATTCCTTTAAAATGTAGGATGTCCCTCCAGCTGCTTTAGTAATTGTTTTTGCTGTTAATAGCCTGTCTTTTGCATGTTGAGGGCGTTTTTTGGTAAAGTAGATTAGAGATGCATGGAGAAATCCTGTCAATTTAAGCTAGTTTTCAGGATTAAGTCAAAGAATAGGTCAAAGGGGATAGTAACATCACTTGCACCTTCTAAAATGAAAAAGGTAGAACAGATGATGTAATAAGTCTTTTCCAGCTCTATCTTCTGTGATTCTCTACTGGAAACTCCATTAGAGGAGAGATGGGACAAAACTTTGAAAAAGGCAATATGAAATGTTTCAGAATCTCAGTTGAAATGAAGTAATTGATTCTGGTGCCAAATTTGTTTGGTAAATTTAAACTGTCCAGGTAGAGTACAGATTACTGCTCTTGCCTTAGTTGTGTACCCTAAAAATATACAAAAATTATTTATTTAAAAAAAAAGGTAACAAACTTTACTAGTCACTTAGTATATAAGGGTTTCTAGTAGGTAATTCTCTAGGGTAGTGCTCTGTAATACGAAAGCCACCAAATCAATCATTGTAACAGGTTCTCTGGACCTGATGTAATTGCATGCTTTCCCTAGTTCCACAGGTCTTTGTATTTGAGTAACATGAATTTCTCAAGAGATACCTGTCTGGAAATGTTGCTGGGTTCATTAATGCTGATGACAATGCTTTAACTGTCATTACCAAGATTAGGAGACTTTTCTTCTGTTTTTTCCAGCAGCCCATGTGACTGAGGACAGCTCCTGTATCACTGACCTCTTAGTGCCTCAACTTCCTCACCATTCATAGAAATCCATGGGGGGTGGGGCAGGTTTTTGTGCAGCTTTTAGTAAGAATATCTCACTTGTATCTGTTTGGAGCATTAGTTCAATAGTTCATATGTCCAAACAAATAATTAGAATTCTAAAAATATCTTCTGCGAATCGTTAAATGTCTGTTTTCTTCTGTTCTACCTTGCATTAAAATCAGAAGAGGCATTAAGTCTTCCGTTTGCATAACAGCACAGGCAAATATTCACACCTTTGGGGAAATAGTACCTTGCCTAATAGAGACTTGTTAACAGCAAAAAGTTAGATTCGAAAATTATTCAGTATATCTTACAAGAAACTTATTTTCTCTAATAATTCTTTCATAAAGGTAACAAATATTTGGAGTGTTTTTTCATTGTTGTGGGTTAACCCCAACAAGCAGCTCAGCCCCACGCAGCCGCTCACTCCCTCCTCCCCAGTGGGATGGGGAAAGAGAATTGGTAGGGTGAGAGTGAGAAAACTTGTGTGTTGAGATAAAGACAGCTTAATAGATAAAGCAAAGCTGTGTGCACAAGTAAAGCAAAATAAGGAATTCATTCACTGCTTCCCACCGGCAGGCAAGTGTTCAGCTATTTCCAGGAAAGCAGGGATCCATCATGGGTAACAGTTACATGGAAAGACAGACACTACAACTCTGAACCTTCCCCCTTCCTCCTTCTTCCCCAGCTTTTACTGCTGATCCTGATATCACATGGTATGGAATATCCATTTGGTCAGCTGGGGACAGCGGTCCCAGCTGTCTCCTCTCCCAACTTCTTGTACGCCCCCAGCCTGCTCACTAAAAAACAGAGAAACCCTTGACGCTGTGCGAGCACTGTTAAGCAACAGCTAAAGCATTGATGTGTTATCAACACTGTTTTGGTCCCAAATCCAAAACACAGCACCATATGGGCTGCTATGAAGAAAATTAACTCCATCCCAGCCAGACCTAGTACACCTCTTGGCACTGATGATTGTCAGGACAGCAAATTGTTCGATTTACAAGGACAAAGCAGGGCCGATTGCCAAGATTTGCTCAGGTTGGAAAAGATGGAGATAAACAGAATCCTTAAGTTGGTCATTTTATTGTAATAGGTATGGTTTCTCCTTAGTGGAGAAAATAAAGTGCTTCTGAAGTCCCCAACAGGAAAAGCTTGTCCAGTTAATGCAGAGGCAGATGATAGAAGATCCCTCTGGAGTTCTTCTATAAGATCTTCCTCTCTCTACTGACCAGATACAGACCTTAGGCTCTTACTTCAGGAAGACTGCCTCACTAAGGCATCTAACAGATAAGTACCAGTCAGGTACCGGTAGGAGCTGGACTGAATCTCACCCCGTGTCTTAAGCCTCCACAAAACACCATTCCCATAGAAGACTGAAGAAAAGGCTTCCTCACTAGGTGTAATTTCAATGACTCGGGTAGATTGAGAGTTGCAAAATTTGCAGTAAGACGCCTAACATGACAGTCTGTAATTTCCTTAATTACCCTTTTGCAGAGAGCTGTGCATTTACTATTTAATGCTATGGCTTTACAGTTTTGAGCTTGGGTTGGTGAGGTAAGGATAGAAGCCTGCTATTTCAACTCCCCAACCTTATTTAGCAATACGTTACTTCAGCTTCCTGAGCAGACATGAAACCAGTCATCCTCTTGCAAACACTTGTAAATCACATTCTTCAAAAAAAACTCTCAAGACACTAGCACAGGGAGCTTGGCTATTCCGCCAATTTTATTTTGCTTTCTCTTCTGTCTCCCACCCAGAGCAGGAGCCGTATCGTTTTATCCTCTCTTCCTTTCATCAGGTGCTCAGTGAATTTTAAAGCTGTGGGACACTGATGCCTGATAATCCATCTCCTTTTACTACACACAGAAGGCTCAGAAGGCGTCTAACATCTTCCCTGCAAGAGACCTTAGCAGTACGGGAGTCTGGGGGACATGAAAAGGCTTCCTGTGGATAAGTGAAGATGATCACACAACTTTACTTGGTTCTTTAGCTCGATTCAAAGATGTGAGCTGGAAGGCTTTTACCTTAAAGGGAACCACTAAAACAACTGCTGAAGACTCTTGTGGAAGAGGGAAAGGGACTCTCACATGTCCAGCAGCTCCAAGCTGTGCCCTGTAGAAAAGCTATGCCTGCCATTTGATTTCTTATGACCTTTCCATGACTAGTTTCCCACACCCAAGAGATTCCAAGGAAGATAGGGTATTTGCCAGCTTGGCAGTAAACAAGAGTTGCTCTTGGCAAGAAAGCTCTCTCCTCCAGTTCTTATAACTTGCCCATAACTGCTGTGAGTTAGGTCTGAAACTTCTTCCTGGTGACCTTGTTACACAAATATTTTTCTTTATTAAAGGGAACATTTTCCTCACATGGGTTTAGCAGTTGACTTGAGCCTACAAGAAGATATTTCTGTCATTGTGCCACAAATATGAGATGACAGATACAGTTGTAAGGACAATTTTAAATTATATTAGTATTTTTTCTCTATGGGGTTCAACGTTTTCCTCCTCCTAACAAACACAGTGTCCATGGTAGTCTAAATGAAAAAAAAAAAACCTAAACCAATTTTTTTTGCACTTCCTACCTCTCTAGTACTTTGAGATTAATATTTTTTTCTGGCATATTCAGTGTTAGTTTGCCACCGAAAAGCTTTGTCTAAGCTTTGTGTGACCCTACACAAGATAATCGCTGGGGGTCATGGTAATGGCTGCTTTATCTTATTTAACTATGGTAGAAAGTTTGGTGGAAAGAGAAGCAAAGAAACAATGGAAACAAAAACCAATGTAAGGCAATAAACTATACCCACGTGTTTTGAAATATGTGGAAAACAAAATCCATAGTCTTCTTCCCATGCCTTTCTGCTGCAGAATTTATACTAGGAGTAGACTAGAAGTGGGCTGGTACAAAAAGAATCACCCAGGCTCCAGGATTTTTTTTAAAGCTTTCAGCAAGCAAATAAAATCTTTATCTTTGAAACAAAAGTGCTCATTCTGAAAATTGGCTTTCAATTATTTTGGTGTTTTTACAAACCTATTTTTTTTTTAATTCTGCTTTTCTTCCTTGAACACACAGGACAACATATCTGAAACAGATGTACTCAACTCTCTGCATTTTACCTTTTCAAAACACCCCACCTAAGAAAAGCAAGTACGGAAAAGTGCATTGGGAATTATTGTACTCTAGTGCAGAATACAGCAGAGCAGGCTACTGTACTCTATTTTACTGAAATAGAAGGTGATTTTTTAAAAATATTTAATGGGAAAAGCTCTTCCATTCTGAGCCTTTTTATACTTTAAAACATCACAGGACTTCCTTATGGTTTTAGCATTTGCTGTTGCAGAGGTCAAAGATGAAAACATTCCCTCTCTTTCCTGGAGAATATTTTTTTTCTGAGGGATAGTCAGCTTAGCTAGCATGGGAACTCATGCTTTGTGCAGCTATGGGACAGTATCATCTGCTCTGACGCGGGACATCACAGTGCCATGGGCAGCGCTGGTGTTTTCTTAGGAAAGGAGCACCAGTTCTTCTGACAGGTAGAATTTAAAGCTGGATAAAATCCATTATATGACCTGTCACACATGCTGCCGAATGTGGTATTCTAGAAAACCAGTCTTAAATCACCTTGTCTTTAAGGCCACATATCCTCAGTGCTGAGGGCATGAGAGAGAGCTGCCCGGCTGACATTCCTGTTGTCACTGGAATGCACCGTAGGGTGAGTGTGGGGTAAGGATTTAAATACTTAGTCCTCAGAAACGGGCCTCTCAAGGTTCCCTGAGCTACTTAAAATAAGAAATTTAAATTCTCAACATTTGGAAAAACAAGCAGAAGACACTCTAAAAATAAATAGCTTGTCAAGTATTTTTTTTCATGCTTTCGTAAGTTATGGTAACAGTACTTACTAAATAATACCCAAGTAAAGTATTTATTTTCCCTTTAAACCAAAAGAAAGGGATGATCTCTAAAGTTACAAAATCAGAGGTGAGAAGCATGTCATTCCAGTAGGTATGATATTTCGTAGGCTTCCTCAGCTTTATAATTCAGATAGGGCAAGTGATTTTGGTGGAGTTTTTTGGATGTTTACGTCCTCAGGGCAGGCTGGGGACAGGTGGCTCTGTGCATGCTTGTTTACACAACTCTCCCAGGGCATCACAGCCTGACTTGACAACCTCTGAGCTCGCACCCTTCTGTGACACTGGGCCAGATTGTCAGTGTTAGCCGAATCATTCCTGGAAGTCTGCTCTCTCCTTGAGCCGAAACACCAATATACCTCAGGTGTGATTCAATACAGGGCTTATCCCAAAGCTCCAGAGGTGGGGAGTAAAGGCAACTTTGACCACTTTCTGCACCTCCCTGTGAAGCAGATGTGAAACATTACCGTTCAAGAGAGGGGAGCACCTTTCTTCTACAAAAATGATGCTGCAAGGTGCCAAGGTACGATAGATGAGGTCTCAGGTATACTAACGGCAGCAAACTACTTCTCCATAATTTTTCCTGCATCTACTTCTAAAGAGTAAGATGCGAATGCAGGAAATCTAAATGTTGCTAGCAAACCTAAGGGACTATAGAAACAAAATTTACAAAAAAGCAGAATTTAATGTAAAATCAACTAAAGGAAGCTTAAAATTAACCTATTAAATCTCATGAGAGCCTGCCGTGGAACCAAAATAAACAAATACCTCTGATCTCCCCTCATCAAAAAGCAGCCCAGAAATCCCTATTTCCAAGCTCATCCACCACCTTTTATCTTCCTCCTTTCTTCTTCTCAGCCCCCTGCCATGTACCTCCAAAGCTCTGTGGAAGCCCGAGCTCTTGTGCAGCCCTGGAGCAGGGGCAGGAACCGTGAGCCACCAGCTCCTGCAGTAGCAATGGGTTTTTCCAGGCCATTTGCCATACAGGATCAGCTTTGGTGCAGGTCATCGCTTTGTGGGACATGCGAAGTAAATCAGACTCACGCAGTTCTCTAGGGGAGAGCTGAAAGCTACACACTGCATTTATTTCAGCAAGTGTCTGCAAAGGGGTAGTCACTAAGGCACTGCTGACCTACCATGAAATCATGGTGGAAGCACAAAGATACACAAGACATTACACAGATGTTCAGCGTATATGAATCATTTTAAATTAATTTTCAACCAAGAACTCCGGTTTGGAAAAACCTTTAGCACTGTAAACTCGATCTAACTCTATGTAAACTGATAAATGTTTCTATTTTCAAAGGTACGAGGTAAACTTTTTCCTGTTCAGAATAAAATATAAGTCTACTGAGAAGAGTGGAGCAATAGCTTCTTATGCAGCTAGTCTGTTACCTTTGATCACAAGCCAGTAGTAGAATCCTCATTAACATCAAAACCAGCCCAGGGTTCTCTGGGCCAAGCTTTCCTAGTGTCAGGATTTTATCCTTAATATTTTAAACGTTGAAAGTTCATTTCATTTTGAGGAACAGATGGAAGCTCATGTATTTACTGACATTTTTACCCATCTGTGATAACACAAGCGGGTTAGAGAATGGGTAGAACATAAACATAATATATTAGCAAATTTTTAATAAGTGTTTCTGAAGCTTCACAAACCAAATGCATAGATTCCTATGTGTATAATGCTACTAAGATAAGAAACCCTCATCAGTCTAAGTGCAGAAAATAGTCCTATTTCAAGCAAAGAATTCTGTAAAGAAAATTGGAATGCGAAAAAAAAAATCAGAACTGCAATCCTCCTAAATTGAAGAATAAATACATGCTCAGAGGGGATTTGGGATTACACAAGGCTCATTCTAATTCAGCCGCATATAAGATGCTGACAGTAGCTCCTTAGAAGGAGATAGCAGACTAAATCTAGTTAACTTTAGAAAATGATCTTGATTCTACCCTGGCGCCGCACACAGAGTGTATTCAGGGACAGCTGCTCTTGAGGAGACTAGAGGGAGAGAAAGCAATGGCAGAATCACCTCCACTGGGGTAAAGCAGCTTGAAGTCTCCTCAGAGGCTGTTTAAGAGATGGATTGCTTCAGAGCATCAGCATCTTGGCTCTCCCTTGCCACTCATGCCCGTTTCCCACCTGCCTGTGCCAAAATGCTATTCAGCTTGATGTCTGCGGAACAGTGGCTGAGGGAAGATTCATAATGTCATGACAGATTTTCTGTCACCAGCGCACAGCTTGACTGTTGCTGTTGAAAAAAGAAAAAATATAAAACTAAGAGTGCTGAGGATGCCTGAGTCCAGTTTACGCTGTGATTTTGAGCTTTTAGGAGTTTGGAGCCTTTACATCTTCCCCAATACGAGTTTGGGCTGGTTTTTGTTTCCTTATTGCAAATTTGACTATTATGTAAGATGCATTAACTCAGGAGTCTGTGGAAAACCACAGAAATGGAGAAATGTGTGAAAGGTCAAAATAGGTCTGAGATCAAAATATAAGCTAAAATAAGGCATGTTGATAGATGGTGTCATTTTAAAGGTGCTAAGGCAGCCTTGCAAATCCTCTGAACTTTATTCATTGTGGAGTATAATAAAAACTTAAATATTTAACATGCAAAAACAACAACAAAAAATTGTATCCAAATTAAACACACTGGCTGTTTCTATACTAGTAAACCAAGTAGAGCCAGGGTCTAATATGGGCTCAAGCAAGCAGCTGTACGGTTAAATTGTTAGCAAGCGTTAACTCCCTGGCAGAGTTTTGGCCAGGGCTGAAGTGCATAGTCTCAGGTAATGACCTGTCGCAGGTGCAGAAACCCTGTTTTGGGTATGGACTTTATGGACAGGGGCTATGTGGTGCCAGTCAGCCTCGAGGCCAGAGAACTCTCCCAGCCCCTTTTATCTGCAAGAATAAATGCGGTCTGCAGTTCCAAGCCAAAAGGGAAAAAAAAAATAGGCTACTTAAATCTGTTAGGAGCAAAATTTCCATCTTACAAAGGTTTATTTTTTAACCATGTATCATTCCAAATCGGTTTAAAATGTCAGTTAAAACAGGAATAAATGTCTAGCGCTTTTAAGAGAAAAAATGAGAGAATGCAGTATGGAAATGAGTCTGCACCCCTCATAGATAACTTATAAGATGGAGATCCTCTCCTGAGAAAAGTGGGTCAGACATTCATTATGTGAGGCAGAAAGGCAAAGGAGATGTGAATCTTGTCTAGTCACCCTTAATAATTCCATAGCACATATATTTGTCTAGATGGCAACTCTGGCTCTTCTGAAGTAGCTGATTGAGGGCCTGATACTGGCAGATGCTGAGCACCAGCTATGGAGCAATGGATATCCTCAGTTCCTGTTGTCATTCACGCTGAAAGTGCTTCCCAGCTCAGGGCCGTGTCTAACAGAAAATCTGGAAAACAGCAGTTAACACCCACCAAAACAGGTACCTGTAATATACTCAGACTGGCATGGTGGTTCTCAATCCTGTTTGCTAGTTGGACAGATGTTAAGTGAAAGTTCCCCCATCTTATTTGGTTGCAATGTTGATAAGCGTAAACTAGTTTGGTGCAGGCTAATTTCATAAAATATGGTGTTCATAAACATCATGGTAGGAATTATACTTTGCAAATAGATAAAGGCCTCTTTAACTGAAGAGCGTTGCAACACTCTATGAAAAGAAAAATGTGAATTTAGTATGAGTGTTCCCTGGCATCTCTTACTATTTGGAAACTGCAACTAAATCTATGGAATCAAAGGAGTGACCCTAATCAAGCTTATTTCTTTACTGTTCCTGCTATTTTCATCTCTGCAAACCAAAAATAATAATAATAAAAAAAAAGCCACTCTGAAAACTGAGACTAGGCCCATTTATCAGAATTAATTGAGACCATTAGGCTTGCTTGCTAGTGGATTGGAGGGCTTTTATTCATCCAGTTATCCTTTCAAGGAATACAATTTCTATTTCTTTGAACACTAGACAACTGCCACTTTTAATTGTATCAAATATATGAAGGAATTGCTTGCAAAATAGCTGTAGCCAGGAGTAAGGACACTGCAGATTATCTAGTAATTAGATGTATCCATTGTACAAGATGGAATATGGACGGTAATATTATTCTGAAGGAGGGAATGAAGCTGACAGCCACAGTAGTGATCTGTTGGGTGACCTGACAAGAGAAATACACCCTTGAGTTGAATATTGCCTGAAGGGAAAACCAGCTCTACAGTAATGAAACAAAGCTAGAGTAACTCCATTAGGAATCATTGGCAAGCAAACTTCAGCAAGCCATAGATTTCTTACCTATGCAGAAATTACATTCCACATCTGAGAACAAAATCTCAAAAATCTATCCTAGAAAGGAATAAAAGTTTCCAAAAGTTGTAATAGCTTCTGGTGTGACTATCATTACGTAAAAGTAACAATCTCTTTAAAGTAGAATCCAGCAGAAAGCCTATTTTCTCACAGATTTTCAGAAGAACAAAATATATCAGAAAAAGGAGAGTTTAGGAAAGTCAGATTGCTTTAAATCACTAGTTCTTTCCTCTCTTGCACAGGTACAGCTTTTGCTAAGTGCTAGTCTTTAAGTTTGAGGTAGATACTCTTCTTTTTCAGAAGTTCAAGCAGTGTGCACACTGGTAGTTTCCATCTGCCTTTGGATGCCTGCTTAGCTGCAGTATCTGTAACTAGGTAGTTTAAATCAGTCACACAGGAACAGAGGAGGAAAGCAAGTTCAGCAAGGCTATCCATTGCAAGGACGAGTCTCCTTGCAGGTACCTTTTAGCCTGCATTGACCTTGAGAACATTTCCCTCCGTTGCCCTGAGTTCAGCCTGAAGTGTAAATATCATCACATTTTTTTAAGTAGCCCCCAAAATTACCCTTCAATTTCAGTCTTTCTTCAAATATGATTGTAGTAAATGTGTTGTTTGTGGCACTGGTGGCCACACCTGGGGTACTGTGTCCAGTTCTGGATTCTTCATTGCAAGAGACCTGGACATACTGGAGAGAGTCCAGCAAAGGGCCACTAAAATGATTAGGGGACTGGAGCACCTCTCCTGTCAGGAAAGGCTGAGAGAGCTGGGGCTGTTCCACCTGGAGAAGAGAAGGCTCAGGGGGATCAGGTACCTTGTACCTTCAGGTACAAATACCTGAAGGCAGGGTGCAAAGAAGACGGAGCCAGGCTCTTTTCGGTGGCGCCCAGTGACAGGACCAGAGGCAACAGGCACAAGCTGAAACACAGGAGGTTCCCTCTGAGCATCAGAAAAGACTTTTTTACTGTGAGGGTGAGCGAGCAGTGGCACAGGTTGCCCAGAGAGGCTGTGGAGTCTCCATCCTCGGAGATATTCAAAACCCATCATGATCCTAGGCAGCCTGCTCTAGGTGGCTCTGCTTGAGCAGGGGGGTGGACAAGATGACCTCCAAAGCTCTGTCCCTTCCAACCTCAACCATTTTGTGATTCTCTGTTTCTGTGCTTCTGTTTTCAACTTGGCAAAGACTAACTCAGATCTTCAATGTTTGTAAAAAACATTTCTGGATATATTTGGAGGTATCTTAGGAGAACATCCCTTTTGTCAGAAGGTTTCCAGCAGGTTAGTTTTTCCACTGCTAATCAACTTCTCAACATTTTCTAAAATAAGAAAGAATCAGTATAAAAATTACATCAAAGATCACATTGCAAATAGTAATCTATGATGGAAGATGTATTGACACGTGGATTTTTGATTTTACAAGGCTTTGCTTTCAAATTCGTCATGGGGTCCAAAAGGAAAATGCAGAGTTTGGACACATTTGAAAGCTTGTCTGCCAAATGTATACTGAATTCAACTTTTATGGAAAATACAGCAGAAGAATATAACTCATGGCCCTAAAAAGAGACTGTTAGTCCGACTGCCCCTTATGAACAGAAAAGGTTAGCAGATTTTAGATCTATTCCATTTTAAATTGTTAAATATACAGGAAAGGGAGTAGAGTGTAACACTGCAGGTTTGCTAAAACCTCTTTAGGTACTTGCTTTACTGAGCACATCCCGCTATGCCTTACTTTATCTTAGCATTCATATTTCAGTAAGGATGATCTACCTTCCCAGTGGCATGTGGGATGCAATTTAATAACCTTATATAATGATCTTACATAAACTCCAAAATCTTGGCCAAGACTTCCCATTAACAAAGAGATGATTATGCTCTTAAGCACTAGATCACTTGGGTTCAATTCTGCTTTTACTCAAGCGGAGGAGTAGCACAACATAAGTAAGGCTATCAGGGCAGAGCTAAATGTCTTAACTGACTAGACCTTAATAGCCTGAGATGCTCCAGATGTCTTAAACCTTAATTTCCACCAATCTCCTTTTTCTTTTATGGTTTATAGTTGAATCTGTAATGACTTTGACCAATTACACTGAATCCAGCACAGTATTAAGAAAGCACTGCAATTGAAAAGCAGTAAGAAATTCAGCCTGCTCTCCCCCGCCTTGAAAGTATGGCAGAAACATACAATCTCAGATGAACTGAGAAGTTTCTTACCTTTCATGGGGACGTTCACAACTCAGAACGATGATGAGCTGGCCTTATCATAAGCCTTTGAACAAAAGAAGTCAGAGACCCTAGTCCAGGTTTTCAAAAGGAAGAAAGTTAGGACCCTGTGCATCCATAGTGTTTTTCAGTGTTTCCTTCTGAACTTGCAAATATCTCGCAGGGTTAAAAGCTATTCCTTCACACAGAAAAGTCTAAATAGCACTAAAGAGCAGAGCTATGGAACAAAGACAGGAGAACAGTCAACGATTCCTTCGGCCACCCCTGGATTGCTGCCACAGTGTAGGTGTCAGAAATAAGGCAGCAAACATGCCAAGATACCTGTGTGTAGGCACAGGGGGTTTTGACCACATCTCTTTATTCCTGCGTCCACACACTCCACAGCCATACCATCAATGCCACTCTTCTAGAAATCGCAAGAGCCATTTTGGGAAGCGAGGATACTTCCAAATAACCCAAAAAACAAATGCAGGTTTTGCTGTGTTTTAGGATTTTGATGCGCTTTAGGATTTTGATGCTGTAAGGCATTGCTTTTCAAGCTTCTCTCCACCGTTCTTAGTATAAACCTGATTCTGAGTGAAAGGTGGGGTTACTAACTGTTTGCAGGACTCTGAGAGATGAAGTTCTAATAAACTCCAGGTATCATGAGTTTAAGAGTTATAGCTGCTGGATTTCCTGATGAACTGTTTTCTTATTAGACAGTCTCCTTTCTTGTACTCAGAGAGCTTACTGGGAAAAACATCTACTATGACAGAATGTAATTTTTCTAAAGATTTTTTTAAAGTTAAGAACACGATTTCATTTAAATCTATTATTTGATTACATTAACTAGAATTACTTACAAAAGACTAGTTAGAGTAATGGTTGCTAACAATGAATGAAACCAGGATAACTGACTATTTAGTTTTAAAATTAAATGATAATTATTTCTAAAACCATCAAAACAAATTATGACATTTCATTAATTTGAAACCTTTCCACAAACACTACTTTGTGGAAAATCCGATACAGAAGTAAATTATCTTCACCTGTCAAATCCGTGCAGAACACAAACTCAGTTCCAGTCAGCCACGTTCTCTGTAAAACCCCAGTGGAAGGGCCTGTGAAATAGCTTCTGCACCCAAACTGGATAGCAAAAATCAGACCAGAAAATTTCCACCTTGAGCTCCCCTTCGGCCCACAGGGTTTATGGTATGCAGAAAGGTGCATATGGGAGCCAGAAGTCTGCCTGCATTTACTATTACTGGATCCTGAGCAGACAGTAAGCTTTTCAGTTGAAAGCACATTCACGGCGCACGCAAGTGCCCAACCGTCTGTTACAGACTGTTTCTCAGCTGTATGCTCTTCAAACAAAGAGGTGGAAAAAAGGGAAAAAATCTGAAGTACACCACGCCACAACATAGCAAAGTGAATCAAGGGGAAAATATACCACCAAGGAAAATTGGAAGGGAAGAAACTGAATGTTTTCTAGCCATTGGAAGAGACAAAGCATCTGTTTTCATCATTTGTTTCATCCTTACTTTACTTTCTGTGACCTATGAGGAAAAAAAAAAAAAAAGAAAGGCTGTTATCACTGAGGCTTTTATGGTTACAGGTCAAAATGATAAGACCATAGTGTAAGCTGAACAAAGAGCTGGAGGGTTTGCGATTCCACATTCTTTCCCCCATCCGAAGCTTTGAAATATTGGAGGGGTTTTAGCTGTAGTACACAATCTGCAGGATGCTAACTTTGCAAATACTTGCATTATTAAAAAAACAAAACAAAACAAAATAAAATACTTGTTTGGGTTTTTTTCCTACATGAGGTAAAGCTTGCAGAATCAGACCTCAAGTTTATAAGTTCCCCTTGCAAACACATGTCTCTTTGCTCTAAAACAGCTGAGTCCAAGCTGGAGTCTATGCGTGTTTGGTTTTTTTCTTTTAAAACAATTTGGATTATAGATGTCTCTTGCACCATCTTTTCACCTAAGGCAAATGTAACTCTGGCACTCAGGAAACGTAGCACCACAGGTACCTGGACTTTTTGAAAGGAGTTTATAGTTTCAGTGGACACTGCCAAGTAGGCTGATTATAGCCTTATGGTAATTGTTGGCTTTTCCCCAACAGACTGCTTTCCTGTGTCAGTCTACTAAACACAATCTCCATCATTTAAATTTAAGCACAAGACGATTCATTTTTTACTCAGAGGATGTAGCTATTTTTCACTAAAATTCTAACTTGTTTTCAGTATAAAATTTTACATCCTGCATTTCTTTACTGAATTCAGTGAAGATATGTAAATCTTATTTCATTAAAGAACTTAGATGGACACTAATTAAAAATAAAAAAACTTCACTTTTTTTTGATCTGTTCATGCTTTGGAACAGCAATTAACATGTTCTGCTGACTGAGTTAAGATGAGATTCTGATTAATTTAAGTAAATGACTCCAAAGGCTCTTGACCACTGTTCCGCTCCAAAGTTTCTTGCAGACAACCAATGTAGACATATGGAAATACCAAGTTTCCAATTTTTACTCTTTCACGACTTTCTGTGGATGAACTACACACCACTTATACTGGCCTTGCAGACCCCTGGGGTCAACGCAAGCCTTCACTCTAGAATTTATTTAGTGCCACTAATTTGGCTGAAGTTTGCTCTACACATCTATGCTTTGCATACACTGGTGTTATTACAACAGTCTAAGTGCTTTAGTCTGTCTAGCTATTCTTACAAGGAGATAAATCCTCAGAGGCTGGAGATAAGAGACCACAACCCATGGCTTTGATGGCTGATGCATTCCATTCCTCTCTAATACAGCCAGGAGCATGAAGGATATAATCCAAGTTTCTCTGAGCCTACAAAATTATCTAGTGCAAGGCATCACTTCTTCATAAAAATCATGACTTAAGCTGCAGGTCTTCTAAGACTAATTATTCTGGATGTTATTAATTTATTGTGACAAAAAGTGATCTCTTTTCCTAACTTTGGTGGCAGAATTTTTTTATCCTTCACTTGTCTGAAACAAAAGGATAATATTGTTCATGTAAAAATTAATTCTCTTGGGTGCCTATTTTTGTGCCATTAAAAGGGAGATAGAATATAGCATTACTGACTAGACTCTATCTAATACAGATACTAACATAGCTGTATTGTTCTTTATTAATGGATGCTGATAATATTGCAGTTATTTTTCATTATTATTGCTTTGTACAATATAGCAAAAACATCATGCTCCTCTGTTCATAAACAAACACTAGTTTTCACTGCTGTCAGGCTTAAATCTTCCATCTGTCACAAAAACAAGGTGACAGAAAAGTAATTTTTTTCTTTGGTTTCATAAAAGAAATTAAAGTGCCAGTAGAGTTGTCTGTTGCATCACCATACAGCGTACGGGGACAACATCCATCTCTGGCTTCTACCAGAGCCTACCTCAGCATGTAGGAGTCACTTGTGAACAGAGCTGTGCAGACAGCTGATTTTCCAATGACTGACTCTACTGAAGACAGTCTAATCAGACTGAGCCATGAGCAAAAATGAGAGAAGACACTGGCATGCACCTTTTCTGCATCCTAATTAAAATGAGGAGAAATAAGTTTCTGCTCATATAGTATGTTTTATGCCAGACACTTATAATAAAAGTAAAGGAATCAAAGAGCTTGGAGACAGGCAGGGGCACAACCACTTTGGGTTGAAGAGTGAAGGTATTTACCCAGCTGGTGAAAGATGTAGAGTTGGTGTCCGCCTTTGTCTCAGAGTTTTCAAACCCACCTCCCCCTCACTTCAGGAAAACACGCTAATCATATGTTCTTGTTTTCAAGCTGTCCCCTCAAAGCTGTATAAAATATTGTACTTTATATAAAATGCTTAAGTATTCATTACAGGATGATTTCCATTAAGTTCAGAGTGTCTTGTTTCTGTCTTGTGCAATGAGTATTCTATTATTTTTACCAAAGTGGAATAGCTTCAGCAGAACAGCTTGAAAGACATCTGCCCCACCACAGTCCCACAGGAAGGGTGTGAGTGCACTAACCTGCTTGTTTAAAGAAAGGCTTTTCCTCCTCCAAACAACTCTGAAAAAATATTTCCTAACTTAATCTGGTAAATTCTACCTGTGTTTGTCAACATTTTAGGGGAATGGCCATTTTACATCGTCTAATAGCGGAATTTTAACATCATAATTAAATCTTGATCTCTTGTGCTTTTTTCGGGGGGAGGGAGTTATGTCTTTTTAAGGCCTCCACTTAATCCGTATCTATTAAATCAACATTATTTAAGTTATGTCAGTCCTGAGTGAGCCTGTAGCTCGTTCGCTCGAAGCTGGACTCAAGCATCAAAAATATCTTTCTTGGCTTTTGGACCTATGACCTAAAAATATTTTGTCTCTTGATCTGGTGATAACAAAAATTCCTAGGAGGAGGATAGGGTGAAGGGTGGTGCCAGTGCGATACACTCTTTGAAAGGGTAGATCAGTGAAAGAAACATGTCAGAACATCTGTTATCCGGAGGATCTTAACTGAATATTGATTTTTCTTCTGAAAACCAAATTCTGCTTTTAGATTATGTATGTGCAACTGACTGTGTAGCCTTTGGGCTGGAGTAAGGAAGGTTTCTGTGTTACAGTTGTGGCTAGAGGGCTTGTGGCCCAACTGTGTGACACATACAGGTTCAGCCTAAAGTGTAATCATTGCCCTGCGGGGTCTAGCGTCTACAAAATTCAGCCAAGAAGTAGGAATTGAGCACAGACCTCCTGAACAGCAACCCAATAGCCTACCAACTAGTTCACAGTGTCCTAGTTTGATTTCTACTCCTTATCTTCATGGCAGCATCAAAAAACACTACTAAGGCAGGAGTCTTTAATCATCATGTTGTCTTCAGTGCCAGACATAATTGCAAAATACTGTGATGCATACGATGCACATAACTGAGAAAATACCTGAGTAAATAGTAACTGGTGTTAGCCAGGTGTGGCCAGAATAATAATCTTAGCACTTGTCACAATGGCATAGTTTTCTTGCCATAATGGTAACAATATTTTCACCGACTCACCACATTTAGGCTACTGGTTCATCCGAATCTGACCCTGGGAAGGAATTAAAAACTACTTGTGTACCGGGTAGACAGAGAATGAAAGATCAGGTCCGAGCTCTAAATGATTTTCAGTTTCTTAATGGCAGTAGAAAGTAAGCGCAGCATTAGGGATGTGAAGCAACTTTAAAAAAAGGCTAAAACCACCAGCTGGAAACAGCTGGAGGAAGAGTCAGTGAGATTTTTGCTCTTAAATGAGTCCAACTCTCTTGATGATTTTATCCAATTAGCTTGGTTTTTTTACCTTACCATGCACCAGTGGCCTGCAATACTGGTGTAGCGAAGTAATTAGTCAATAGAACAACTATTTAATTGCTGAATATGAATATTAAGAGCTGAATAATAGTAGCTAAATAAAGATTAGTCTTCTGAATCCCAGTAGTTCCTCCAAAAAGACATCTGCTAGGAACCTGGACCGGTTTAACCTTACGTGTTATAATTTGTTCATTTCATATACTTCTTCCAGTAGTCTCTGGTCATTAACATTTTTACTTACAAAGTTTGTGAAGTGGCAAAATAGAAGCGCACTCACTCAGAAATTACTCATAATAATACTGTTGCAGTAGTTAAAGAAACTATTGTTTTTGTAGAAGTCAGGAACCCAAAATATATTTGAAAGGTACATCGAGGTCAGGCCACTTGGGCTTACTGAAGTACTTTTTACCATACTCTCCAAAGCAATAAAATCAGCTTAAAAATGGTCAGAACAAACCTTCCATAGGAACAGAAAACAAACCAGTGTTTGGGCTTTCCACTTAAGTTCTACCGTTAGACACCCCAAACTCTCTCTTTTTAAGGCACTAGTAGTTCTGTTGTCCTTATATCATGGGTAATTCACATCTCTAAATCTTAAAGATATCTGCTGGATGTACTCCAACTAATAAATAATAATGGCACCATATATGTTAATTGACATCAGATGTCTCTCCAGAACATCTCCCTTTTATTTAACTATGTTTTGGTGAGGCATGTCAGCAATTTCCTCCTCTTAAAGCCTTAATTAAGTAAGATCATTTTGTTAATCTTTATCCTGTTACTTTTGCTCTGTTTAATTTTATACTATGCAGCGTAATTCTTCTGACATAATCAGCTAGCTTCCATGATGGAATAATGTATCAAGAACACCAACTCAAGGTATGCAGGGTGCCTTTGCCACTGAACACTGCTTGAATTCCACAGAATTCCACATATCTCCGCGGACAAATGTGAACAGATAGGGTATTTTCAACTGAAGATAGCAACATAGCAAATAGCAATGCAGTGTTGTCATTTTGAGGTAAAAGGTAGCAATCTGTTATTGTGATCAGACTTATTTAAAGGCTGCTTTCAAATTAGCTTTGCAGTCACAAATGTGTAAATATTTAATTTTTTTCCTAAGCAAACATGAACCAGTTCCTTGAGTGAAAACAGAACATGTCTGAATTGAATGTACTTCTGTATAAAAATGATGGTTTCTTTCACAGGAAAAACATATCAAAAGTAATGTATCCGATGGAACTCCAGCCTTGACAGATGCAGATAAATAGAAGTTGAAATGTAGCGCTAGTGTTTGTCACTGGAAACATAATACAGAATTTGGGCCAAGATGTATTATAAATTTAGCACGGTTTTAAATATAATACCCAAACTTGAGAAAGTGTTCCAACCAAGCGTAACGCTTCTTTCTTTAGAGTCTTCCTTTTTTTGCAATGCGGACTAACTTCAGCCATTGAACTCTAGCTAGGAATGGTGAGATGAAGGAATTAGGGCCAAGTGTGTACCTCGCATTGTCACTCTGGAATAGGTACCAGAAAACCACCCACTACTTTCTGGGCCTACCATCTGAATTCTTTACCAAGACGTAGTCTTGTAGAAAATCAAAATGCGTAGGGCCTATCCATTACTCCTTTGGGGAAAAAAAAAGTGCAATGAAGTCAACATGTCTTTCTTGTTTGTTTTCCTATTTTTCTTTCTTACTCACCACTCACTACTTCTGTTCCACCTTCATCAGCCCATGTGGGTTTTCCTAAGTTTAGCAGAGATTTTTACATGAGCAAAACAATAGTATTTGACCCCAGACATCAAATTAAATTAGCAGTGTTGATTAACTGCTCTCAGATGAGTCACCTTCTACTTCCAGTAAGACTCTGCATCCAAACCTTGGAATAAGCCTACTGCCCGACAAGTAAATTATCTCAATACAGTTTAGCTGCTGCTCATGTGATGGAGGACAGAAAACGGGCAGCTTCATTCTCTTTTGGATGGACTTGGGTGAACACCCTGTTACATTCCCAGCCTACACAAACTGTTTCCTCCTTCCATGGTGTTACTCTCCCATGAAACCAAAGGACACTCACTTCTCTGTATCTAGCAGAGAAGACACATGCTGCTCTACCTATGGACTGCAAAGGAGGGAGGGAGAGAGAGAAGCTTTGTGCCTTCCCTGCTTCTCCCTCACCCCAACTTTGTGCTCCGGCCAGATGCAAGGTGACCCTAAGCAGTTACATGTGTGGACTTAAAGATTACAAGACAGAAAGTGGATGGATGGTCCCTTTTTTTTCTCCTCCTGTATACGGAACTCCCATTGGCTTTCCTGGGTGCTCCCTCTATAGACTGATGAGCAACAGGTCAGAGGAGACGGAAGGGCTTTTTACCTGCCAACCCCAGAGTTCAGGATGTGTTGTTTCTCCTGCAGCAGTTGATGACACCCTAACACCTTAGCAGCACTGGAGCTGCATTCCTACGCTGTAACAGGGGAAGCAGGACCAAGGGCCTGAACTAAGGTCTTGGCAGGTAAGTGAAGGAGCAACCAGTATCAAACAGCTTTGAAAGTGTACGTCTTTGTAATGTTTAAGTCTTAATATGTGCTCTGCTTTACCTGGGAGCTTAACTTTCCACTTTTCAGAAGAGTATTTAAGACCACATATCAACTTTGCCAAACACTTGAAAAAGCGTTGATGAAACTCATCAATGCAGAGGGGCTAGAAAGAAAGTTTATTGGTGCTAAAAATATTTCAAAGCTGGAATTTCTTCTTAGAGCTGAGCAGAAGTTATTCAAATTATTGGGGGAGGGAGAAACTTTATGCTACCAACATATTTTTGTATATTGCCATGTAGGACGACTGAAAGCATTGTTGTGTGGTGAATACTCAATATTCAAAATATGAGCTCTGTTAGGATTGGGAGGGAAGATTTTTTGTTTCATTGCTTGTTTTCTCTCAATTGGACATGTAGGGAACACCTGATGAGGGGAAATCTCCATCTCCTTACTGCATTCCATTTCTTAAGCTTAATTATTGGAACTCGGTTTCCTGTATGAATACTTATGTCACTCCAAATGTGCTTTGTGTCAGTAGTTATTAGGAATTGTGTTTTCAGTGGCAATACCATGTTCCAGAACGTTCATAAAGAGCACACACAGAGGAAGTCGCTACCACTAAAGCAAATCCATTTAAAATGATATTTACAGAAAAATGTATGATGATAGTTACCAGCTCAAAAGAGAAGGAAAAGAAAATAATTAAAAACATCCTTACCTAAAGGAAGTCTTTCTTTTCCTTGCTTCTGGGAATGTGAGGGTAATGGATGTCTTTCTCTTGAGAGGCCAGTAAGTTTTACTTTTTGGAATGAAAAACAAATTTGGGTCAGAGAAGGAAATCATAAGGGGCTGCCATGAGTACCCAAGTTCTGTACCCAAGCCATCTACTGCCACCGTATCCTGGAGAGAAAAAAGGGAACGTTCATAAAGAATGAACAACCATCCAGAACTGATGGGGCACCAGAGCCTCATCAAGGTCCAATCCAGATATTCTTATCCCCGCTATCCTTATCGTTACTAATATACTCAATTTACTAAGTGAAATCACTCCAAAAGTGACCTCTATGTCCATCTTCCAGTGGATTAACTGTGAGCTTGCAAAAAAATTACACATGCTAATAGCAACTGTTAATTAACATTCATCAGAATTAAGGGAAAAAAGTCATCCTCAAAAATTTCTCTCCAAACCGTGGGTGTAAATTTTAGGGGCAAGAGTGAAAAATGACACTTTACATAGGTTTGTATCTTTTAAAAGTTTGCATTACTATAGTCATTGTTTTAAATTAACTTTCTCTAGACAAAATAAAGTGTTGTACTACATTGCAGCCTCACTGTTAGGAATGAAGATAGAGGAGACAATGCAGGAAGGCCAACACATACAACCAAAATGGAGAGTATCCAAGTCATAGAAGAATGGTAAGTCGGTCAAACTGTTATCTAACAAATGTTTTTAATTTGCCTATAACTAATATCAAGAATTACCTTGGGGTTTATGCTTCAGGAATGTCCTTTTAATAATTTTTCCTCCAAAACATTCTACACAAAAGGAAGCAAAATCAGACCTGACAATGAAATGCCAGCAGAGACATTCATAAGTCAGGCTTACTTACAGTTTCTTATTTGTGGGGAAGAACTGTGGGGAGGAATGGGAGGTGCATGGGTGGATCCACAGACCTGTGGGTCTCTATAAGAAGCCTCTGCTAGCTGTAGGATCATTTTCTTCTGTTTATTCAGACAAGAAGAAAAACTAATAGGCACAAGTGTACTTCACAGTCAAATTTTTAACATGGCTACCTTTCATAAAAGCTTGGACTATGGTTTCACTGGAATTAACCAAGGAAACACATACCTTGAAAAACGGGCTAACACACACTGAAAGTCTGAGCTTCTATTTCTGTCTAAAGGTTGGGCCCGTGTTTATTGTGTTGAGAAAAATGCTAACCTATCACTGGCCTTGAATTCACTAATCCCATACAAAGCAAATTAAAACTTAACTCTAGAGGATATGATTGATGGCAAAAGCAACCCAAACCACTCGTTGTCTTCATTGCTACTCATGATCACTTATGAGAGGACAATGTCAGAAATTTCTACAAAATACTGTTGTGAAGAGCACTTCCCAGTAGACAACAAGGGAACACAGGATGCTTGTCAGCTCCATCCACCTCAGCAGCTTCCTTTCACTCTCGTCAGAAAGAGGACTTTTCACCTTCAAATCTGTATGTTGATACTTTTTAGTTCAGATTACAATTATTTTGCTGGATAGTTTAAACAGTTTCTCATTTATTACATCTTTTGGACTGCCGAAAAGCTATCACAAATAGCTTCCCATCACGCGGTCTGCCTTGCATGCAGAGTAGGAGTTGATAAATGGTCTTGAAGTGAAATCATATAGACAAAGGTCACTTATTGTGCAGCGTGATTACATGGAAGCTATTAACAACAGCTAGTAAAGCTCTTGTGTTGGATCCTATCAGGAAGGGGAGGATGAGTGCTCAGAATTAAGTTTGAAACCGTATTTAACTGCTGTTAAGTAACTTGGAGTATTACCTTCTCAAGCTATTCGTTGGTACATTAATGGACTAATGACGCAAGTTAGTCTTCTGATCACTTATCCAGTGTGTCCACTGCTACAAGCCACGAATAGTTTCCTTCAGAAAATGGGAATAAGGACTTTTTCCCATTTCTTCTCTTTCCAGTTTTGCCAGCAACGTCCATCACATCTCGTGCCAATAGATCATCATTCAGGTCAATAGCACCAAACAGAGGGAATCTTAGCAACACTTAGGTACAAGCACAGAGAAATATGCTAATTTAAAAGCTCTTTGAATTACTATTTTGTTTGGCCTCATTAGTATGCTCTTGGCTGCCAAGTGCTTTTTGTTTTTCTTGTCCTTCCTGAACCAAATCCTGTGGCAGGCAGTGATTGGCCAAATACCATCAGAAGCAGGCAGGGACATCAGGTGTCATCTAAACCCCTCATGAAAGAGACTCTATTGCCAGCTTCCTGAAATCACATCTCCTTTAAGTGCAGAGGCAGGAATTCGGTGTTGTTGTGGGAGTTTGTCTTTGAGTCTGATGGCTAGCAACACAAGTAGAAAACTTGTAGAAAGCCAAGTGCATGTCTCATAACATTAAACACGTTTAGTGGGCTATTGAGATAATGAATGAACAAGTGAAGAGTGAACGAAATTCCCCTGTCACTGATCAAGCCTTGTTGCTTCCAGTTCTCACTCTGGACTAGAGTGCAGTTGAAAGGAGAATTTTTGGACAAATGTATGAAAACAGTGTTACAAAAATAGAAGCATATTTGTAACGATACTTTGCTTTTGCAGCCAAAACCCTACTGCAGATGAAATTTTGTCTTGGGCTCAGAATTTTGACAAGATGATGAAAACACCAGCTGGGAGGAACCTTTTCAGAGAGTTTCTTCGAACAGAGTATAGTGAGGAGAACCTGCTTTTCTGGCTTGCATGTGAAGATCTAAAGAAGGAACAGAACAAGAAAGTTATTGAAGAAAAAGCAAGGCTTATATATGAAGATTACATTTCTATACTATCACCAAAAGAGGTAAAGCCGTAAACGTTACCTTTGCATTTTCTGTTATTCCAGAGCAGAAATGTTATACCCTGGACTGCCAGATGGGGGTCTGAAAGTCTGTCTGATCTGTCAGGTGAAAGTCTTAGTATAGAAAGTCCTAGCCTCTACTTAGAAGAAGTAGAGACACAGATGCCGTGCCACTTAGCATAACTGGCCTCACCACCTCAAAGGTCACTATAAGACTCAAGAAACTCCAGTAAGAGAAGGCTGAGAAGTAGGTATGCCTCTTTAGTAATGCTACATGCCTGCCAGAGAGAGGAAGTAAGTAATGCAAATGGATTTCTGGAGAAAAGGCACCCAAACTAAGGAATTTAAATCAGAATCATTATAGATTTATCTGCTGTAACAGCTGTCTGGGAGAAAATCCAAATTTACACTGGTTATTCCTATGTGAGAGTCCGGGAATGGAGACCACATATTTTCTCTAATGAAAGGTATGATAATATCTAGGAAATTATATAAGACTTTCCTCAACCCTTAAACTGAAATAGACAAATTCTGAATTACCTTCACCTGGAGTAAAGAAAAAGCGTCCCCTATCAAACCATGTTTTGCAGTAGAGAGATATATATAATATAAATATATATGCACTATATATATATAATATAAATAATATAAATATATAAGCACTATAGAAGAGTCTTTCTTAGGCCACATCAGGTACCTTTAGCTCCTCTGCCTTGTCTCTGTGCATTGCGTCTGATTTTCTACTCAATAGCGTTATGCTAATTTATGCTCACTGTGGACCTTCCTTCCTACATTTTACTTCTGCACTGCATTCAGTAATAATTTGCAACTTCATTCATATGAATGAAGCCAACAGCAATTTATAGCTCCATTATCTTCTCTTGTGCCATAGTGCATTCTTCTGCTTTGGAGTGAGATAACTGCCAGTACAGCAAGCTAATAATGAGTTTTCCTTATAGCGTAATATAGTATCTCTGGTATGTATATATGTGCTGAATGCTCAGTTGTCTTTCTAAGATAAGATCAACCAGCAGTTAAAATTAAAATACTAACTAAGTGTTGTTTGACTCAGGGTTTAATAAAACTACTCACAAACTTGATGCACTGGACATGTGTAGACATCATCAATCCAATTGCTCCTGCCCCTACTGGAAATCTTAGGAGGCAAACAAGAACTGTTTGCAATGCTTTAGATCAGCATGGGAGCTGAAAAGCTCTTGTTCATCCAGGCATCCCACTCCAGATGTTCTCTTTTGGCATACGAGCTGAAATATTTAGCATTACTTGTTCAGTGATGAAGTTATTGAGGCAGAAGGTCTTAGTGTTCTAAAAACATACCTTGTATTCATCTGTTTAGCAAGGAAATACCTTTAATAATTCCAACTAGTTTTGCCATCTGGCTTTAGTGAGTCGTTGAAAAACTACAATGTAAATTAATAGTTCCATAACTACATTTTTTTCCATTCTATAAGTGCGATTAACTTTTACTATATTCAATGGCACAAAACTCCACCATCCTACCAAATTTGAGCTTTTTATCCCAGCTATTGTTTGATAATGAAGAACCAATTAGCTAGCTGCACAAACTGTTTTTGCTAAGACACACCTATGTGTATGTGTGTCAGAAGTGCTTAAATCTTAGTGTGTCATTTCCGTGTTACAGAAATGCAACCGTCTAGGACTGAAATCTATCCAAATAAATTCCGAAGACGCATGGCTGCAACACTGCTTCTCAAAACTACCATAACACTACCACCCTGCACGCTGTTGTGTCTAAAAGCAGATAGTCAGTGTCCGAGCAGCCCCACCGGTCTGTCTGTTCACTCCTGCTGTGCAGTCCGGTCTGCTTCCACAGCTACATTAGTTAGACAATGAATTCAAACAGAAAAATGCCTGGGTTGAAAACCAGCTGCTTTCAGATGGATCAGTTCCTTAACTCAGCTGGCTGTGGGGCTGCGCAGGGCACAAGGGGGAGGGGGGAAACGCCAGGATGGGAAAGGGGGGAGGCTGTTCATGGCAGCTGATGCAGCACTGCTGCCCACACGTAAGGGAGGCATACAGCAGGGCTGGCTGCTGCGCCCCAGGGTGCTGCGCACAGACGTAGCCATGAGCACTTCGATGGAGAGTGTAGATGGATCGTAGATGATGTGTAGATGGATGTAGAGAGAGATGGGTTAAGCAGGCACAATGGATGTTCTGCAGTAATAGCGCGCTTGAGTAATAGGTACTGTTTGCTAGCGTGGACACGCAAGTTTACTCACAGTTAGTCTGCATCATAGCTGTGCCTTGTGACCCATAACCAAGTAACAGTGAAACTTGGAAAAGAAAGAGCTGTGGCAGTAATGTACTCCAATATCCCAACAAACTGACAATGCCAGATTCTATTCTATTCTATTCTATTCTATTCTATTCTATTCTATTCTATTCTATTCTATTCTATTCTATTCTATTCTATTCTATTCTATTCTATTCTATTCTATTCTATTCTATTCTATTCTAACTCTATTCCATTCTGCTCTGCTCTGCTCCACTCCGTTCCCTTCTGTTCCGTTCCATTCCATTCCATTCCATTCCATTCCATTCCATTCCATTCCATTCCATTCCATTCCATTCCCAAAGATGTAATGAAAATATGTATTTACTCCTCAATACCACACCATCCCATCCCATTGTATTTCAAAGACTTGGTTTCACCACATACACAAATAGACAAGCCACAGGCTCACGCATCCACACGCGTCCCGAGTTTTCATGTCTGTTAGCATCCTTCACATATCAAGCTGTCTCAGTACATGGAGCTTTTCAGTGCTGAACTCAATCCTTCAGAGAATATGAATATCTATTTATATAGTTATAGAGTTGTGGGGTCAGACTGCAACCTGGTGTAAATCACAGTAGCTTAACTGATCTATACCTGGTATTTCCCTATTCAGGGTTTTAGCCTTTTGCCTCTTAGCTGAGTATAAACACTTGCTGGCCCCGGTGGCTTCCCCTGCTACTGCCGTTTCATTTAATCCAGAAGGCATTAATTTTACTGGTTTTGGACCATTTGTGGATAAGCTGTACATTGACTCAAACTTCTAAATGATATTCTAAAATCATCTGTGCATTCATCCCAAGCATAATATGCCTTTTTCTACCTAGGCGCAGAAGTTCACTACAAATGGAAAGTAAATGAGAAGCTAAAAGTAAAACTTGCTAACAACTTTGGTATAGACATATGGTATCCTGAAAATCACCAGCTGCTAAAGGGTCTTGAAAAGAAAAACAAATCTGAAATAGTTAATATTAACAGGGAGATTAACATGAAAAAAAATACAAAAAACTCTGTGTAATTTGCGAGTAACAAGTGTAGTGTCTGAAAAAAAAATGGGAAAAAATCTGTAGGGCAGCCAGACGAGAATGCTGAATAGAAAGCTTCTAAAGATTTAACCACAAATGGTCAGAAAAAAAAATATTTCAGCTCTCTGAATGAAAGTAATTCAACATTCATTTGAGAGAAATTATTTTAAATAAATAAATAAAAGTAAGGTAAAATAACATATTTTGAGAAATCCAGGTTGCTGCAGAACTTTATTTAGTCCATTGTATTTTTTCTGTTATACAGCTGCACTTCATCTTAAGACGGATGCAAAGACCAAGTCAAAACTGCAATAGAGTCGATGGTCTGTCTGTAATTGTGTGGTGGCTCTGAAAGAAGCACAGAGCGTTACTTGAATAAACTAATAAACTTGTCATGTTCTGTGCACCCTATGAAATAAAGTTACACATAACAGCCTTTCCGATATTACTGTTTAATATTTGTCTGTTCTCCTCTTCTTCAGGTTAGTCTTGATTCCCGGGTGAGAGAAGTGATCAACAGAAACTTGTTGGATCCCAGCCCTCACATGTATGAAGATGCCCAACTCCAGATATACACCCTAATGCACAGAGACTCTTTTCCAAGGTTTTTGAACTCTCAGATTTATAAGTCTCTCGTTGAAAGTATTACAGGCTCTACTTCTGAAACCTAGTTTTAATTTTCAAACAGAATAACTTGATTTTTTTTGGGTGGGTGGGATGGAAGAAAAGTAGTTTAATAACATCTGGAGCTGGGTTCCTGGAGAACTACAGTTTAGCACTACTCAGGCTACTGTGAAGAAAACAAATACATATTATGGTCTCTGTCTACATTTTTACCAAGGTCCTCCTTGCTCGAGATGGCATGGGAGGGGAACAATGGATTTGCCAAAATACATTTGTTTCACACTCCTTTCACCCTACTGCAGTCAAGATTGCAATGATGTATTTGTAGTTTTATGAACAGTCTCCTTGTGTATCCTCACACTGCATGTGCAAGGTAAAACTGCTTCACTTACCACTTAGTTGTTGCAATATTTAATCCAATAACATAAATTATATCTGTATTTAAGAACTTTTTTTGTGCAATACAGTCTTATGGTACATAGAAACAATTGCAGCAAACCAGAAAGAGGCTTGCATTTTTTAACATCACTAACTGAAAAAAGCCAATTTTTAAGGTGTAGCATTACGCAACATGCTCTACTGAGTACAATACACTGACTTTTTGAAGCCAATATTTCTGTACAGAACAAAAAAAAGAGCTATTTATCACTGTTTATTTAAAATAAATCAAGCGGAGGATTCCTCTGGTTGTTCACTGCCAAAACTGTGGCATTTTCATTACAGAGTTTGCAATGTCAAAAAAAATAAAACAAAAAAAGAAGAAAAAAAAAGCACAAACCACTTAAAGGGATCCGTATCTGGGTGACACAATCTATGCGCTGATATTGTTTAATTGTTAAAAGAACAAAGATTTTCAATGTACATTTCAGATGTCAGATACTGTAATTCATTTATTAAAGACTGGCTATCCAGTTCTAACACTGTTGTATAATGTTATGTACTTCAGCAAAAAAACAAAAAAACAAAAACAAAAAACAACAAAAAGCTTGATAATTTAGTTTTTTTAATAAAGAAATTTAATAAAAGATTGCCTACATGTAGCATTTTAGAGCATTTTAGAACATTTTGATGAATTGCATCTGTCCTGTAAGATTTTTTTTTTTTGAAAGCTAAATCTAGTAGAAAATGTTTTTAAACAAAGTAATGTTTTACGAGGTGGCAGGTTAAAGAAGTGTTATCTTAGCTTCTAGCCTCATTGATTTTGTGTAACTCCTTGAAAACGAGGGGTTTGGAGAGTAATATTAAACCAAACTTCAAGGGCTCCTAAACCTACAGTCCTTACCCAAGCAAAATGCCTACGGAAACACAACGGGTGTCTTTCCTGGGTAAAGAATCCTGTACTGAGCCCTTAATCAGAGCTAAGGCAGCACGGTACTCCCATCACTTGGCTGCCATGGTGTTTTTAATAGGTGTTTGCTTGGCCTTTTTATCAAAAAATGTCCAATTTTAGGATGCATTTTGATGTTTAAAGAGACAGTGACTCGGAACTTAAAAAACCCCATCTTCATACCTACCATATACAAGCAAAATGAGCGTTAGCATCCCTCACACACTGCTAAAGAGATACCAAGACATGGCTTTGAATACTTGTTAAATATATATATATGTATGTATGTATGTGTGTATATATATATTTAATACTGACAACTCTGGTCTTATAGTAAGACCTCAGAGGCAAGGTTCTTCTCACTCACGCAGGACTAAACATGGCATAAGCCCGTTGCTTTTGATGGAACTGGAAGGTCTGGCAGTTGTGTTCTTGAGCAGAATCTAGCCCCAACACGCTTGGCTCCAACCACCCAGTTCCTCCTTGCCGGCAGCCTCCGGTGCCAGCTCTCTCCCGCTTGGAGCCGCTGCTGCCGAGGCGGGTCGGCTGCTCTACGGTAACTGGTGGGATGCAGGTCTTAGTTTATTTTCCTGGGGCTTGCTTGGTTGTTTTTTTTTCTCCTTTGTTTTACTACCTCTCATTTTTTTAATTTATTGAACATGCTTCAAATAGCAAGTCTGGGGAATTTTTTAATCATTCTTTTTACTTGAAACCTGTGTGCTTTTTTTGGATATATATAAGAACAATTTCACGAACTGTTTCTTAAACTCATTTGGTTTTGTAATTTATATAGAATTCAGGAGATGATTAAAAGGGCTATTCTCTATTCCCTATGCAAATATTTTAACTGTTGTAGTGTTTGACAAAATGGGATCTAAAAAAAAAAAAAATCTGCAAAGTGGAAAACAAATCTGTTTACAGTGGCGTTGCTGACTATCCTACCATATTCAGCACTTTTAAATATTGTTATTTATGAAAATGTAGTTTAAAATGCAAGACAAAATATTTATAAACATTTCTTTTAATAAATACCTGTTTTGTCTGAAAGTGTTACTGTGTTATGACAACTTTATTCATGTTGGTTAGCTACTTACCATTATGAATAAAATATTCAATTATTATATTGATAGAATAATAGCTATGATGTTTACAAATCCTGAGGGGGGGGAAATTCATAGAAAAAACGGTCTGCCTCCTTCTACTGTGAAATACTGTTAGAAAAAATGATTTTTTTCTGGCTTTTTTTCTTAATTGGAATTTAACTATGGTCCTACATATGTCTAGTATCATTTGATTACAGTTATATTTACTGTGGTACTAAACATATACAGCATCATATATGTATATATTTACATAGTGTAATTTCAAGTTTGTTGGTGTTTGAGGCACAATACAACTAGTCCACACATCTAAACAATGTGTAAGAGACAAAACTGCATGCATAAGTCTTTACAAATGTAGACTTGACTATTCTTAATGTTACTATTTGATGGTGACCTGCTAGTCATAAGCTATCTTTATAAGATATTTCACACAGGTAGAAGTTCTTGTCAACATAGACAAGTCATCCTTTCAAGGACAGTTTTAAAGCTAAATGTGCGGGCCCTAAAATATTATCTTTATTTCTAGCATAAGATTCCATAATCTGTATTTGGAAACTGTTACAGCATTTTGAAAAATATTACACCAACCTTCACTGTAATACTGCAATGAAATCACGTTCAAAATTTCTTGTCTAAAATCCTCTATTTAGAGGGATTTAAAAATTGAACATAACATGTGAAGTTTCTTTCTTGGAGCAAATGCTCATATTAAAATGTTTAATGTACCTTTCATCTATCATTTTGGGTTTCCCAAAATTTTTTTATGAAAAAATGGATACGGTCCAGATGGACAGCAAGTCATGCCGTAACATGATCTCATTGCCTATCATACAGTTCTTTGAAAACAAATTGTAAAACAGTCAAGCTATTAAACTGATTTATTGTGCATGCAGTGTACAATACACTTTGAAAAACTGCCTAAATACACTTATTCTATGGCCTGGAATAAAATAAGTATGTATTTAACCTGTACTTCAGTTTTTCATGAGAACGTATATAGAAAGTACACTACAGAAAGTGAGTTATGTTTTTGTCACTTTTGCCCAGTGTTTAATCTTTTCTGTCAAATAGAGCCTAATGCCAAACAGCCACAAATAAGCAGAGCATTTGTGTGCACTCCTGACCTTTAGGTTTCAAAGAAACTGAATATATATTGTATTATACATGTTTTCAACTTAGCTGTTTACAGTCAACTTTCACATAACTGAGCTGAAAGTAGTTGGGGATACCCAGGATAAAACCAAACCTGCAGACAGTATCAAGAGTATTGAAATTGGACTGAAGGCACATATGGCGTGAAGGAGACTAAAGGTATGATGGGGAAAAGACAGGTTAGTGGCACAGGCGGCTGGGCTGCATGTTAACCACGTGAGTCCAGGTGCCATGGAAATGTGGCCATAGGGGTTCCACATCCACAGCCCACCCACAACTTACTTGAGCACCTGCGGAGTCCACATAATCCATTCACAGGACAACAGAGAGTGGACACAAACCAGACTTCAGCTCATAATAGCTCTGTTTTAAAATAAAAGCGTGCTAAAGTGTCTGCTGGGCTGTGGTCTAAACCAAGCAATTAGAGGAGACCTACATTCTACCTTAAACAGCCAGGGTTTAAGCTGTCACCTGATGCCAAACTTCCTCCCCTAGGCAGCAAATTCCATCACAAGGAGCATCTGCCTGTGGAACCAGTATCTAAAAAAAAGTGGGGGGCTCTTTCTGTGAGAGCAGCTTGCTGGACTGACCACGCCACGAGCCCGCTCAGGAATCAGCAGCTTCTGTATGCAGTAAGTGCTTGCAAAAACCATTTAGCATAGGTATTCCACAACGCCAATTCAAAAGCAATCAAAGCTGCTACAAGAAAGTCTCTTAACTTCAGGGACTCTCTACACCACAATGAGTAGAGCTCACACCTCTACAATGTCTGTGAGCCTGCTCCCAACATCCTTAACCCAGTCAACAACAGCCTGAGTCCTTACCAAATCCAACAAACCCAAAAATTAAGGTTACTCATAGACAAGACAGCTGCAACATCTGCTCCAAATTGATTTGAACCATGTCTAACTACCAACTCCAAAGTGGTTTTTTCCTCAGCCCATAATGCTGTTTGAGGGGCCCAAGAGTAGCACTGTAGCACATCCTGGGACATGGCTGCAGTGACAAAGGTCCACCTACAGCCTGAGTACGTTTGCAGTGACAAAACATCAGCCCCATTCCCATAGGCCCCAAATAATTCTGCCAGGAGTAGAAGTGACGTGAGTGGGATGAATGAACAAAGCAATAATGGTGCCAAAATCAGCTGGAAAAGAAAAAGACAGAGACATTGTCTGTGTATTACTTTAACATTATACCACGAGCCAGATTTTGCCCCTTCCTTCTTCCATAAACTCTCTCTGTGGAAATCCATCCTTCCGATTTAAAACAGGGATACAACGCAGGTCATTCAAAGGCTGACCATGAGTCATTGACTCACACTACCTTTTTTCTTCTCAAAAGCTTTACATTAAATCACCTCTTACTCTTAGTTTCCCGAGTTCTGCGTAATTGTCTCACAAGCAGGGTTCATGCTGCTGTTAAGACTCTCATAATTTATTTCATTGTTAAAGAACACCAAAATATTTGGTTGATTAAATGCATAAATTTGATCATTTTTCCTTTACCTTTCTGAAAGAAGGTTTCAGGGAGCTTCATAGGCAGGCAGCAGTAAGTGCAAGGGAAGATTTTGCTGGGTGAGATTTCATAAGCAACGGCCTGGGCTGTTTATCAGCGCCAGACTAGCCGCAGGCTGTGCATTCTCCACAAAGCTCTTTGAGTATGATTTTACTTATAAATTATTGCTACAGTGTATTTTGCCAATAAGCCTTATTCAAAGTGGTGCATTTACAATCATAGGAAAATGTTTTTATCCAACTATTCATTTTAATGTTTAACATGCCAAATAACAAATTCTCATGTTGACCGTATTGCCTTTGGATTTCCACAATGGAACAAAAGTTCCAGATTTTCATTTCTGACTACCAAAACCACGTAGGTGTGCAAGGCTTACTCTTGCTTTGGATATTACATTGGTGAAAACAACAGTTTTCTAATGTATCATATGGAAGTTATTCCACCAGCGCAATTTAGTTGTAAAGCACGCTTACCTACTTCTGTTTAGACATGAACAAGGACAGAAGAGGAGCGAAGACCCGACTTTGACTCCTGCAATGACTGTAACATAGTTGCATATTTTTGCAATAAAGTATATTCTTCAAACTGTTTTGAGTTTAGCCAAGAATCTCATTAATGATGTTACGTAAAGGAAGGTTACTATGCCACCCCGTCCGCGTACCAGAAGGGATTTGTCAGGATCATCCCACAACACCCATCACATCACATTTACTGCATGACTGCATCCTCACTGCATTCCAGTTTAAAACTTTGACATAAGACACTGTACTCAGATGTGGATTTTGTAAAGGGGCAGTCTTTCAGTCGCACCACTCATCTCTGACACGAAGGCTCTTTCAGTTGCCCTTTTTGCTTCTCTTTTTCCCCTAAATGCTCAATTTTGCCCCTGCTTTTGCTGCGGAGGCACCCTTCCGTCCTCCCTCCTCCTCCTCCTCCTCGGGGTATTTTAATTCTGAAAATTTCCCCTGGAGGGAGAGGGAAAGTCCTGTGTGCCACCCATCACCTGGATACCCCACCCCCCGGCTGGCACTCCCCGCCTCCCTCGGCGGGGCCCGGGCGGCGGCC
>NW_009648157.1:1466449-1483458 GCF_000708025.1 Charadrius vociferus | reverse complement strand
CGGGGCACCAGTGGGTGTCGGCCGCGGGGGAGTGGGGAAGGCGCATCCACGGGCGCGGGAGGCGCTGGTGCTTGGAAGAAGAGCAGCGTGACAGCGTCTATTTCACATAGAATCACGGGATGGTTTAGGTTGGAAGTGAACTTCAAGATCATCGAGTTCCAACCCCCCTGCCATGGGCAGGGACACCTCCCACCAGACCAGGTTGCTCAAAGCCCCATCCACCACCTGGCCTTGGACACCTCCAGGGATGGGGCCTCCACAGCTTCCCTGGGCAGCCTCTTCCAGTGCCTCACCACCCTCACAGTAAAGAACTTGTTCCTAATATATTTTCTAAATCTCCCCTCTTCCAGTGTGAAGCCATTGCCCCTCATCCTATCACTACATGCCCTTGTAAAAAGATAATTAATCAGGGGTGGAAAACTTGTGATTTTTTTTCTTTTTTGGTGGATTTTTTTCTTGCTGTCAAGACAGGCCAGTACGCCTGCTGGCATCTGTTTCAGCAGCCATCGACTTTTGCATCTGTTCATGCTGCCTCCACGCTCTGATTTACCTTTAGGTTTTGATAGAGGCTGCACACTTTTAGTGTTGCCACATGGCAAATATCTTTTTTACCCCCAAATCAAACTTTGTTTTGATAGTGGTTAGAAACCAAAATGCAGAAAAACAGGACTTTACGATCAGTAAACATTCACTAGATCATTTAATACTTATTTCTCCTCTAAATACTGCTTAGATAAGAGTGTTAACTGTAGTTAGTTATTTCAGCTGATGGAGATGACAAACACTGTCTGAAAGCAGATGGTCTCTTTTTTTTCTATTCCTTCTCCTCCACCTCAGATTGAAAAAGGAGAAGTGGGTCCTTTGAACAAATTAATCAATGACACAAGCTAACTGAATGAAATGGAATGGAGGAATTTTTTTCTCTCCTTTCAGAACCTGCTGAAGAAGTCGGTGTCCTCAAAACCAGGTTTAGAACTTCAGCAAAGTGAAGTCATTACAAGGGCTTAGTCAGTAACTTTGAGCACCTCTGTAGTTCATACTTAAAAATATTTGTATATATTATTTGTAACTGATTTAAGAGCTCGTGTTACATTTTACCTTAATGTATTCAACTGCTATTAAATAGATTATTTCTTAATCATATAACTGTTGCATTATGAATAGCTGGTTTGATTGTAATCGCTTTGTAATTCCTTAATTCTTATACTACCTTCTGTTAGCCTTAATGACTAGCCCTTGATCAGTACTTATTGTAAAGAAATGTAGATAGCTGGGGATGATCAAGTTTACATGTTTGAAGAGCTACAGTGAGTCAGGTAGTCAACCGTGCATGCCAGCTGTAGGTAAAGAGCATGCTTGTTGTTTAAACTAATTTACGCATGATTATCTTTTTAAATTCCTTCTTACACAGGTGACTGGGGGGGAGGGAGGGTTAATTCACCAATGTTAAACCTAAATTGTAAAGTCAAAAAATTTCATTTCAAATTGTGCTAGTGACTAAATGCAGTTACAATGCTGAAAAGCTGTGGCTTTATTGCAAGAGTGCACCTCCTGTCTCAGCTGAACGTGTTTAAAAGCTTGCTGTACGCAGAAGAAAGAAGTCTAACATCTTTCCTTTTTCCTCTCTTGCTGCTGACCGTGCAGTTACGTGTTCCTGTACCCGCCCCAGTTGCCCCGTTTTCATTGCGTGTACCATTTTTTCCTTTTTGGGATAGTATTTTTTTTCTTCTGAGCGAGTGAGCTGAATCAGCACGGATCAGAGGCTACTAAAGATGTTGATTTTTTTTTTTTTTTGAGTGTGGGTGAAGTTTGATATTGACCAGAAAAAAAAGGAACATTTTAACATATTGAAACTGTACTACAGAAAAACAAGTCTTAATTGTAAAGCATTAGTGTTGATCAGTCAAGTAGCACTTTAAAATTACAAGTTCCTCTTCTTATGCAAGAGTTCTTCCATACCTTTGTTTTTAGTGATGTGTTAGAAGTCTTGCAGCTGTTCTGGAACAAATTGACAGAGATAAAATACTTGAAATTACTACTACCGTCTTCAGATTTTTGCATACAATGATAGGGGTAATAGTCCTTTTAACGAAGGGTGTCAATTGTGGGGCTGCTGTGCTCTTTAAATCCTTGATGTTCCTGTCACAATGAAATACAGCAGGTAATTTCGTAGAATCGCAGAACAGCTGAGGTGAGAAGCGACCACTGGACATCATCCAGTCCAACCCCTGCTCGAGCATGGTCACCTATAGCAGGTCACTCAGGGTTGTGCCCAGTCAGGGTTTGAATATCTCCAAGGATGGAGACTCCACAACCTCTCTGGTCAACCTGTGCTGCTGTTGGACCACCAGCACAGCAATTGTTGGGTTTTTGGTTGTGGTTATATTTTTTTTTATGATTTCTATGTGAAACTTCTTGTATTTCAGATTTAACCACATGTCATACCTGAACAGTATCAGAAAACGCTCTTAATATTTACTCCTTGTCTTCATTACAGATTGTATTATTAATCTCATTTTCTGGCAGGTTTAGTGTGTAGGAGGGTTTTTGGTGGTGGGTTTTTTTTGTGGTTTGGGGTGGTTTGGTTTTTTTTTTTTTTGTAGAGGAAGTTCTTTATGTGGTTATTTTTCAGAAGGTATTTTTGAAAGTGCCACTGATATAAGTCTGAGGATTAACCATACTCAAATATTCCAGATGAGAACGAAGATTTCCAGAAGCTTGCAGAAATGGAAATCGCCTCCTGTGAAGAAGAGATAGCTGAACTGAAACACCAGGTTAAAATCCCTTTTAAAAACCTCTATTTCTTTGCCATTTTTAAGCAAACAAAGCCAAATTGTCTTCTTGTCAAAATAAGATGTATACAATAAATTCTTTTCCCCCTCCCTGTCAGTTATACTCCTCACCTAGGGTAGGTTATCACAGAATTTTCAGAGTTGGAAGGGACCTCTAGAGATCATCTAGTCCAACTCCCCTGCTAAAGCAGGATTGCCTAGAGCACAAGGAAAATGCTAAGGAAATTTCTAAGGAAAATGAAAAATGCAGATGGTGTGGAGACAGCCTGTAAGTGCGTGCCTACTTTTATCTGAAGTTCTTTGAATCAATACACCTTTATAAGTAGCTGCTATAGTTTGTCTTATCCGGGTGTACCTTTATGGAGGTCCACCTTTTTATCTATTGGAAACATTAAACTTGTGTAGTATCACACGTGAGTGGTTTTGAAAAAAATAGTTTAATACTATGTAACTACTTCAGACTGCTACCTTGTATGGGTTCTACATAGTATCTATGTTATTTAACAAAAATAATCATAGAATCATAGAATGGTTTAGGTCGGAAAGGACCTTGAAGATCATCGAGTTCCAACCCCCCTGCCATAGGCAGGGACACCTCCCACTAGACCAGGTTGCCCAAGGCCACGTGCAGCCTGGCCTTGAACACCTCCAGGGATGGGGCCTCAACAATCTCTCTGGGCAACCTGTTCCAGTGCCTTACAGCCCTTAAAGTGAAAAACTTCTTCCTAATGTTTAATCTAAAGCTGCCCTCTTCCAGTTTAAAGCCATTCCCCCTCGTCCTATCACTACATGCCCTAGTAATGATCTGTTCGTCAACAAATTGTTACATATTCTTAATGTTACTGGTGAAGTAGAAGCCGGTATTGTCACATCCTTTATTCCTTCAACAAGAATACCACAGTCACTTCATAAATATTTTTGTAAATACTTATGATTTTGCCAAAAGAAGAAAGAGAAGCTGTGGAAAGAAACATCACCTAGTGCTAGTGAAGGAAGATCATTGAAAAGCATTTGCAAATCATCCAGAGTTTTGATCCAGCCTGCAAAATTGTGATACGGGGTTTTTTTTGTTGTGGTGTATCTTTCTTCTATGGGTCAATATAAGGCTGTCTCTCCCTTTGTCAATAAATAAATGAATAACACAGCTGAGTTGTTGTTGAAGGACGGTGCTCCTGAACATGCATAGCTGCTTAGCTCTGCAGTTGAGGCTGGGTGAAAAGGGAACGTGCTGGGAAGGGAGATGCTGAGCTGTCTTGCAAGGACCAGCATGTATCCTGTGGTGTCCCAACGCCACAGTGCTCTTGATGGGTGAAAACTTCTGTGAAGTTTCTCAGGCCTTGAGAGAGACCTGTGTAGCTCCTGCGACTGCAGACAGACACAGGGACCTTGTCCCTCCCCACTACCTCCTCCTGACCACGGCTGCTTCGCTGCAGGAGTCATGAGGAGCCTGTCCTCTGGGCAACCCACCGGCTAGTGCAGGAGAACGCAGCCTACACCGATTACAGACTTGTCTGGCGTTTTATGTTGTCTCAGTTGTGGTTAGCAGCATCAGAGGGGAGTCTTAGCTGGGTGTTTTTGTGTTCGCAGATAGTGTTGCTTTTGGTTCCCTCCGAAGAAACAGACAAGAGCGATCTTGTCATGGAAGTAACCCCTGGAGTTGGAGGGCAGGAGGCCATGCTGTTCACCTCGGAGATATTTGACATGTATCAACGATATGCTGCCTATAAACAGTGGAAATTTGAAATATTAGAATACTTTCCCAGTGAAATAGGTCAGTAATGAAAATACTTAATCTTTGTAACTTTTTAATTTAAGTTGAAACACTCATTCATATGACACTTGAATTTCCTGACTACAGGAAGCTAATTTGCACTAACTTAATTTTAGAAGCGGAAGATTGTTTGAATGTCTGAGTACAATTTTCCTCAGCTTCTGTATTTAAGAATGAAATTCCATTTCAGAAGTACTATTAAAATATTAAAGTGCTAAAAAATAAAACTTGTCTTTCAGTAGTTTCAAAACATAGAAAGGAAACTATGCACTTGGTGGAAGAAAATTCAGAAAGTGATGCAGATACGTTATTTTAGCTTTACCTTTTTACAAATACAGATTACATATACTTTTTATTTGGATATGCTGTTCTACCTAGTTACTTAATGTTTCTAGCGTTTATAGATCAGTTTGGTGGCAGGTTGAAAGTTTGTTAATTTTTATGGATCCCTTGGCAGAGAGGGATCAGTATAATTAAAACTGTTCTTGAGATTTAATCTAAAACATCTGGAATGTATCTGAAATAATGTGATCTGAGGATTCATATAATGTAATGGGATGTTTGGATATAACTCTTCTGTAACAGCCAATGGATGAGCGAAGTGGGAGAATTGTTGAGACTTTCAGAGGAGAGATGAGAGATCTAATTATTTATGAAAGTCTTCAACTAAAATTTCACAGGTAATCAGTTTAACAGCTTGATGCCAGTAAAAGGAGATGTTTCTCCTACTTCCCTTACTGCCTCCCGGCCTGTCTAAGCAGTCCTACCTTTTTTCTCTTTTTTGGGGGGCCTGTTTTGATGTGCTTTCACTAAAACTGACAAAGACTTTGCTTTTTATTACTGGGGTAGGGTTTTTTTTGCCTAGTTAATGTGCTAAGACAGTTCTCATGAGCCTTAGAGCCAGCATAAGATAAGCAGTAAGGTGGGGCTGAATGCAAGGAGGTAGAAAAACTGGATCTTCTGATGATGAGCTGTGAAGTTGGTTCACTGCATCTCATGGAACAGTGTCTTCTCAAAGATGGGGGCTGGTAGGTTTACACAATAAACTGAGGCAGTGGCACGTGTTAGTTAATTTTAGCTTAATCCAGTTAGTGTATAAAGTTGTTTCACAAAGATGAGGTTGCTGCTGAATTCTGTGCTTTGGCACTTGTGATTATGCGTCTTTGCAGAGTCTCATCACCAAGTCAATCCAACTGAAAAATGGCACAAAAAAGCCCCCACCATTAGTTTTCAGGTGATCCAGCACAGGAGAAGCGGAAAAATGCTCGCATGGGTGGTGGAGGCAGAAGAGTGCGGTGACTGGTGGTGGCAGTGAGAAAACCAGGACCTCCTGCCAAAAAAGCGAGAGGTTCAGTCACCTTAAGCCAACTGTGAAACTGTAATCCAAAACGTGCCCAACCAGTGGCAGGGATTTGGGGATTTGATTGACAGATTGTTAGCTGCGTTTCTCAGCAGGCTAGATTTGCTAAGTCTCTCTGTGTTAACAGATCGACGGGCTTACTGATATCCATGCTGTCGTGAGTAAAGCTAGTACATTTTGCTTACCCACGTATTGCTGTGGAGGTGATGTATATATCGTAGTGGGTGTGGATCGGTAGATGGGCGCTTGTGCAGCTTACTGCTCTTAGCTCAGATTGGTTGTGAAACTTTACCTCTATTTGTACTTTCATCAGCATTTTTTTTTCTTTTTTAGTGAAACTTTGAAGAAGAAATGAGAAAAGCTAGGATGTTAGGCTATGCAGTCTGTCAGAAAAAACTGTAATCTTTTTTCAGTCAACAATATAATTGCAGAGAGATTTTTAAAAAGCTTTGAGAAATGTGAGACATCTTTTAACACTTCTGTTTACTTACGCCGTATTTTGGACTCAACAATATTTTCAAGTATCTTGAACCCTTTCTGTTTCAAATGTGTAGAAATCGAAAAAAATAAATACCCTCAACTCTCCTAGTTGAGTTTCTCATGTCAGTGAGCTACTTTCCTCTTCCAATGAGGGTCTTTCTGTGCACTAAGACCCTTTTTACCTAAGTACTGTTTTTGATTTACTGTTATATATTGAGGGATTAAAAGAAGGTTCAAAAATTGGACTCCATGGAAGAAATACAGTTGGACATCACAAACTGGGAACTTGAAAATCTAAGTACAGGCTTGATTTGTTGTCTGTATTCACACTTCACCTTTCAGATATGCAGATACAGTTTAACCCGCTATGGATTTCTCTTTCACTTCTGGCTTTTAAAAAATCTTTAATAGAATTTGATTTTTAAAAGTGTTATATCTGTAAAATGTTCTTTAGAGTTCTTAGCAGGTGACTTATTTCAAGTTGATGAACGTGAACTCAGGTTTTCACAGTATCAGAATCTCTTTCTAGAGTCGCTGCTGTCAATTCAATTAATATACTTTTTTTTTAATTTAATGATGCTTGAATTCAGTATTGTCTATCTAGATTTGTTACTACTAATAAACTTTTTTTTATGGTCAAGAGGTCATTTGTCAAGTAAACTGTTTGCACAGTTCAAGTGAAGGTAGGGAGAAGAAGAAGGTTTATGTTACGGCGCAGCTTGTTGCTGAAAGAGGAAAGTCACGTTTATCCCCGTTCATGACCAGGCAAACGCTTTCCCAGGAGCTGAGCCAGTTCAGCCTTCAAAGCCAAGAGAAATCTATTATTTTTTTTATTTAAGTAAATGGAATAAACATGGTGTGGGTTAGATGGGTGTAAACAGAATGGGTGAAGAGGCTGGGTCTTCCTTTATTTCATATACTAGGGGGAGAGGACAGTTGCCCATTCCACTGAGGCAACACGTAGGTGGGGTGAACCCCAGCAGTCTCATACAGCTTCAGCTACAGAGCACAGTTTCACAGTCAGCTTAAAGAAAAGCTGTTCCCACCTTCCTGCCAGCTGCCAGCTGTCTGCTCCTCTCTCTCAGCTCCAGCAATTTTGAGGCCACAGTGTGGATCAATCCACTGATTTGGCTTAAAAACTCTCTGTTACTGGATATTTTTAAGTCTGGTCTGACTCAACTTGCAGTCCTGTGATTGGAAGAGAAAGGGAGTTGAGCTTGACTACCCTTTTGGTGAAAGCTCAGTCCTTGGACAAGGAGCCCACATCCTCAGAGGCATTCTCTTTAATGCCTTAAATGGGAAATTGAAGTAATACATTAACCTAGTACATATATGGCCATATTTTCTCTTTGAAACTGCTAGGTTTCTAATGGATACGTATTTATTTTAAACTCTTGTCTTGCTGAGGGCTTGCCTGTGCACTGAAATGAATGTTTAGGAAGGTAGGATGTAAATTTAGAGAAAAATAAGGGCAGCCCTAGCCTTTGTCATCCTCTCGCAGCATATCTTCTGATCTTGCTTGCATGACCACATACTGTCAAAACCGAGGAGCTAGAGATAAATTGGGAGGTAGGGGCACTATAGATGGCACTGCCACTGAAAGGCATGTTTGAACCCTCAGGTTCAAAGTGTCTGTGCTGTGCTGAGCACGAATGGAGTTAAAGGATGCTTGCTGGTGACACTAAGATATTGCATCCCATCCACGCTCCATTTTTATGGACTGCATGAGCAAAAGCAAGGTCCTACATTAAAACATCAGATTCCCTGATTTCAGAGAGCTCCAGAATTTGGCTGAAAACTGACTGTGAGCATGTGTGAACAAGGTGAATGTTAAACAAACCAAAGAATTGGTTTCAGTCCACTCTTAGCTGACTTTATTGACCTACCCCAGGGGATGCAACTGTGCAAAAATAGCACATTCACGATTTAGCAAGCACATTAAAGCACAAACCCACATGTCATTATTTATCCACTGTCTCTGTAGTGGCAGGCAGAGACACAGATATGGGTCTTTGTCTCAATCCGGGTATAAGACACCACATAAAAAACAAGTGCAAACTCATACCCTTGTTGGCTGCACATCAGCTTTTAGGATAGAGAGGGACATTTTAATTGAAAGGGGCAAGCTTATAGTTAGTAAGAGCTCACTATATTTGACAGGACAACAACATGTCTGCCAGGGTAAATGGTTTGTTGAAATTTCATTGGCTTTGGCTGCATTTCATACTAAACCTGTGTTGGTAATAGTTGATTTGAAGCAGTATGACCTAAATGCCTGTCTTTTGTACCAGGTTCTTGGTCATCTCATGCTAAGTACTACAGTGCCACAGGCACAGTGTTATCGCTACAAACTTTTAACTCTCATGAACATGTCACAGATGTGGCTGCAGCTCAGATAGACAGACTGTACCTGTGGTATATTTATTAATGCCGGGAGAAGGGAGGGAGAAAAGACAGAACATTAGCTTTTGCAATGAATGGCTTCTCATGTAATTAATACCTGCCAGTAGTGCCATAACCTTGTGGACATTCACATTATTTTTACTCCTGACTTAGTCTGGCTTCTTCCTCATGTGCAGAGGTTGCTTATGATTTTTTTTGTACTTGATTTTGTATGTAAAGGAGTAAGTAACTTTTATTACTTAACTACGTTAATTATTTTAGGTTATATAAGAATCTTTTAGAATAAAGAAGAAATCCTTTGTTGATTTGAATAGCATTTGCATAGCAGTAGAAATATTTCACAGTACCTGTTAGAATGAAACTTACTGATCTAAACAGAGGATTTTGACAGATACTCTTATTTGTTAAACTACATGCTTTATGGTCAGATTTATTCGAAACATAATGGATTTATCTATGGAATTGACAGTAGATAATGGCTATAAATTAAATGAGTGAAGCAGTAGGTGTGTTGAACAGTGCATTTGAATCAAAGTGGTACAGATTTGTACAAGTAGAAGAAAACTAGTAGAAGAAACAAGTCAGGAGGACAAAAATGAGATGAAAGAGAAAGGAAGAGGCAGCGTAGGCTATTTTCCACAAACTTGACCGTAGTCAAGTTTTACTACTGTTTTAGTAAAGTTATGAGGGAATGTTAAATTTCTGTATCATGAAAACATTTGCAAACCTTCTCCAAGGAAGTGAAAAACCTGGCCTAGGTTCTGGCTGATGATTTTTTCCTGCTCTGCACAGCATTTTCATGTTCTATGCTGTCTTCATTTTCCTCTCAAAAATGTGTTGTCTTGTCCCTGTGGTTGATTTCCTTAGTCTAGAGATAGCCTAAAGCAGTATTTCTGAGAAATATGTGCCTTTTCTTTTCTTCAGCTGTGGTCTCATGTTGCAAGACTTCAACAGCAATACTCTGTCAGGGCCGCCTATCTCCTCTTTAATCAATCCCTTAGCAAACCATCCACTGTGTTGAGAATGTGATCTGAGAACTGAGCTGGATTAAAAACCAAAATGGGTGAAAAATTACGTTAATTTATAGTGCCATCACTTCTCTGATCCTTCGAACAGTTATACTAGCGCGACTGAAGGGTTTGCATGCTAGCAAACAAGGAAGAGCAAGCAGTAGTGCAACAAACTCCTTCTGTCATGAAACCATGATTGTATTGGGCTTTACTACCAAGTTCCAAGCTGTTCAGTGCTAGTTTTTGGTCTATTGCTGCCAAGCGTTTTGCTGGATGTGTTGGTAAGAGGGGCAGGAGCTGGAGTTCTGCTCGCTCCAAGGGAGCAAAAGATTAAAATGAAATTAAAGAGCAGAGACGAGACACGGGTAGGATGCATAGAGGAGAATGGATAAGAAGAGGAGTGTGAATAACACTCATCCTTTAGTTAAATAGTTGTTTTTTTTCCCATTGAATGATAAGGTTCCGAACTAACAATAAAAGGTGGCTTTCAAAATTTGATCTTTATGTAAACTTACTACTGGTATTAGAGTTCTGCTGTGGTGTATGATTATATGTGTACATGTATGTATGTAGTTCGTAGACAGCCTTTTTATGCGTATAAAAAAATTGAATTGGACTCTGTAGAAAAGAATTTGACAGTCCTTTACTTGAGATAGTGTGTGAGTAGGTATGTCTGGCTTTGGTTTTTAAGAGTTTTCTTGCATTTTTGGTATAATTCTGCCTAAGTATTTAAATGGTAAATTGGTAATTTTAGGAAACAAATGGCAATGATGTCTAAATATGCTGTTTGAAATAGAGCAGCGTAGTACCCACAGTTTTTCTTACAGCTTTACAACTGTTTTTCTTCTCTGTTTAAGGTGGCCTAAGATACGCAGTTGCCAGTATAGCAGGTCTTGAGGCATACAAGTACATGAAATTTGAAGGAGGAGTGCATCGTGTTCAGCGGGTGCCAAAGACAGAAAAACAAGGACGCATTCACACCAGCACAATGACTGTTGCAATATTACCCCAACCCACTGAGGTAATATTTATCTTCTAGTATAACAGACTTGACCATGAGCAATGTTTTTGCATGCTGCATTGGTGATACCCAAGTGTTTTCTGTCTCTGTTGTTATTTTCTCTTAATGATTTTTTTTTAAATCTTAGTTTTAACTAAGTCATGTTTGTTTGTTTATTTTTATTTTTGTCTAGGGGGTTGAAATTTCTGGATTTCCTCATAATCTCAAGAAACTCACTGGCAGTTTACTTCACTGTAACTTGAAAATTCACTGTGACTGTCTCTAGCATGTTTTGTGGAAAACTTTACATTTTTTACAAAGTAACAAAGGACTGAATTAGTTTACGAGCTCATAGGGAATTATTTTAGCACCTCCTCTTCTCCATTTTGTGGTGTCCTCACTTTCTCCTTCCAAAGTGTGTGGGTGATAATTCATTCTCACCATATTTGCTTGGTTAAAAACAACTGACTAAGAATTAAAGCTTTGGTTTGATCTTTGTTTCATGTTGACCTAGCAAATCATCAAAGATGTTATCCTTCCTATTCTCTCCCGAAGTTGTCTCGCTCCTTCCTCCTAGAGACCATTGCCCCATTCCAGAGCCAGCCAAGGCATTATGTTCCATTTTATCTAAAAACTACCTGGTCAAGTTCAAGTATTTGTTAGCTTTGCTGGAAGAGGGTGTAGAGCTTTCAGAAGAGGGGGAAGATTAGTATTAAGGGATGGTTATGCCTTAAGCTACTAGTTGTCTGACTTCCTGGCTTCCATCGTGTCGCATTCCAATCTGGCTACAAGGATTTGTTAATAAGTTTATAAGTGGATGCGAGCTGCTTCTCATAAACTTCAAAAAGTTTGATCTTGCCTGAATGTGCCTTATAAAATAAACCAACTATGCATATTTGACACCTGCTTAGAAAGAAACAACATAAATATGTTCTTTTGTTTTTTCATGTGGGTTTTTTTTTTAATGTCTCCTATGGCAGATGAGGCTGCAAATTAATCCAAAAGATCTACGGATAGAAACAAAGCGAGCTAGTGGAGCTGGAGGCCAGCATGTCAATACCACAGACAGTGCTGTACGGATAGTTCATATTCCAACAGGTGCGTCATTTTTTTCCTTAGTACAAGATCTACAATTGCAAAACTGCTGTCAGAATTTATTTTGAAACAATGATTTTATTTTCAAACTTGGACAACAGTAGAGCAGAGTTTTCATATAGTTCTCGTGTGTTTATAGTACTGTAAATGCACCATCTTATGCCCACTCCAATTTATAATAGTGAAGGCTACTGGCTTCGGTAGGTAAGATACCCATTTTGCCATTAAGCATGACGCTCTAAAAGCATCCAGATCAGTTTCTATTAAAAAGTTATATTTAAGCTTTCAAATAATGGAAAAGAAACTGACAAACAGAGTAGGTTAAAATCTGATGATCTGCCTTTTCTTGACTGGTCTCCGAAAGAGAGATTGCTCTATTTCCATATTAAAATGTTGCTTTTAACTGCAGCGTCTACTCGGGATGCCAGCTTCCATTTGTCTGCTGGCTCCTTTCCCATAGGTGATACACATAATTAGGAGGCCCATCCCCAGAGCTCAGGTTAGGAAACGCAGGAGGGATAAGATACACTTTCAAATGCTACCTGATTTTAGTTATCGTAGCTTTTTATTTATTGCCACTCCTAAGCTTTTTACTTCCCTTTGAGCAATCCACAACAGCTGCCTTGACTTTCATTGCTTTTTAACTTTTCCTCTTCTCCACCACAAACATTAGTCAGGCTTTACAGCCTCAGGTAATCCCGAGTGCTCTTTATCTTCACGTATCCAGATTTTTGCCACCCATTTCTTCATGTTTATTGAAGACATTAATCCATTCTGCACTTGTTGCATCACCTCAGTAAAGCAGAAGGTAAACAGTGGAGAGGATAGAATTCTGTTCAAGATATAGTGACAAAAAGGTACTCCAGATTCAAAAAGTTTTGGATTGCCTGTGTGTTTGGGAAAAAAAACACAAACTAAAACCAGCAAATGATCTTAGTTTTTGCTGAAGGCAGTTATTAGTGTTTGTTATAGAAATCTTAAAATGTATTGCAAATTTTTTTTGTGGTTCTGCACTAGAGATGGTTTACAGGAGGGACTTGTATCTCACCTTATCTCCTGACTTTTTCCTATTCCACCTTTCCCTTCTTCATTCCTCTGATCTCTCTTCCTTTACAATTGTCCTGTTACTTCTTCTATTTCTCTCATCCTAACTCTGTTTATAAACCTTTATTGAGACCTAAAAAGTTGTTTGCAAACAAGTCTTTCATAAAGTAATACTATGTAAAAAGCATACTGTAATCTTATCAGTTACTTAAAATAAATCCAAATAACAGCTTGTGTTATCATCTTCCTGTATTTCTTCTCCCTACTCCTTCTTAGGCTGTTAACTTCTCATCTTAACTTGAATTGTATGTTTTCGGGGAGAAACCAAACGCTTTTTTTTAAAGAAAGCAGTGCCCATTTTTGTATATTCTGATCGTATTCTATATATTCACTATCTCTTGTATTTTACTGCTTCTTAAATCCTAAATTTCCTGGAACTTTGGCCAAAAATTACAAGTATTAAAGGTGTCTTCTGTAAGTCAGGTCACACCATGTATCTTTTATTTCATTATCTACCTGTTGTCCAACATATCGAATTAAGTTTCTTGTCTTATGGCTTAAAGCACCTGTACAACTCAGCCTTCACTTCTCTCCCAAAGTGTACCATTAGACGTTAATAAGCCTGGACTTGTACATTCCCAATCCAAAATATGTATTGAAGAAAGAAACAGCTTATTGTAACATAATAAAAATCATCAAGAAATTGCAAAACCCTTTTAGTGTGTGTTACTGTTAAGTGTTAAATGTCATGATGTTTTTGGCAGGGATCGTGTCTGAATGTCAGCAAGAAAGATCTCAAATTAGAAACAAAGAGAAGGCTATGCAAATGCTATCTGCTAAACTATATAATGCCAAACTGGAAGAAGAAACCAAGAAGAGAAACAGCGTTCGAAAGATTCAAGTAGGTTTCGGTTAATAAAGGTATAATTCTGTACGAGCATATGTTCTTGGGGTAACTGCTGTGTTGAACTGCAAATAGTGAATGGAAATACAGAGGAACAGGAGCCTAGGAAGGACTTACCTGAGGCAAAAAAAATTACGTTCTACTTAAGCAATAAGGGTCATCTATTAGGCAGACTTAACATTTCAGTAGTATGTAAATTGTAGAGATCTAGTGAAAGAAACTGGATTAGAGTGTGAAGAACCATAGCAGTATTAGAAAAAGATACAGTAAAATTATTCTTTTACATGTTTGAGAACAATTGCGGCAGCTACTGAACTGAGCACTATGTAACTACAGCAAATTTTGGATAATCATAGGAGGAAGAGGAAACTTTCGCTTTAGATGCTTAATCAATATTTCATCCTTTTTATAAAAAGATGATAAACTGGTTCTTCTTGTTTCATAGGTTGGGACTAAAGGAAGATCGGAGAAGATCAGAACATACAACTTTCCCCAGGACCGGATTACTGACCACAGGATAAGCAGATCAGTGCATCATATTGAGTGTTTCATGCTAGGGGAAGAAATGCTAGATGAAATGATACAAACTCTGAGAGAATATGCTGATTATGAATCTTTAATGGAAATTATTTCAGAAAGTGAGAAAAAGAATCTATCCTGAACGTTGCTCTTTGTCAGCCCGTTCCAACACATGTAGACATTTGTCTGCAAAGGAGCTTCTTGGAGCACCACCCAGAAAATGCAACTGCTTTTCAGATCATGAAAGACACCACAACTTGTTTCCTCATGACTGATAAACAGTTTTCTTACTTGCTGAGTAAAAGACTTTATTACCTTCATGTGAGACATTATTGCTGCAGCGGTCATCTTAAAAAGTAAATTTGGCTGGGCCAGAAGTAACTGCAGTTTTTAACTTTCTCCACTGAGAAGATACCGATGCACCACTCTCAAAAGGTATGCATTAAAAAACGAGCTATTTCTAGTTCCAGTTTTCATTTAAACAATAGTTCAGACATTAGTACAGTGTCAAATAGCTTACTGAAGAGAACAAAAAAAATCTATTTTGTTTGAGCGATTAGAAGTAAGTGATAAATAAATGACCCCACTACTAATCTGTATATTTGTTACTCACTTACACGTGGCATGGGAGAGGGAGTCCAAGTATACCTCTGTGTTTTCATGCCCTTTCGGCCCTTATTAATAAGCACAAAAAATTGTTTAGGAATATCCTTTGCGGAAAAAAAAAAAAAAAAGCTGTGGAAGCCAAGTGCCAAGTTATATGAATTGTTTTTGAAAAGGATGTTTCTGTTCTTGAGTCAAAAGTTAAAAGAATCATTACAATATTGTTTGGCTGATATTTCAGTCTCCGTTCGGCTTCAGTTCATTTTCTCCTTTATGTTTTTGATTGACTCCAGTTTAGTGATTTTCTAAACATTACTGGTATGAATGGCATCTTACTGTTCTTGTCTATTTAACAGCGTCTTAGAACATTTGACTTGTGAAGGCAAAGTAAAACTTTTGCCTTTCTAATCTATCGATATATGTGCATATGCTTATGTGTGGGTAAAGAAGACTTTTAACATTGATTTTAGACTACATTTTACCATGCCGAATACATATAGCAATACAAAACCTGCAGCTTCCATGCCACATAATCCCGTCATGCATTGTACCTATGCATGTGTGTATACACACAGAGAACGTATCTGAAATAGAAATACCAGTAAATAAGAAATTGGAGCTGAAGGAAAAATGTTACCATGAATTTAGGGGTGTTTATTTTCAGACTTCTAATTAAAATTAGCGTAAGAAATGAGAATAGGAACAAATTAAGTTTGCTATAGAAATGCATTATTTAAACATCCTATATAAAAATCAACTGGTTGTTATGAGTTTATTATCTTCTTTCATTATATCTGAGAGTGCAGTTTGAACCAATGTATGTCAAAAAATGCATAGAACCATTTAATCCATTTATCAGCTTTGTTTTCTAGAGAGTACTGCATGGTAACTATGATTAAGTTCCAAATCTTTTAATTAAAGATGCATACATTAACTTCAGGCGTAGGCATGCCTGTATGCGTAAGGCAAGGCACACATATATCCTGTTGGTGAGACCTAGGTCTTGATTAAGTAGCAGATTTACAACTCCCAACTGGCATATAAGAAAGTAAAAAGGAACGTCAATGCATTTTGTGTGTAAAATAATTAGATATTGATTGGAGCAGAAACTAGGACTGAAGTCTTTATTCCTACCAGACCAGTACCGTAAACAGAAGACTACAGAGCACTTGTGACAGTCTTCTTGACTTCACTTAAAGCCAGACTGTCTTATACCGAGTGATGGGTAGAGTTTGTGATTCCTTCTCTCCAACTTCATATTCCTCCAAACAAATAAGGGCCATCAGCCAGGTCTAAGCACTGTAACCATTCCAGGTCTTTGTCACCGTAGACCTGCCCTGATGTTCCAGCTGGTGGCCGGACTGGACAAGTCCTGCCTGGCTCACAGCTGCCCTGTTCTTGTCTGGCTCCTGAACAGACACTACATGTGTGGTTGCTTTGCAAGCGGCCAGCCTCTGATCGGCGTGAGAAAAGCCAGGTATCACGTAGTTCTGGCAGAAGGCTGACAGAGGTACCCCAAAACTGGCACCTGATGGCATCATACAAGGTGGACTTCACTACCCCGAGTGGTGCCTCCTTGGCCTGTCATAGCACGCGTCACTGTGTAAAGACTGGAAGTCCCTTTCTTGCTCCATACTCATTTTAGGACTACAAATGCGACCTTCCTGGCCTGTGAGAAGGTTTTGAGTTTCCAGCGGCGGTGGGACCCCCACACTGGTGCCCAGTCCCCTTATCTCCCAGTAGCGCTCCTCCCCGCTCTGCCAACTGCTAATAACGTTGATTATACTTTAAAATAAATACAGTTCATCCATGGGGAGGAACCCAGATGCAAGATCCCAAATCCTTCCCCGGTGGAGGAGCTTTGGGCGCTCTGCCCGCGCAAGGACGTTGTCACCATGCCGGGCACATCACTTTCGGAACAAACGCAGACATAGGCGGGCGCTGACACGCGTGTCACCCCCTCCTCCCCTATCCTTAACCCCCCTCCCCCGGGCGCAGAAGTCCCTCCTTGTCGTCGGAGACCGCCCG
>NW_009648157.1:1358238-1465398 GCF_000708025.1 Charadrius vociferus | reverse complement strand
GCCCGGGCGCCCCCAAAACGTGGCGAGGTTGGGGGTCACGCTTTTCCCAGTTCTGCAGGATTTCAGGCCAAACGCTCCTCTGCTGGCGCGCAAGCGAGGGGGGAAGGGGAGAAGGGGGCTTAGCGAGGGCTTGCATCTCTCCCCTCATTCACGCACACTGTACAAAGCCATACGCCTATTTGCTCCTTTCTTCCATCAAATGTGGGCACGAGAAAGGGACTTTTTCTCCGGATCGCTCATAAAACACATTTTTCCAGTACTTTTTTTTTTTTTTTCCCAAACGGCTGGAAGTGCTTAAATCCCTTAAAAAACCTGTTCAAATGGAGAAACTTACTTTTCATATGGATTGCAAAGCATGTTGAGAATTATTTTCCCTTTAGATTTAATACTTCAGAGATGGCTTCCTTCTTCCCTTCTGCCCTCGCCCATCCCCCCGCAATTGTTAATATAGATAGCACCACACTTTGGGGGGAGGGGAAGGAAAAAGGGCAAGAAAAGCTCAATTTCCCTATAATATCTATCGACCTCGCACCCTCTTAAAAATCGTGCTTGTGAGTAAGCTGTATTTCATTTGGACCATTGTTTGAGGGTCGCCGCTTTCCATTGTAACTTGCACAGGCATTGTAACTTCCACATGCCTGTGAGCACCCACGTTTTCCCTGTGCCACCCAACCTCCTCCCCTTTTAAAAATGCCAGATACCTGGCTGCATCAGCAGCTGTGCCTCTGGCCTTGGATCCAAACCTTCAGGCTCCTCCGGCCCGGCTATACCCCTGCCACTGGCCCGCTGTCACTCCTGGACCCTCTGCCACTGGTGTCCCTAGCAGGGGACCATAAGTGTCCTGAGTATATCGCTGCATTTAGGGTGGGAAGTGGAGGCATTGGTGTGTCTAAAAGTGATATGTACTGGTGGAACGGTGACAAAGTAAATCATCCAGTTGGTTTTCTCGGCCCAGGTATATGCAGCATAAAGCTTTAATTTTGAGAAGATCTCGCATAGATTTAACATGTGGCTGATCAGAACCTTAATTCCACTGGTTGTCCGTGGTTTAGATACTGGAAGGTGAGTTAGATAAAAGCTTAAAAATCATAATGCAGAAGGAAGGCATGGTTGGTTCTTTATAAGAAAAAGTATCTGTGATGCAGTTTATGCTGTGTTGTAATACCGTCTTTGTTGTTTCTTGCAGGATACAAACAGAATAATGAAATCTAACCTTAACCACTCTTTCAAAATGAAATGTGACTTTGATTGTACGTCTCTTCCTGCTGGTTTTGCACCATTGAAGTCTGCTGTGGAGAAAACAAGACTGGAAGAATCCTGCCCCTTGAATTATGAGGAAGGGTTTTGTAAAAGCTGTGCTGAAGAGCATCAGAAAATACTCCTTAGTGACTCATACCATGTGGCCACCAGAAATCTAGATCTTGAAGATGAAGGAAGACCTGTACATAACAAAGAAAACAAACAAGTAACCCAGACACTTGATGAAGGTATCTATGAAACGGAGGCACTGGAAAACAGTAAATTTAATGAGGACAGTGGTTATTCCTCTATGTTAAGTAACCAATATGCTGATGCAATAGAACATGACGATAGTATACCTTTGGCTGGGAATCTCTGTGGCACACCAAAGCATTGTCTCAAGAACCAAAGCCAAGCTCAATTTTCAAAGAAGACTTTGTTGCCCGTAATCCATTATGAAGAAATGATTTGCTCAACTTTGAAAAAAAGTGGTAAAAAAAATCTCAAGTCTTGGGCTGTGGTAGACAGAATTGTTTTTAGGGGACAGGTTGAACTTTGTAACCTAATCGGAAAGAAAATGGGATTAGACAGAATAGACATTCTGGCAGAACTCTTCCAAAAGAACCTGAAGCATATATTGGCAAACATCTTAAGGCATCTTGGTGAGATGGATTTAATAAAGTAAGTATATCGATTTCATTGGGAGAGTAAACAACCTAATTAGATGGCTTAAGAGTGTTTTAGATACAGGGCTTGTGACATTGACAAAGACAATGGTCAGTATTGTATATTAATATATCGAAACATGAAGTGTTGATGTAAGCCATGGATAAGCCAAATATAGATAACGTGTCTTTTCCCTAGAAGGCAAATTAAAGACTACGACTGTGAACATATGCCGTCTTCTACATGAAAGAAAAAGATTGCATAGTTATTCCTACTATTAAAAAGTTTTTCCTTTTCCTAGGAGGTAACTGATATGTTTGTATTGTCGTTGCAGCTTTGCCAAAGTCAGCACAACATGGCAGAAGATCCTACAAGAAGACAAATGGATTTTCCAAATGTATAGTAAAGCTGTGAAAAACCTTTCTGTAAGTTTCCACACTTGTTGGATATTTCAAGCCTAAACCAGTGGTGTCTTTCTGCTGTTTTAGGATTCCTCCCAGCCTTAAGAGACTGCAGAAGAGTTTCTTAGATTGAAGACATTGTCACTGGTGTGTCTCAGTGTGTCCTGTTAGGATGCCCTGTCTCAAGCGTTGCTGGTCGCTTCACTGTTAGAGCATAGGCTGTCTTTGGAGCCCGAGGAAGGTTGACTAAGCAGGTTACCCAAGGAGGGCTGCAGATGTTCTCAAGAGCTTCCACGTGTCCTGTGTCACAGAGGAAGGCAGGAAGGGGAGGGTCAGTTCCAGCACCGCCTGCTGGGCAAGCCCTAGAGGCTGTGAGCAGAGGTTTGCTAACTTCAGTGTCCCCACTGATCCAGAAGGGAGAGAAACTTGAGAGAAACCACTCAGCTGACTGTGACTTGGGTTCTCTGATTATACTTTCTAGCAACAGTCTCTGAATTGCAACATGTTGGCTACAGAAAACTGAGAAGCTTTTTGCACTATGTGCTACTCCTAGTGCCTATTTGTCCTATGAAATTAAAAAATCAAGATCCCACCACACTAGCATTGCACTTTACCCAAGGCAGGACTCTTTTTAAAATGTTTGGGGTGTTTTTTCATCCTTGAGAGACAATGAAACGAGGCTTAGGATCTCCCTCAGAATAAGGTAGTGAACTAGTTTAAATTTTGTGCAGTATTTTATGGTGCTAGCCTGTTGGGATGAAACAGTTGGACATCACTGAACATTCATCCCATAAAGTTTGATTTTTCTCCCTGCCATTGTACTCTTTTTCTTAGCCTGAATGGCAAACTTAGAAAATTGGTGGGAGGAGTTTCCTTTTCAGAAAGAAAACTTCAAGCATCCCTGTTCACTGTAAAGAATTAGAAATACTGCTTTGTACTTTAAAACATTGCGGTGACTAGGTCACATGCTCTACCCAAGTAATTGACATGTGTTAATACAGAAGTAAGTTGCATTATGTAATAGAATATGGTTGGTTTTGATGGTCTGAACTAGGGGTCTGTTCTACGCATTTTTTATATAAAGCTAAGGTAAAATTAACATATTACTTGTATGAAGCTTTATTATTGGAAACCTAGCCAGGAGGATGGATCAAAAATAAGTCGTTGACTTCTATTAAACAAAAAGTCAGTATCAGATAAGTTTTTTCTCAAATTTTATTCTTTTTTTTTTTTTTCTTTTCATTAGAATAGCAATAAGTCATCGGAACATGCGGCAACAAGAGAGTATGTTCTCTACCGAGCGGCTTTAGCTTCCATTCAGAAAGCAGCCCCACCAAACAACTCGAATAAAAAAGGCACCAGATCCAAAGCATCTAAGAATCACAGCAGGCTCATGGAGTTTTCTGAGGTAACTAGTGATTTCCATTCATCTTTAATTTCTTGCATGTTGTCTGGCACATGATGAGCTTGTGAAGAATATTTCTAAAACTAGTATCTCCAATTTGAAGTGCTTGTAATTCTTATTCATATGGCTGCCAGATTTTGCTTATTGAGCGTATTTTAAGACAGTGTCAGAAATGAAGTGGTGAATCACGTGTTTTCCATGTAAGCAATCCCACAAAAACTATCAATTTTGCTTCAATACTGGTGGGTAATTTTTTTTTTTAAAAAAGAAGACTAAGTAGCTCTTATTTTTTAAAAATGAAACAAATTAATAATTCTCCTGTTCATTCTGTGCTTCTTTTTCAACTAATTATCTGACATTGAAATGGCTTTTTTTAGCTACATATTTGTAATTTATCACACGTTTGGAGTTGTCAACAACTGCTAAAAAGCCTAAGTTTTCCTTCACTTTTTATTTTTCTTAAGCTCTTGTTTTTCCATATATAAGTGCAGGCCTACATTGCAAGGGTCTTATAAGACTTAAAAATATTTATTGAAAGTCATTGTTTGTTAATAAGCAATAGATTTTTCCTAACTAGGAAAAGTTTTTACACTCAAGCTCAAAAGCCTTATTCTGCAAATTGGTGCAATGTGCGAAGATATAATCATACTGGAAAGTACGATCAAGCTGCTCTAATACTACTGTGTAGCACTTTGCAGCATTAGGATCTGAAAGTCCAGCTGTACACTGAAGTAGCACTCTAAAATTTTTTTCCTTGATAAACCTACATATATATATGTCTATACACTCACATTTAGATTATAAAAACATCTTCCTTTTAACAATTGAGTGATATAAGGTGTTATACAGGTCTATAATTTTCTAGTGTGGAATGATTTTGAACTGGGGATCTGGTTTTGTGTCAAAAATTGATTAATTGGAGAGAAGTAGGAATTGCTTCCATTTGATGTCTCAAGCCGACTGCACCACAGCTGAGATTTCTGGACACATTTCTCGCTTTTCAAAAATTTTAATGATTTAGATGGAATTCTGATTTATTCTTTTTTTTTTTTTTTTTTTTTAAATAAAGGCTAACTAAATCATTATCCTTGGATGAAGTTTGGAGGATTCAGAAGGGCTGTTTTTCTTACTGTTTTGCATTTATTCTGTCTGTCCTTTAAATCTAAAATGTAAAGAATTTTAAATTGGCTACCTCTATTCCAGTCCAAAGGACCTGCAGTGATAGACTGATCATTCCTGTTCAATCTCCATCAGAATTTGATACAACCAGAATTAGGCTAAATTTGTAATATATCTCTCTAGAGTGGGAGAAGTTATATATTTTTGTGGCACTTGGATAACATGAAGGAATGTTTGGGGTGTGTATTTACCCTCCACTCATGATTTTCGTAAAATGCTTTTCCCAACAGGCTGCCAAGACCTTGAAAAACACTGAAAGCCTTAAAGTCTGCCATCGCTGTAGCTCACCTGCAAAGTATGACTCCTATCTACAAAGAGCGACGTGCAAACGTGAAAGTTGCAGCTTTGACTTTTGCACAAAGTGCTTGTGCAGCTATCACAGCTCCAGTGACTGTATGAGTGGCAAACCAGTGAAACCCAACTCTAAGCTAGGGCCGCTTCCTGGGACTAAGAAAAGCAAACAGAATCTACGGCGATTGTGATCCATCCGTCCCAATAGAGATTCTCAGATGTCCCATAAAAGTTTTTTTAGGAAATTAAGTTATCCACAAAGAAAAGCAAACAAAAAGAAAATGCTTTCTGCTATTCTATGCTTAAAAAAAAAAAAAGGTTTAATTTTGTTGTTCCTCTGTGCTATTTGGGCATGTTCAAATTCCGAGGAATCATCACAAATATCCATTTAAAAAAAGTCTTACTAATCTGTAAATTTAAAATAAATTTCTGGGTATGGATTCTAATAACATTTTAAATATTATCCTGACAACTTGTCTATTGTGTTCCAGTCTTCAAAACACCCCACAATTATATTGAACGAAACGAAAAAGTTTTGGCTAGTAGCCTTCCACGTGTAACCCTAGCAAATCTTGAATGCCAGAAGGGAGAAACATAAACTGTTTTATATAAATGTTTACTCTTGTTCGAAAGTCTTTTAAAAGCATTTATAGTAAGAATGTCAAGTGAGGTGAGTGAAGTCCCTTTTAACATAAAATTATGAGGGACTACAGATTTTATGATTTCTTTGTTTTTCAAGGCTTTACCTTAATTTTAAAAAGTGAAACTTCATAATACCATTTTCTCTGATGGTTCACCTTATGAGAATCTTAAAATTGTTGCTCTTCCTTCATTTCTCTACATTCAGACACTGCAGGTTTTCCTTGAACTGAGCTGTACCCTTTCCAACTGAAAAATAAAAAGAAAAAAGTACTGTACCTTGGCTAAAAAAATACTTTGCCATTTTCTCCAAATAATAAGATAAATTTTAAATATTTGTATATATTTGTAAATACTACTTTAAATATTATTCATGTTTGTCTTGTAAATGTGAAAATAAATTACTGTTCTCAACAACTTGGTTGGCAAATCTGGATTTCCTGTTTATCATCTTGAAAGATTACTTTTCATGCTCATTTCTTATGTCTTCCAGTACGTGCTTCTTAAAAATGTTGATTTAACAAAGAGCAAATCTCCCGATTTTTTGTAAAATGTACTGAATCCATTCTCATGGTGCGTTCCTGCAGCTTACCTAAAGGCTCTTAGCAGTAATTGCCAATAATTTCTGAACCAATGCATTCAATGGAAAATTTTCTATTGGCTGAATTTATGCTCCTGTTGCAGAACTAGCTCGCTTGTCAGTGAAGTCGTCGTGATTCCGCAGCAACAGAAGGCAAACTTTCAAGAAAAGGACTGATCATTTTCCAGAATTGTCTGGGTTTGGGTGGTGTTCTCCTGTTAGTCAGTAGATAACAGACTGGGAAGATGGTGTGGTAGGTCCTGCTCCTTGAACTGGGACAGCAGTTACACACTGCATGGCAACTTTTCCTGCAGTCGTTAATTTTCCATTTGTGACAGCAATGGTAGAAACAGTTGTGCAGGACCTCCAGTGCTCTGCTTTTATGTGGTGAACTTAATCTCCTAACCTAAACCCAAGACTTAAAATTAGAGGCTGGCTGAGTAATATGAAAAACTTTCATCCGGAAATCTTTTGTCTATTTAAGTCAAACTGACAGATATGCTCAGGATTTGAGAATAAAAGGTGTAATACTTACATCCTATTATACCTTATTCTGGTAATCAGCCCATGCCACCTTTACCAACCAGTCCTGCAGGCCAGAAGGTGGTTGGTGTTTGTATAGGAAGTAACAGCCCTCAACTACTGGGTATTTGTCTCCAGTATTGTTTGCAAGACATGGAAAAGGCAAAGGTCAGCAGCTTGATATGCGTGCAACCATGGTGAATCTGTTAGTGGCTTGTAGGCTGAGCACAGATAGATAAAAAAATATCATAAGCAAATGTTTGTTAGGAAAATTTCATCTGTATCTGCTGAAATTACTGTCCTGAAAAGCACATGTATCTTAATGTGATGTGGACAGAACTGCCCTTTTGATTTTTGAGAAATGTGGCCCAGGCATCCACACTTAGACTGGTGTTGCAGGGTATGATACATCTTGAATTAAAATTTGCATGTCTGTCTTGGAGCTGAACGTGGATGTTACACACAACAGGTTTACTTCTTCAGGTTTAGAGCTTACTGAGGGAAACTGTCCACTTTTTACTAGGCCTAACAATTTGTACACAGAGAGAGTGAAGAAAAGCTGCTGGTTTTTTTTTGTTTCCTGTAGAAATTAATCTGCTCATGTAGGATTTGAGAAAAATTCCTTGTTACCTCCAGATAAAAGGGGAGAATTGGGCTACTTGACTTGTGTGGCCACAACTGGAGATGAATGATATGAAGCAGCAGATGTTTTTCACTAACTTCTGAGTGATAAGAGGCAACTAACTTCTACCTGAAACCTTGCTGAAAAGGTCAGATTACTTCTAAAAAAACCTTTGACCGAACTGTAATAGGTCTGCTGCAAACCACTGTGGCTGTTTCTTTCCTCTTGCCCAAACATTTTTTGTCTTATCCTAATCCTCAGACCCTTTCCTACCAGCTTTAGTGTTAATAATCAGAATAGAAATTCATGATTGCAGCCTCTGAGAGGTGGGTGACAGCTCCTTCAGGACCTTGACCTGCTACCAGTGCTTGCAATTTTCTTGTGCAAAATTTTGACGGAGAAGCATGGGGATCTGTGGTGGCCACACAGCTATTTCTTCGTTTATGGTAATCTTCCCCAACAGTTGAAACCTCGCCCAACAATGCTGAGCACTGAAACTGTATAAAAACTATGCATCTTGCTGAAAGCCACGGGATTGTTGGTCTCCTCACAAATAGCTTCGGTGAACAGTGTATGGAAAAAAAACCAAAAACTAAACAGAGTGGACAATCAATCCCCACCCAGGCATGCTGGCATCTTCCGCAGAGCCAGAAAGCAGCTCCTCATGGAGAGAGAGGGTGTTGGAAGTTAGTACTAGCAGCTGCCCCAACCAGTGCTCAGGAGAGTGATTTATGTGCCAGAGGTGGAAACAAAGTAGTAGAATGCAGATTGTTGTTAATGTCTGTGCTGAGCCTATCACGAACCTGCCTTTGATATGTAACCAATGTGAGAGTGGTACCTAAGGCAAGAGCACAGCACTGGCTGTATGGACATGAGTAGCCCCCAACTACTACGGCTGGGTTGTCAAAACCACTTTCAGACTCAACAATTGGCAGCCCAGGTGACACTGCAGGAATGTGATAAGCTTCTTTTACCCACATTGCATACGCCTTTCAGATCTACAGAGGGTGATAAATACCTGCAGGCTGACGGAGTTCCCTGGCTGGCTGGTGCAACAGAGTACAGATTTCTCCCAGCTACTTGCTTATCTCCAGGCACGGCTCTGTGGGGTGAGGAAAAGGGTGGGATGTTGCTCTGTGAATTGCTGTGGCTAGCAGCTGTTCCCCCTGGCCCAAACAACTACGGAGCAAGAATTTTCCTTAACATCATCCTGACCCTAGCAGGGAGGCAGGGAGAAGCAGGGGTTTAAGACTTTCTGAAATCAATATTGAACATCCACATTTTGCAGCTCTTCCCTCTTGCACTTACGATGCTATCCTGAAAAACCTAAGGAGCTGCTTGAGATGCTTACACCTTTCTACAAAGCATTAAAGGCAATCATCTCAGCTGTCCCACCACAGCAACCAGAGGAGCTGGAGATAATGATGATTAATCTGATGATATACACACTTGTAAAAACAAGGATGAGTTTGTATGCACTTATCAGTGTAATTTGTCCTCCAAAAGCAGTGTTTATGCTTTGAGGACTGTGGGACATGGAAGAACCAAAACAGAAAAAGAAATCCTCTTACTTCAACTCTGCAACTGCTGGTGCTGTAGCACAGCACACAGCCTAGCTGGTCACCTTGGAGGCTCATGTCTAACACGTGGCAAAACTGCAGCCTGTGTCAGATATGCTGCCACTAGCCAAGGACTTCACGATAAAGAAGTGACGTTTTAGCATGTTGAATGTTTTGTTTGACAAAAAAAAAAAAAAAAAAGTTTAAAACTCAAAGTTCTGGCAGCGATCACTCTCAAAAAAAGCTCAGAATATTTAGTGGTAAAAATATAAAATCTGCCCTGACTGACAGAGTTTAAAAAAAAGCAATCTAGGTTAAGATTGTGGTAAGAATTCCCTCCCCACCTCCCAAAATATCTACTCCTAAAGCCAAGGGCTGACAACCTTTTTGAGGCAATTATGCTGTAGTATAGATTTGAAAAAATGCAATATGGTCTAGAAAGGGAAAACCACAAGATGGTGCTCTTGATACACTGCATGAAACCGAATTCACCGAGTTCCTTCTTGCTGCCTGCATGGAGATGGTATTTCCTCCGCCACGGCTGACTGTAGCGATCCATCTAAGTACTACAGTCGCGGGTAATCACATTAAACCTGCGATTAAAAGGACAAAACTCAAATCTTGAATTCAGTTATTGATATTAGCTTTTGTTGCAAGCATATCTGTAGGATATGTACATATTTGCTGAACTTAAAAAAAAAATACAGGTGCCTTCCATAAAAGCTTTATCCTGCTGCTGAATGCACATGCCTTCTTCAAGGAGCGATTGGGTGCTCTAAAAACATAACTTTTATTTTGCTCACCTTGCGCCCCTCTAGTGACAAGCAGAGAGCAAAGCCACCACTCCAAAGCAGTGGGTACAAGTTATCCCATCAAGCCCTCAGCACAGGTCTGGAGCAAGCAGTGACTGGAGCTTTACCTGGGGTTGGACATCATGTTCCTGATCAACTGAAGTTCAGTGAACACTTCAGCGGTGCGGCTGCTGTGGCGTGACCTGGATGTGTCCTCTGGCAGAAGCTAATGGTGCCGACCTGCAAAATAGCTAAGAAGCGTAACGTGAATTCATAAGGCTACTTCTCATAAAGTGCCTCTGCTGTGGTTAGGAGGAGCTGGTGTCTTGAGCTGAAATGCCATTACCTGAATGCAAGGGTGGACTGGGCAATTACTGTGCTAGATGCTTGATTTTGGAATGCACTTACCATGATAGAAAAGATTCTCCCTCTACTACATTTAAACTTTGGAGTAGAGGATAAGGAGTTACAGAGATGGACAACTACAGAATGTGAATCTTTACCTGAGGATGAACAAATTGTCATGTCAGATCAACTCAATTTTAATGCTACCTTTTTGGAGTGGTTTCTCCTCTGAAGGAGTCCAGGGGAGCATAAGGAGAGAGGGACAAACACAATGCTGATGTCCCCAGCACAAAATAAAAGCATCAGGGATCTATTTGAGCCTGCTGGCACATGCAGAAATAGTTGCAGGGTTGAAACAAAGAGATAGCCATTCTCGTAATGGCCACTGAGATGGTGTAGCAGATGAGGGTTTGTCCCTTAAGGTTTAGTATTGCTCTGCTCTTTGCGTTCAGAACTGCCTTCATGGTACCTCCGCACAGCACTCAAACAAGCCAAGGGATTAAGAGGTATTTTGAGAAAATAAGATACAAAAAAAAATGCAATTCCCTATGTTTTCTGGCTGCTCTGTATGTTTTGGTTTGGTGCTGGGGGATACGACGAGCCCTCCACAGCCCTCAGCCAGCTGCAGGGTCAGGGCCACACCATGACCCCAGGGGTGGCCCTGAGGATGTCCTCTGGCTAAGTGAGAGCATGGCTGGGAAGAGGGAGGGAACCCTGCCCCTCCTATGCCCTATTTTCCACCTCCTAAGCACTGGGCTAGTTTTTGGGAGGTGCCATAAGTGCTGCTGCCCTTGGCTGGTGTAGCTATGCCTGGCCAGGAGGAGGAGGAGGAAGGCTGATGCCAGAGGAGGAGCTGCACTGGGCCACAGTAGGGAGTGGAGGAAGTGCTGGGGAAGTCAGCTGTGGTGGCTGTAAGGCCCAGGGTCGGGGAGAAAGTGATGGGCCTTCAGTAGCTAACGCAACATGTTGTGTGTGTGTGTGTGTGTTTGCTGGAAAGCAAAGGCCCCTGGACATTAACCAGGTTAATGGTGAATGCTGGTGTTGCATTAGATGGCCTTCTTCAGCCCATGTTGGACCTTCACTGAGAGCATCATGAAGGTCAGAGTTGGCTCTAACCAAAAGTGTTTGCTGTGGGTGTTTAAAGTTCAGGTGGTCCTCAGCTGCTGAGCAGAAGGACCGGGCTCAGAAGATGCTCCTGTGTATTTCAGGAGATACAGCTCTTCCAGGGCTGATGCATGGCGGTGACAGCTTCCCATGGGAGACATAGGATGGGAATAGCTATGGTGGCGTTTCCCTGGTTGCCATCTCCTGAAACTCCTGTTTCCTGCCCGCGTCTGCTGAACGCCCACCAGAGAGCGCAGTGCCCCTTCGCAAAACTGCTGTGGGCTGCTGCCATGGGCTGCGCTGGTAGCTGGCTCATGCATGAATCATAACGCAAACACGATGACACAAGACCTCCGAGACTTACCTCTTACGTTTAGTGTCATTTTATGAGGGTCTACCTCGGCTCAGTTAATTACGTTGTACAACAGATTTTCGTTAGTCATATGTAGATCTAATTTTCAAGATTGTCCCTGGATACCAAATTAGTGGAGAAGACATCAATTGCAATTTGCTTACAAACATACTTTAAACACCAGCTGCTTGTAAAAATACACATAATGTTTTTAAATTAAAAAGCTCTGTGTTGCCTTAAAAATACTCACAACAGGCAGCACAATAATACATTTACTCTCTGCAATGCATTTACTTTTCTACCCCTGGATAAAAAAATCTGTGTGCTGGTATGAAATCCTGGAAGTCTGAGAGTTGCTCCATGTCCCTGTCATTCTTTATGGTACATGGTGGGGGTGTAATAAGTCATGATGTTAAACTGTAGTAGAAAAAGCCCACTGAAGCAGGGTAAAAAAACATGTTGAGTGCATATGTTAAAGGTAAGCCAACCAGTAAGAGCACTGCAGGACTTCCAGTCTCCCTGTGTACATTTTAGAAAGAGTTTTGGAAAAGCAAACAGTTCATATTTGTTCTGGTCTCCTTACCTCTGTTAAATATCAGTTGTATTCTTAGTATTTGTACACAATATACAAATGTAAAATAGATTAAACAAGATGTCTTAGTGTCCTACACCACCGGCACAGTCCCACTAGGCTGCTATGAATTAACCATGAAGTAGATAAGCAGTACACTTTTTAATATTTCTATTTATACGCTCAGTGTGCTAATACTCACAGTGCTTACTCTCTTGTCAGTACTCATAATATTCTTCAGTGTTCTCAGCACTGTTGTAAACAGATTATACCCTGAAGGGGGACTTCCTTAACAAGATGAAGACGACTCTTTTGCTGTGTTTTGCATATCACAACAGAAGAAAGATTCTCTTCCCTCGGAGTTTCAATCAAGAGCAATGTTTTCATTGTTCACACAGAACAGCTTTATCCTCACTATAGCAAGATTTTCTCAAATTTTCTGGAGTAGACAGTAATTCAGTATGTTGTTTTCTGTGTACGTGCCAGTCTTGAATATGATTAAAAAGCTTTCAGTTTTCCTGTGCATACATATTGACACTGAAGAAAATTAAATGTCTGTATTTATTCTTTTCCATATCAATTTCTTAAATTCTGCTGACCAAAATCAAAAGCACTTGTGCATGTTTTAACAAGTGAGAGCGTATGCGCTCTTTCCTCTGGAAATACTCAGAGAAAAAGAAACTGCTGCAATATATGAATTAACAGCTATATTACTGAAAAACACTGACTTGTAGGGCAGCTAATGGTAACCCTTGCACTAAGAACACCTTGACTTCCAGGAGATGTGGGTCTTTGACCTGCAGCCTCATTTTTTTGCCAATGCATGACAAGAGAAAAGTAGTATTCAGGGACTCCATGATCTTTTCTTGAAGGTGCTAGCTGAACCTTCATGTAAGCGAAAGCAGAGTGTTCACTTTTAGGCCACCACAAATACCACAGTTTGCTGGTAGCAAGCTGTATAACTGGTAGCAAAGGTTTGAAGGATTAGAAATTAAAAGAAGTCAGCATCTGTTTTGGTTACCATTTTTAAAACTTGTTCAAAGCCAGCAAGTAAGCCCATCATTTTAAAAATCAACATGGCAGGAAACGTGATCCAAAAGGCTTCTCCTTAAGCTTGTCCTTAAGGGCATGAAAGAAGCTCAATACAGGACTGTGATACACAGCCTGTGGGCAAGAAATTGATCCATAAATCTTTGTAAATTAAGCCAGCATTTGTGTTACTGAAAAATGGATTTCATCTGGTGGTGGACTCAGAACACTCAGCAGAATTATATATCCTCTATATGAATTTGGTTTAGAGTTGCTGCTGTATTGCCATAGCAGCTGCTGCAAAATTGGTATGAAGAAATATACTTCTCTGATTATATTTTCAATGTTCTAGTCTGGATGTGTTTTGCAGGTAATAAATGTTAACCCTGAGGAAGATGAAAAAGCATCATCATCATTTTTGTATTAAACCTCAGTTAACGTTAGTTCATTTTGAATTCAGAGTAGTAGTAGCATGTAGCTTTTTTATTTATGCTAAAATCGAAAGAGTGTGAAAGGAACATAGAATATATCATCTGGTAGATCTGAGAGATCATAGAATTTAATTCAGGGAGTGGAGAACAGGCTTTTAATGAGACTTCCTTGTCTCCTTTATGTGCTCTCTGTAATTTTAAATTTGTTGATTTAAAACATTGTGCAAGTTTAATAAAATCTTCTGCTTAATAATTCTTGATTTCCATCATCTTATTCCTGCAGTACTGATGACAGATTTAAATACTTTCAAGAATATTTCACTATCTTTCAAGCTAAGACTCTGAGTCAGCAGACTCGACCTCTCACAAGGTCCTCTTACTCAATGACCACTGGGGAACAGCTACAAAGGAAAAAGACTACTTTGCAATGGTACAGAAAAGTTTTAGTAAACCTTTCTGTACCCCAGAGAGTGCAGAAAAGATAATGAAATGGAACAAACGTTGCAGCCAAGAAGTTTGGTATTTGCTACTGTGCATCTGTCAGTGTAATTTCCACATCACACAAGTTTGTGATGTTAACCATGGTATGACTCGAAAGACGCCTGATTCAAGGTCTGGTCTTAACTAGTAAGTGACTGTCCAAGAGATTCTTTTTGCTTATAAAACTAGTCCTTGGGTAGCTCTTTTGCCTTCAGCGTGAGTATGGGATGAGGGCATGTCTGTCATGCCTCTCTCTTTTTATTTTTCCAGACAGACTTGTGATGACTCTGCCTGTGCTCTGAACTAACAGGAAGCATGGCAGGTCCTATACAAAACCAAACATGTAACTGAGTTAGCACAGACCTGAATGCATGCTGGTGAGGTCAGGATTGCTTCTCGGTTTTCAGACAATCATAGAATGGTTTGGGTTGGAAGGGACCTTACAGTTCACCTAGTTCCAACCCCCCTGCCATGGGCAGGGACACCTCCCACTAGACCAGGTTGCTCAAAGCCCCATCCAGCCTGGCCTTGGACACCTCCAGGGATGGGGCATCCACAGCTTCCCTGGGCAACCTGTTCCAGTGCCTTACCATCCTCACAGTAAAGAATTTCTTCCTAATGTCTCATATAAATCTGCCCTCTTTCAGTTTAAAACCATTACCCCTCATCCTATCACTGCACTCCCTGATAAAGAGTCCCTCTGCACTCTTTTACTCTTTACAGGAGTGAGACTGCAGTGACATCCATGAATGGGTATCACGTTTTGCTCCTGTCCCATCATTCACACATACATCATTCACACACACTGAATACACAAATCTTCTGCTCTCATCTTACAGCACTCTACCACATAAAGTTCACAGCAGTCTCATCAAAGACGGAGGGTGGTAAAAGACTTGGTTCCCCTCTCAGACTGGACCACGTTTGGAGCAAACAAGAGCCAAACTTGAAAAGAAAATTTTAAGTACCTTTGCACTCTCCCATTTCATGCCACCCTGAGGCAGTTGGGATCAGGCTGGCCAGGAGCAGTGTTGCCTTCCACTGCTGTCACAGGCAGTGCAGCAGAAACAGACCTACAGCAGTGCTTCCCCACTCCAGCCACTTTCTCCCAGGAAGCAAGGGACATGCAACCACCCAGCTTCACACCAGTGGAACCCTGGTGTCCAGTCCATCTTCTGCAGCAGCTGGAGGCTGCTCTTTTGAAAGGCTTGTTATTTTAAAATATTTGGTGCACATACAGCCCTTCCCCTTTTTAAAAAAAGCCCGATTGACACTTTACCATCGGAGCAGAGGAGACAGAGCCATCTTCTCACCTGCTGTCAGAAGGGGTTTAAAACAAGTGGGTGAAAGCTTATGCATGTGCAGTTCTTGATCTCTGGCCAGGACAGAGTTTGAAGTCGCTGATTTCAGCTGATGCCTGCGTAGACCTTCCTTGTGGAAACTCGCCCTGATACAACCCTACAGAAACCATTACACTAACTCAGTGATACCGGAGCTTTTTCTTTCCTACTGCCAAAGTTTGCTGTAAAAAACATTAGTTCATGTCTTTGGTGCCATTCCACATCCTTGGTACAAAACTTGGCCCTGATTTCAAATTTGCTGTCATACTGATTTAACCATCCAACTTTTGGCTATCTGTATACGTATGCTCTTTTCTTCGCACTGCTATAAGTGCATATAAAATCAGATCTAATCTCAGTAACTCTGACAGTTTCCGTGATGCTAACAACAATACCAGTACCCACGCATGCATCTAAAGTAACGGTCCTCTGCTAAGGAGGATGGAGGCAAAGAAAAGGTCTTGAGATAAAGTAAGTACCAAGGATTTTTACTTTTCATTAGATATTTGTCAGGCGTAAAGATTTCAACTCCTGTTTTGCACTAAATTCCAGCACAGTGCTCCTATGTTGTTGATTACCATTAATTTCCAAAAGTAATTTGAAAAAGATGTCAGAGTTCAACATGAGAGAATATAGTTGAATTTATCTATTTATTGATGTATTCATGAGTGCTTTTAAAAAATTATGTATTTCTTGAATTACTATCTTGCTTTATAGCCAATACTGTTCAGTTTTCAATATTACTGCACTGAAGGTATTTTCAACAGTCTTTCAGTTTCTAGTGCTTCCTGCCTTAATAAGAATGTAAAGCCATTGCCCAGTATGTAGTCTTGCAGGCATGATAAACTGGATTCAAAATTAATGAATCTTCCTCTTAATTTTAACCCCTGAATATAACCATGACCTTCTCCTCCTACAGTGCTGAATTACAACGAGATTGGAGGTGGTTTAAAGTATTGATGCAATTGTCCATGATGGCATTGCTGTATTATTAATTGCAGACATAGACTACATGTGCATACTCATCCATTTATGTAAAAAAAGAGATACTTTTCAAGCTTTATGCAAGAGCCATGCTCCCAGCTTTTAACTGTCTCATCTTAGCCTTTCTAACTAGAGTATGTGCTTAATTTGTCATGAAATAATAGTCACCACAACAGCACTATATATTATGCTACAAGGTATTCATAACATGGGCTGTATTTTTAGGCATCAAAAGTACGTTACGGAGTTTTAAGAAAGTATTTGGTATCTGCTGAGTGTGGTAACAGTCCCAAGAATCAGTCTTAGTCCTGGTTTTCATGTGGGCTAAGAGCACACACACAGTTAGAAGCAGTGTTTAAGCTGGTAAAATAAAAGTGTCCAGAAAACTCATAGTAGTTGAGGCTGACGAGTACAAAACAGCCCATGTCTATGTTGATAAACCCCCTGAGCCTCCAAAAGTAGTTGGCTATGCGCACATGAACTCCTGCTGATAATCTCCATCCTGTGCTAACTTTTGAACAGTAACCAGGAAATTGTTTGGGAAAAAGTTAGTTGGTACAGGCTAACAGCACGGCTCCAACACTACAAGACACACTGTTCCAGCGCCCAGGGCCCTTCTCAGGTAACTTGTACTTTGCTTGTGTAGAGCCACCACAGTAGACCAGCCAAGCTGCTGTAAGACCATCAGTTGAGCTTTTAGAGTAGAGATAGTCTTTATTGAAACTACTTACATTTTAAAAGCGGGTAGGGTTTGGCCTGCTCTCCTAATTACATTTATGGAATGATACACGTCCGCAGATAACTGAGCTGAGTGGAAGGGACTCTGTTCCGCTTTGTCACAGGCACATGGAAAGAAAGGGGTTTGTCCTATCTTGGAAGGAGTAAAGAGAGAGCTAAAAAGTGTTGTATATCATGGTGGGAAGGCAGGGGGAAAGGTTTTCCAGTCCTGAGAAATGTCAAGGAAGTGGAAAGCAAGCCTCTTTTCTGAAATCCCTGCTGCAAGTTGGGAAGGAAAGGAGAGGGTTGAGAGCTGAAAGTATGACTTTACTTGTTGAACTTCTCCATACGTTACTTATGCCTCAGTATAGCATGCAACATTCAGCAACTAAAGATTTTGACTGATAATAAACAAGCTCTGCATGTGAAAACAGCAGATAGATTCCACATCAGCTGAAACTTCCCAGCAATTTACCTCTCAGGTGAAGCCTATAGTTTAGGTTTGGTGGGACAGATTTTTCAGCTGATGTAGATCAAAACATCTACATGATTCACTGCATACGAGGATCCAGTCCAAATTGCATATAGATAATTTCTATTATATGAGAAGGAATTTGGGGCCTGTTCTTCCTGTGATTTATACCGGCATAATTTTGGAATAAGTGCAGTGACTGTAAAAGCATTTCATCATTGAGTGAGAGGTGAATTAGCTCCAACATGTGCATTGCAAAGATGGAAATGCCGGGTCATGTTGTGTTTCTTGCTATCATTGACAAGTTTAAAACCCAGCAGGCATATATTTACGTCCATTATCGTCATGTTAAATTGAGTCCATCAAAGTGTTAATCATACAATAAATTTGTGGCTAAATCACAATAATTATATTGATTCTATCTTTTTAATGCTCTCCCAGAGAAAAACACTGATGATTCTATTTAATTAATGATTCTGAGATATTGAGAATGTTATTGAAAGCAACAGGCCTTTTTCAAACAGAAAAAAAGAAAAAAAGAAAAGCAGGCGAGCACGAATGTTATTGAAAGCAACAGGCCTTTTCCAAGCAGAAAAGAAAAGCAGGCGAGCATGTGTAATATTCTTAAAAATAGGCTGAGATGTTATTGTTTTAGATAATTCAGCAAGGAGTTGTCATCAGATCTGTGGAAGATTTTTATGAGATGATTCCATAATAGCAGTGTATTTAGAACTGGTGCTCCCCTGCAGAGTGTTTTTTGCAACTATTGTACCGCTATTGTGTCTACTTGCACAAGGAGAAAAAAGTTTCTAGAGCAGCACAGTCCAGCTGATGACGTGTAAAATGCATTTAGGCTCCAGGATACTCCCGCCTGGCTCCTCAGCCTCTCCTCAGAGGAGCGGTTATTGAAGTAATGCACGTAGTCCTGGCAATCCACCCGGCAGTGTCCCAGCACAGCGAGGCAAGAGGGCAAGTCTCTGTCACTGTGTCACTGTGGGAAGGCAGGTAGGAATGGGGAGAGGTGTTGTCCTGCATCTCCATGCTCTCCACCACGTGGACTTGCCTCTGGAGCAAGCCAGCCCAGAGGGACATCCCTCAGCTGCGATACGGACTGGGTGCTGATGGATTTCAGGCTACTGTCTGAAATTTAATTCCCTTTAATATGTATAACAGAGAGCCTGGGAGAAGACACTTTGAATGTTGTTTTTCAAGATGTTTGTGAAGTGTTGGCATGAGAAATTGGACCCAATAAAAAGAAGATGGAAAGGCTAAAAGCTAAAATAGAAGTAATAGCCATTTATTAGCCGTTTGTGGAAGGCGCTGGTCATCGTGCATGCTAAGTAGTGATAATGATGCAGTGTGATGGTGTGGTGACTCAGAGCTGACTCTTCTCAGAAGGCTGCAGCTGGCTGCTGTGCTTCCAGCCGTCCTTTTCCCTGCTGCTCCAGGGAGCTGCGCAGCTGGAGAAGTGGCGGATTTGCCCATTCTGCCCAAAATAGAAGCCTGGAGGCTGGGGAAGAAAAGCAGGCTGTCAGGACTGCCTTCTTATTTCATTCCTCTTTTCCCCTCATGGCAGCAACTCCCTGCGGTGACTGGAGGAGCAAAGGCAGTGGGATGTGTCTACAGGAGGACACCTTTGGTATCAGGGTCTCGCTTGGAGCACTTTTAGGAAATGGCAGCCCTTCCCTTGCCCCCAACCCGGAAGTGGGTAGCTTGGCCGAGTGGCTCACTGCAGGCAAACCACAGAGGTCTCAATAGCCTCGGGGGTTCATGGCCATCAGTAAGATTTGGTGCCCTAGGATTTTATTAGACGCTGTTATTCACCATGAGGTGGGGTCTGCTTTAAAATATGACAGACAGCTCTTTCAAAACACCCGGAGGTGGAGAGGAAGGTGGGGGAGTTCAGGATGAGCTGCTTTCTTCAACAGGTAGCGAGAGGCAGTGGGGAGGTGCATGGCACTGAATCATATCTACACTTTTTATAGAGAGAAATAAGACTGAGGAGACTCTCTGGTCCTGACACAGGTCTTCTGCCAGCGGGTGCCTGCAGCTGCTCAGAGCCCATGATACCACCTCACACGGCTTGCTGCTGTTAGGTATGCTACGTATGTCTGTGTTATGGGTTTTTCATTTGCTTATTTCAGTTGTAGAAGCTGAGACCAGTGAATAGCAGCTGCACTTTAATAGGCCTGGAGAATACAGGGCTGCAGGACAGCTTCAGTGTGTGACACCTCTGAACAGCAGTGGCTCTAGAACACTGCACTTCCCCCCTCGTCTTTGTAAACATTTTGATTTGGTCACGTTTTCTATGCTTCGTATTTCTTTTCTGTAGAAAGTTATATGCCAACTCTAGGTTATACCCAACACCGCTAACTCACTGTTGTAGATACCCACCATCTCGTTTCTGTCCTCACCGCCCGTCCCCAGCCTGACCCCAAGCTTTGCTGCTGCTGCAGGGCTTGTTCACTTTCTGCATATGAAGTACTCAGCACATTTTGGGGTGCTGGGGGAAAATCATTAACATCCTCTCATGAGTTGTTTTTGATGGTGAAACAGATGTGTTGCTGAAAGGAGTGATGGTTGGGTGTCAATCACCGACTGAGGAGGGTGTGTGTTCGTACTCTTTACAATGTGTTGATAAATGGCATTGGCCTTTGTGAGGGGACAAGTCTTTCTGTTGATGGTAGTTAGCACTAGGCTGATGTTTTCATTGTCATCGTTTCAGCTCAGGGAGATCTTCATACTTGCTGAGCTAACTACTTGGCACAGAAATCTTCAATGAAAAAAAACCAAAACCACCCCAAACCAAACAATTTGTGTACTGTGGACTAACATAAACTCGTACTGAAAAGAACCTTTCTGAGTGAAGTGCTGCAGTCACTAGTTTGGGGATGGTGACAATTGAGCTCAAACTATATGTGAAATTATATTGTACAAAGACAATCTGAGAGAACAGTTCTCACTGCAGCCCTTGGGTGCTGCTTATTAAACCCCTGCAATTGTCTGGGGAAAGCTTACAGTGCTTGATTCCCTTGCAAGACCTAACCCAGGGGATACAGCAAGGGACCAAAAGCCATTGCGGATGGTGCTCTGGTTGCTGTGGACACAGGTAACCTAAAAGGGGCTGCAGGCTCAGGAGGGGATGGTTACATTACTAAAATCACAACAGACATTTTTTCTCAGGAGCTCTGCACTGGAAGGAATGAAAACCTGCATTTCCTAGACCTTGCCTGTGCAATTGCCTTTCTTGTTACGTTCTTTGACGGATACTTCCTGAGTTTATGTTAACTTTAGGAGTTTTAAAGCATTGTATAGTCATGCTAACTCTCACAAACTTATAATATTCTTACATTTCACAAGTTAAGAATCGGAAGAACTTATAACTAGATGATAGCTCACTTCAAACTGTTTTCAGAGCCAGAATTATAACGCAGGAATACAGGAATGCTTGACTCCTACCCTTATCTTTGCTCATTATACAGCTCCATTCACTTTATTTTTGTCTCTCCTTTATGGAGTTTAAAACACTGTTTCATAAAAGCTCCAAAGATTTATGTACAAAGCTTGAATCAAGACACAATGAACAAAATAAATTCTGATTGTGGAAAAGAGTTCTTCTCCATGCCCACCAGCTCTAGAAATTGCTTCAGTTATCTTAATGACTTAAAGGCTTAAAAATTACTCAGCCAATCTATTTTAGATTTTTAGTAAGAAAGTAGAAACTAAGATAATCTGCAAGAAATTAGATCATTTCCTACTATGAAACCTCCTGTTTCCGAGTTACTTTACTGACTGCTTCAGATTTCCTGTGAAAGGTTTAATCCATTACACAAGCCGAAATTTCAGGTAGATAGGTTTTGTGTGGAGAAAGATGAAACTTAGGGAATACTTATTTATATATTACAAGGGAACTAGAATGATGCATTTGTGAATAATAAAAAAAATATGCATCCAAATGTTTAAAATCAAGCAACTTTTGTTCAAAATGACAAAATGTAATTTCTCTATTTATTTTTTTTCCCAGAACAATTCTGCTGACTTCAATGGAATTACTCTAGTTTACAGTTACCTAAAAGTGGAAAGAACCAAATGTCCCTTTCTAATTCTTGATTCTTTCTTTTCTGATACTTGATTCTCACACTGTTTTTCAGTGTATACTGAGGAGGAGGCAGTTCTGTTGCAGTGTCTGAAAAATTCTGTCCAACCTCTGCTGTTTGTCTGAAAGCTTGTTGAATACAGCTCTGCAATGTCAAACATCTTTGATTTGATTTGGACTGGACCAGATGTCAACAAATTGGAATTTAATGTTGTTGAGATAGATGACAATGTAGGAAGCATAAATTACACATTAGAATTAAAGAAAACATTCAGAAGCAGTTGTGTAATTTTTATTCACTGCAACTTAGATTAATTAGAAAAAAATCAGAAATTCCATTTTTTCCTCATTCCTTATGAAGAAGTGAATCAGAATTTAGGATTTATATTGTAAGGCACAAGTATGCTTTTTTTTTTTCATATGAACTGGTATTTTTCAAATAACAGCTCGTGGTATATATAGTGACATTACTCCTTGGCCCTTTGCAAATATAGACATTTTGTTTTGCCTGACAGATGATTAGACAGAAACTCAACAAAAGCTCAGTGTTAAGGAGCAAAACCCAAACTCTTTTAGGGTCTCAGATTTATCTACAGTAGTATAGGTACATAAATGTAGTAAGGATCTTTGCTTTCTTCACGTTTACACCAGCAAATATATAAACGATGGCATTTTACACGTGCAAGTGATTGCAAAGCAAGTTCTAAAGTCAGAAATGCACAGAAATCTACTGTTAAAGCTGCTTCTGTGAACATTTGTGGGAAGAAGATTAACTGTTGCTTAACTATCTAGCAGAAAATACAGATGAACAATAAAAAGACTCTCCCTGCGGTAGGAGGGCTTCCTCTGCAGCACGTCGGCTGCCTCCCTGCAGGAGAAAGCTCCTTTTCTCCAGGATCTCAGTGGTGGCACAAAGGTTTCTTTCTCCAGCCTTGGCTTATTAATCGTACACCTAGCTGGGGTCTCAGAGGCGTCTTTCCTCTGCCCTCTGATTTTCTTTAGGGGAGCAGGCGGTCTGGCTTCCAGGGGAATGGTCATAATGGGCTGTGGTATTGACTGGTAAAGATCCACAAATTCAAAGGAGTCAGAAAGGGCCTGGGAGCAGTTTTCCTCAGTCCTGAGCACAGTCACATCCCCTGCCTGATGCAAGCAGCGTGGTGGGCATTGGCAGATCTGGATGAAGGGAGAAAAAAGCCCCATAAGGCACAGGCGTATCATTTCCCTTTAGGTAGCACTCAGGTGAGGGCTATCTGAAAGACATGGGTCTGTTTCCACCTAACCCTGCTTTCCATCCTGGGCAGACCTGATGCAGAAGAGGATGGGCTCACTTGGGGTGTACAAAAATCTGGAGTTTTGCCCTGGTTTTAGACATGCAGGTTTGGCAGCCTTGTCTAAATAAAGACTGAATGAAACCTGATTAGCAGCTGAGGGTTTGACTTGAGGTTTACGTGAAAGATTTTGATTCTTCCACACATGGCAGAGAATTGTATTTATAATTTTTGGTTGTTTTTTTTTTTTTTAATCGAGGAAGAAGGAGTTTGTCTCTTGTGGTCATTTTCTTTACCAGGACTGAAATATGGGTCCCATGAAGAGATTCATCCCTTTTTCTCTCTTGATACAGTATATCCTTTAGTGAAAAATTATTGTTCTTTTTCTGAAGAATGTTATTGGAATTATATACAGTGTACATATACACAACTTATATAAAAATATGCATAGATCTTTGCAGAATAGGGACTCCGTGTGGAAATTTGTTTTAAAAAGTAATGATAAGTTGAAAGGAGTAATTGTTGAAAATTATTTTTGTTTTTGTATCTCTTTGGTCTTATGAAATTCACACATAATTTGTCTCTTTTGGTCCCAGTTTCATATGCAACTGTATAAATATTTCCAAAGATTGGTGTTGGGTTTTTTTCTCTAAGACTGTAGACAACTCAGATTGCTTTGGTTTTGCACACTGTATTAGATGTACAAGGTTCAATGTGTATTTTTGCTGAATTCAGACCTGAACCTTTCTGGACTCTAACCTTAGAAAAATCAGAAATTCATAGGTTTCTCAACACTGTTCCCCATTGTTACTGATGAAGATTATAAGAAATATGGCTTCTGGATTTTGAAGAGGTCTCTGTAGAAATACTTCCTGGTATGTCTTCAATAAAACTGTGTTGCTGAAAAAGCACTTAACTTTTTGCCTTTTTTCTTTCAGGTGACTGAAAAAAGACATTGGTCAATTGTACTCTTGAGCTTCACTCACCTTCTAGTTTTAACTAAAGGTTGCAAAGCAGTTGATAAACTCTTTAAGAATTTTGTCAAGAACACAAAAGTTTGTCTAAGAGTGGTGTCCACCAAGTTTTTACATGAAGTAAGATTAAATAATCAGTACAAATCTCCCTCATTTCCATAGAGTGCCCGTTTAGCAAGAGTAGTTTTTTCTCTACAGGCATTCTGGCTAGCCTTTCTGTTATCTAGAAATACAAATCTGTCTTGAGAATGATCTTGAAAGTAAATTAGACTAGTAAAAGCACCTCCAAAACGTGTCTGCTCTTGTGGAATCCAATAAAGATTGACTTCATATCAGACGTAAACAATAAAATCAGCATTTCTGAGATTAAACCTGCTGAAGTGCATGACTTTATTCAGTGACTGTAATCCTGAGCCTAGGAGCTGCAATGCTTACACTTGATTTTGCAAGAAATAATAGTTCTCCTGGTGATCCACGGCTAATTTTCTTCCTCCTAATTTTTTGATATTTTGTTAAATATAACAGAAGTGTCTATCTTGATGTAACTAATTTTATAGCCACTTTTGAAATTATTTAAAGCATATTCTGTCAGTACCAAGGTACAACAGCACCACAATTTTGCTTGCCAAGAAAAATCAAAGCTTGAATTCTCTTTTGTTTCAGACTCCCTTTTCTCTTCACTGATCCCTTATCACACCTCCAGTGTTTTAGAGTAAAATAAAAGCTTTTATTATTGTTGTTATTAGCTCAAATACCTGGAGAAAAAACAGGACAGAAAATACCTGAAAGATAACACAAATAAAGAGAAGGGAAGCTATAAATGAGGCTTTATATGTACTCCAGAATAAGGAATGGCTTAGCAATATAATTTGAAAGGAGGAACACATGGCAGTTGAATTTATCACTACCGTTTAAGGCTATTCCTGCTCACAACTGAAGCAGAGGGCAGACTCTTCTCTTTTCTGCAAGAGCCTTGCAAGGCTGCTCCTCTTTATACATCCTGGGATGATTTGGCTGCTTTGGTAACAGCAAAACACTGTTAACTAACGTTAGCTGTGATCCTTTCTACTCTTCAGATTCTTTTCTGGGAACAGATAGGATCACAGGATAAATCAGGCTGGAAGGGACTTTGAGAGGTGGGTGTCTAGTCCAACCTCCTGCTCAAGACAGGGTCAGCTGTGTATTCAAAACAGGTTGCTCAGGCTTATCTCTGCCCATTATATCTCATCCTCCTGGTGTGCCCTGCTGTGAAGAAACTGGCTCCCTCTTCTTACTGATCTTCCCAGAGGTACTGGGGTGCTGCTGAGAGGTACCTCAAAAGCCATCTCTGGCCCAGGATGAACCAGCCCTGGTTTCTCAGCTTCTCCTCACAGGGTGAGTGCTCCAGTCACTAACCATCTTAGTGGCCCTCCACTAAACCAAATCCAGTTTATTCATCTCTTTCCTGTATTGGGGACCCCAAAATGGAATGTGATATTGTAGATGCAGTCTAAGGAGTGCTGAGTAAAGGGAGATCATAGAATGGTTTAGGTTGGAAAGGACCTTGAAGATCATTGAGTTCCAACCTCTTCTGGTCACACAGCCCAGGATGTTGTTGGCCCTCTTTGCTGCCAGGGCACTCTGCTGGCTCATGCTCACTCCCTGTCTGCCAGTACCCCCAGTGTCTTTTCAGCAAAGCTGCTCCCCCCAGTCAAGTCCAGCCAGCACCATTGCAGGGAGCTCTTCTTTCCCAGGTGCAGGACCTTGCACTTGCCCTGTTGCATCAGTATGTCTTCAGTCTGTGCTAAATTTCAGCAGTTTATAAGACACACCTGTGACTCAGGAAGCACAACCTCCTCCAGACTACAGAACCTTAGTAGAACTGATTTGTTCAAAGGACTTTCCAAGTAAGAGTCATGCCTTCTTTTTACTCTCTCTAAGGAACAAAAGCCTATTTGTGGTGTTTGGAGAAACAGAAATGTGGCTTCAGGGAGCTGGGCATGTATCCTTCAAGTAGCAGAGCAAACCTTTCTCTTTCTGGCATCTTCTTCAGAGCAAAATCTAACCAGCAGTCAAAACATTCAAAGGAAAAAAAGTTCAATCTTATAAGTACAGATCCCAATTTAGAGATTATTTTCCTTCTGTGATTGATTAAAAAACTTTATGCTAACACTTCCCAGCTAACAGACTACTATTACATCAGAATATGCATACCTCATATCTGAGCTTCAGCTACAGTCACAGCTGAGGAACAGGACCTTGCAAAGAAGGTAGGACAAATCCACATAAGCATCTTGCCTTTTATTGTAGAAGTCATCATTGACTCCAAAATGTAATGCAAGTCTATAATGCTTTACTGAGGTATAAATTCAGTTCTCCAATGGTTGCATGGCTTCCTTAACCGCACTTTGAAGTTATTGACAAACTAGCAGCTATGTTGTGATAATGTGAACTTCCCCTAGAAAACTCCTCTTTGTCCCTTTGTACCTATGGTTTTGCTGAGGTTTGGAAGCTGAAATTTACCTAATTGTCTAGTTTAGTAATCTCTTTGTAGCATGCTTGTCACCATGGTTTCTGAACATACGTCTGCTTATTAAAGCTTTATTGTGTTTCACCAGTGTATAGTAGGAAGAAAACAAGAGTTATTTCTTATTATCCAAGCTTTAATCTTCAAACAGGATGCTAAAACAGGCTAACTGCCTATTACTCATCATCTCAAACAACAATGAGAACTATATAATGGTACTTCAGCTCTCACACTTTTATGCAGTGTAATTATAATTATATTACTGGAACCTGCACAAGTGCATTCTAACCTGCCCAAGGTAACAAAAGCTTTAATCTTCAATTATTACTTCCTGTGTTTGTTGCCTTCATGTTCCTTCTACAGGGTACATTGGATCATTCCAGCACGAAATTAATCTCTTGAAGAAAATAAATCACTCCTTACTTTCTAGTTAAATATGTTCTTGCTTTGCTATTCATAAACACTTTCTTTTAAGGAGGTATATTTTTGTAGAATGACTGTAAGTCTTGATCATTTTCTAGTAGCTGTCCTTTATCCAGACATGTTGGATTAAACCTGCTTTCCCTGGACCTGCTTTGAGTAGGAAGTTGGACTATATGAGCTCTGGAGATCCCTTCTAGCCTGCATGATTATACGGCTAACCCATATGTCCTTGTTTCCAGTAATCTCAACTTTCCCCTACATTTGTAGGAGATTTCATTGTATTATCAACTTCCATAGATCTAATAAATCTCTACAATAGCAGAGGAATAATTTTGATAATTTAATGTCAAGATCAGATCCTTGTTAAATTTTAAATTCCTGAAGTCTTCAGAAGAGTTTCAGAACATACCAGAAAACATTTGGAAAAGGAGATAAGAAACATTAAATCTCAGAGCTGCAATTTCTTTTTTGACTTAATGTTTCCAAACCTAAGACGTAGAAGTTGTTTCTTCTGACTGGTACAAAAGTAAAAATGTGTATGGATACAGAACTTCAGATTTATCCTCTAGTGGACAATTTAACTAATTATCTGTTTCACACTTTTTTTTTTGTCAGCCAAGATCAGGAAATTATGAAAAAATAACACTGACATAGTTTTGTTTGTCCTGTTGTTAATCAGTAGTATCACAATAAACAGTTCCAAAAGAAGCCTGCGGGAGCTCAGTGAGAATTATCTCTGCTCTTATTCTGGAAGTTACGGATATCCAAAAGCTATTATGTTGAAGATTTTCCTGTTAATTAATAAAATTGGCTTTATTTTTTTTTAAAATTGCTCCCGGCCTTTGTGGCAAGCTTCTGGGAACAAACAGATTTTAAAATTTTGATTTAAAATGCAAGAGAAAGATAAAACATTAATATTTAATATTAGTGGGTTAAATCTGTGCTAACCTTAGTAGGTAGTGACCTGTAAGTTCAAATGTTATTATAACAGAAAGTAAAGGGAAGTTTTCATATATTTGTCTCGGAGTATGCCCCTCTCATCTTTCCTCATCTCTCCCCTGACTAGAAGACAGAATAGGTTTCTGAATACTGATAGGTATAGCAGCTCATAAAGTATCTACTTTCTTATTGAAATCACAGCTGATTATTTTTTCTCATTTTCTTTGCATGTTATATGTTTGCTCCAGCATATCCCTAGTAAGCTTTAACATCTTACCACTGGTTTTATAGTTTTAAATCCTGTTTTTAAACCAAGTATTTCCTAATGATCTACTGTGGAAACGAAAGTCTGTCGTAAAGAAAATTAAAGCCACTAAAAAGCTATGATGATAGTGGCACAGGAGTTGGGAAAATCATAAAAATCTCAGAGCTGCAATTTCTTTTTTGACTTAATGTTTCCAAACCTAAGATATGGAAGTTGTTTCTTCTGACTGGTACAAAAGTAAAAATATGTATGGATACATTGTTCTAAAACAGAGCTGGTCATTGTTTGAAGTATAACTTATTCAATGATTTCAAAAGAGGCTGCAATAGCATGATTTCAAAATATCTTATATGTATAGAAAGAGGGATTGGGCAGCCTGTTATAGCTCCACTCTTGCATTAAACACTAGGAGCTCAACTCATTTGCTTGCATATAAGCATTAGTACCACCTGTAGGGCTCCAGATATCTCACCCAGGGCCTTGAGGAGACCTGTGTCCTTCTCCTGTGTTGGCTGGAGGAACGGGAGGATGTGCCAGGCTATGCCAAAGGGTCATAGCTGCTTCTCTGTGGGTAACTGCATGGGGCTGTGCTGGCTCCCAGCTTACCCCTGGCAGCCCCTCGCTGCAGGGTGCATCTGGGTCCCCCACGAGACGCTGTCTGTGTCCCAGATGCGTGTGGGGCTGGCAGATCCATGGGAGACACGTACCACTTTGCAGCAGCAACTAGGCAACAAATGGGGTGTCGTGCAGTGGCTGAAAAGGCACTAAATTACTATGTCTGAACAGCTGAATCCTGCATTAACTGCACGTGCAGACAGGTGAACCTTACTCATTAATTCAATCTGCTCTTTAATATAGAAAAACCTGTGTAACTCACTGATTAGACCTCTGTGTTAACTTAGGATACCCATAAACTAATTTTGTTTCTGAGAATTCACGGGTTTTTTGACAATCAGTTTTTGTGGTATGGAATGGTAAAAATCAGCCTACAGAAATTCACCTGGTTTATTTTCATGTCCCCAAAGCAGACTCACCTGTGCTTAAACTGCTCCTGATAGATGTTTGTCCTTGTTTAAAAGATGGAGATGCTGCATTTCCCATACATTATCTATTCTATTAGAAAGCTAAATATCTTCTGCTACAATTTAAGGCCATTACTTATGCCATTCAGAGCAAAGAAAAAAAAATCCATCAATTTATTCCTTTCTTCTGTGAACCAATGGTCTAAATAGTCAAAAATCTTTCCTCATAAATGGCATCTTCCAGATGTTTTATTCTCTTCAGCGGGTCACATCTTTCAATACGGCAAAAACATTTTCTGCACAAAAGCTTTTCTCCCCCAGTCCTTTATCCCAGTAAAGAAAGACCTTTATGATGATGACAGAGATCGCTGAGTCAAAGATCATCTAGATTTGAGATATGTGATCTTTGTCTGCCTTTGCTTTTGCAGAATATTCACTGAGATTTGTTTATGAGTCCCCTTCAAACTTCTTATAGCAATAATTTCTAGTGTGCTGGACCCTGGTTATCTGAGAGGCCATGTTTTTCTTCAGGTAGTAATGGTGCAAGCAGAGTTTTCAACTTTATGCTTTGGCTCTGATTTAACTAGGACTGGGTGATATTTTGTTTGAAACTGTTAGTTCCGGAGGTGCTCTAAGTCACAATGCAGTGAGAGAGCAGCAGGCTGAAACACAAGACTAATGCTAAGTAGGTCACTAACAATTTTCTAGGTTTAACCTGGCTCTCTTCAGTGTACATAAAAGATAATTTGACTTGCCTTTATGCTTCTTAAACAACAAATTAATAAGGAATTTGATAAAAATGCTCTTCCATTTAAATAAAGACCTGATCAAATTCAGAAGTACGCCAGCTAACCACCGGTGCACCATCCACAGAAATGCAAGGCAGTGAAGGAACTCAGACGTTGAAGAATGTCACATTTTATCAGGTCCCACAGAAAATTATTCTCCTTGTGCTTTGCTGGAGGCACAAGAGCTTTTCTGTGGATGACTCTCAGCAATGTACTGTAGCTTCATCAGGACAGAGACTGGGTCACACTCTTGGTAATGGGATGAGCTTCCCTGACTGACGGGGACGTATACTGATTTATACCAGCCAACCTCCTGTCTCTCGGTGCTCAGAAAACCACTCTGAAGAATTCTCCACAAAACTTTCACAGTTACTTTTTTTTTTTTTAATGTCTCTTCCTATTTCAGTCACTGGAACTTAATAGAGTAGAAGGAAATAGTGGCAGAATGTGACTTTAGGAGCATACAAATTGGGAGGATCTTGGCTGCAGGTGTAAGTTTGTCACTACTTTTAAAGTGCTCAGATTTTGTCACGACTAAACGGGCATGGTCTCAGATTATGGTGTCGCTTTAACTGTTAAACAAGAGTTAAGTGTGATCAGTGATCGGGTGAAGTACTGAATTAATTTGGTGAGCCTGGAATACATAAATCACAAGGAAAACAGACACTTAAAATAGTTTGTCAAATTATGGATAAGGATCAGATGAAAGAAATAAAAAATAGAAACAGAACAGCCTTTGGGACGTCAGTGGGATCCATCAAAGTCTAATCATTATACAGCTCTGGCATTTTGCTTCAGTGTAGGGGGTGCCCCAAGCACTTCTGGTTGGTGGCTTGCTGAGTAAATGTCAGTTTAATGCTGTTTTCCTGGTTTTGTGAAAAACTCCTGTAGGGTCTCTCATCAGCTAACCAGTTTTATTACGTCCCCACTGCCTCTAGTCAAGCATAAATGTTAGTTCTATATGTAGCTGCTTTCTTACCTTGTTTCTTTTCACTCGGTGATGTCAGGTTTTTTAGCCATTGAAAAGCTAAGACCAGCTATTTTTGAACCATGAACTATTGGTATCTTTGATGCTTCTTGCAAGTCACATCCCTGGGTGCATGTCACTGAATTCGACACGGACACAGTTGTGACAGTTATTTTAAAATTATTAGTTCCACTTTAAATGTGATCCATGGATAATGCAGCCCAGTGAGGGCACAGGAAATAGGTGCAGTTCTGTTTCTGCGTCATGAGCACCAACAAATAAAAAAGCTCATGACTGTTGTTGTGTTACGTATAGTGGGGGGTCAGGGGGCACACGCGCTTGCTTTTGAATTTGCAGGTATATGTCTCACCCAGACCGTACACTATGTTTCAAGCTTATCTCTTCTTTTAAACATGCTTCACACAAAATAGGGAGGAAATATCTTGTGTGAGTATTAGTTAATTTATAAAAACTTTGACACCTAATAATAAATCAGTAAAAGTAATGCAGTTCATTATTCTGTTCTAAACACTGTAAGTGTCCGTAGTAACTTACAATGTGCCATACAAAGAACATAATCCCTGCATCACCAGGACATCACAGTCTAAATGCAAGAGCAGGCACAGTATAGTGAACTTTTCTTGTACATCTGTTTCATTGATGCTTAATCGCCAATGTATTTATTACATAAAAAAATATAGAATAAATAATTGCACTAGGGATGGGCAAAAACAGGGGAGGGGGCTCTTTTACTGGCCTTCCTTTATAATGATGATTTAATTTGTGGTCAGAATAGGAAATTTTTTGTGGGGTAGAGCAGCTTTCTCTAGGATGTGGCAGCTTTGGCTCACTTGACTGTTTTCTGCACAGCTCCCTGCAGGGCGCTGTGAAAGGTTGAATTGTAAAGCTCTGGGGCTGGGACCGTCTGCGAGTGACAGTGGGAGCAGAAGCTCTGTATTTAGACAGATACCACGTCAGAAGTTTAGTTTTTCAAAGGAGGTCAGCTAACAAGGTTCTGTTAGTAGTTAACAGAAGCTAAGGTGAAGTTGCCATAAAATCTCTTCCTATGCCAAAGAGTGAATCTGTGATAATGTGACAGAGCGGCCATGTGTTCTAATTTTCAGTGTGATGCTCTCACCTGTAGATATTACTTTCTTAGCATAAGAAAGTATTTATTTTTTTTTTTTTTTAATGAGAAAGCAGCATTTCTTTGAATAACTTTGATTTAGTTAAAGTCAGGTTCTTAAAAATTCTTTATGCTGGGGTTTTTGCACATAAAATATAAATGAAAGCAGCTATTAAGATTCCGCCTTTTTTCTGCATCATAAAGTGCTGCTATTTTTAAATAATAATTTCTTAATGCATCACATGGTTCATTTTCATTAAATAAACATTTTAAATGTGTAAAAGCCATATTCATTAATATTTTTTTTAAATCTAAGCCAATGGATGTGGCTTCATATAAATAATTGATATTTGTTTTATCTCCTGTTTCATATAAAGAATTAGTTAAACTAAAATGACATTTTTTCTCATTTGTTTAATTCTTCTTCTCTTTTAATCTTCCATTTATGTTAAAGTAATTCAAATACACTTAGTCTTTGTCCCATTCCCTCTGTTTCTTCTTGGCTTTCAGGCTCCAACTCCAAAGACCTGAGAAGCTGCAACTGTCTACATGAATTTTCAGTCACAACTTACAGTATATCCCACTTACAGCTTTGCCTAGTATCCATCCTTTGCACTTTTCTTTCTTTATGGTACTAAAACTCATCAAACCCAGGCTCCTTGTCAGCCTCTGTGGTTCTGTAAAACCCACTCATCTATAGCATGCTGCCTGCTGCTCTGAGCCAGATGCCACCGTAGCTGGCGGAAAGATAACGGGAGTTGTACAAAACCCCTTCAAGTCGAGTTTTACATATTTGTTCTTACTGTGTTGCTAGATACCCCTTCGTCCTCACTGTGTGCAGCCCCTTTCACTGGCTTTGTGCCCATTTGCGTCCTGGGAAACCTCCCCCAGGACCTTCACCCCGTGGCATTTTCTTTCTGATCTCTGCATTGCTGAAATTCCAGGAAATTTTGAATTTCTTCAGTTTTTTTTCTTTTTCTCAGTCAGCCTCTATTGTGTGTAACCGGTGGTTTGCAAATCACTCCCTGTCTCCTCAAACCCCACCTTATTTTTCAGACAAAAGTGCTCTTTTCTATTTGGCCTGTTACCCCAATCCTCTTTGTAATATAAAAATCAAATCATATTCTCTAAATTCTGAACTAAAAAAAAAAAAGTTTATTTTTGGAGACAGTAGCAGCCCGGGGCACTTAATACCTTAATCCCTCCTCTGCCACAAGTCTTGCTGTATCCTAAAGCAAGCCGTTGTCTTTCTACATGCTTTGGTTTAGTCTCTGTAAAAGGAAAACAGTAATTTCAAACTGCTTGAGATCTGCTGGGAAGATCATGCAGCAATCAACATCATACAGCTCAGAATTGAGTATTTTCACCGAGGGTTAAATTTCCTTGAGATACACAAATCGTCGTTGCACCAGTTTTTTTCAGCTATCATCTTGGTAGCATAGTTATGTCATACCTACCATCCTCACTGAATGAAATCACTTTAACTGCTCTTCACACCTGTTTGTTCTTCAAAGGCAGCACATCAAAACGAGGATGCACAAGTCAGCTCCGGTCTGCGTTTTCTTTGAATTCCAACGTAATTCCAATGGCAATTCACCAAATCAGGCAAAGAAAATGGAGTAATGGGTATATTTGTGATAAAACACAAGCAATGGAAATGCTACTCCTGGACTGCAGAGCTCTTAGTGCATGGACAGTGGTAATGACTATTTTAGTAATGACAGCAGGAGAGAAAAGGATGGAAGATTTCAACATCTCAGGCAAAGATTAAAGTATTAAAGCAAATATATTTCTTTTCTATTAAAAAAAAATAATAAAAGAGTTCATATGTAAAAGACCAAGTTGGTAAATGTAGAATACTATTTTTGAAACACCTGGGTTGAGAATTATGAATAGCTGTGTCTTGTTTTCACTTTTGTCTTCCACCCACTATTAACTTCTTGGCAGGAAGAAGTTTCCTCAGCCCACACAGGCACATCAGTTACTGCCAGCAGCAAATGGTACTTAGAACAGGTAGGTAGGCAGGTAGAACAGGTTAGAAGATCTGTGTTTCTAAAATGGAGAATATGGTGGGTTTGGTGACTGTGGAGCTGAATTTCCACTGAATCTTGACTGCTACCAATTAATCTCTGGTGTTCAACACCTCAATGGATTAGATGCCTCCAGAAAGAGCATTTGCAGAATGACCGTAAGTGAGGAAGAAGGGACAGTGATGCCAGGTGTTGGTGCAGGGAATACCTCTTAATGGATCTTTCTTTGAACTGGGGGTCCTGCTGTGTGGTGGCATTGCCTTTGCTGGAAGAAAATGCCAAAAATTCACCATGGTATGCCAGAGGCAAAAGCATGAGATAGAATCTTAGTAATACATATGAAGTAGAAGCCCACTGTTAGAACCTGATTTTTGAGCACACGAGGTGTCAGACATAATGGTTTATATCTTCTACGAAATGGGTTTTAAAAAAATAGCTAATGAAAAAAGCTTAGCCTTTTGTATTCAGGCTGATCATATATAAATGGCTTTTTAAGCTACTTTGTAGTGCACATCCTTTTCCTTTTTCCTTTATCCCAGACTCTGAGCAGCCTGGCAGGCTCAGATTCTGCCCCACCAAAGTGTTAAACACCGGGTACGGTTTGCAGTGATATGCTTTTTATATACATGTGTGAATTTGCCCTCTAGGGTATTACAGTCTGGCTGCAACCAGGGATTTTAGTTATTAATTGAGCCTTGTATCTTCTACGCACTAACCTTTCATCTTTCCTCTGACAATTTGACACAAATTGTCAAACATTGTTGTTGTCTCATTAAAGCAAATGCTTTAATCGCCAGAGATCATAATAGTTTCCGTAATGCTTATTAATTGCCTTCTTTTAAAAAGAGTCACAGAATTGCTGAGGTGAGAAGGGACCTCTGGAGATTGTCCAGTCCAACCCCTGCTCAAACAGGGTCACCTACACCAGATTGCTCAGGGTTGTGTCCAGTCAGGGCTTGAATATCTCCAGGGACAGAGATGCCACAACCTCTCTGCGCAACCTGTGCCACTGTTTGACCACCACCACAGTACAAAATTTTTTTTTCCACACATTAATACCAAATATCCTGTATTTCGGTTTGTGCCCATTGCTTCTGGTTCTGTACTGAGCACCACTGAAAAGAGCCTGGCTCCATCCTCTTTGGACCTTTCCTTCAGGTTTTTATACACATTGATAAGATTCTCCCTGAGCCTTCTCTTCTCAAGGCTGAACAGTCCCAGCTCTCTCAGCCTTTCCTCATAAAAGAGATGCTCCAGTCCCTTCATCATCTTTGTGGCCCTTCAGTGGACCCTCTCCATTATGTCCATGTCTCTTTTATACTGGCCCCCCAGCACTGGACCCACCACTCCAGGTGTGGCTTCACCAGGGGAACCCTATGAAAAGAGTGGTTGTACTGGGATAGGACTTAGCAGGGAGAAACAGGTCTCAGGACCCCCAGTGTAGCCCTCCTCCATTCACTCTTCCAGCATGGGATGAAGAAGAGCTCTTGGGACACATGCCAGCTCTCTAGTGATGTTAGTTTGACTGAAAAACAGAGATTTGTAAATGGAGAGAAAGAGAAAACCCCAGCAGCAGCCTCTGCTAACTCTCTGTTCAAAAATGTCTAATAGATACTTTTAGCATCTTCATGGAGAAAGACTGAAATGGTAACACTCATCTCTGGAAAAAGGACAGATTTTCCTAAGAAAATTGAAACAAATATGGCAATGTGACAATGGTCTATCAGAGATGTGGTTAGACAAAAAATATGCCTGTATTCCATTTACTTACAAAAAATACGGGTTTTCCAACTGTTGCAACTGGTCGAATGGTGAAGAAATACAGCTTAAAACAGGTTAAAGGCAAGCCCTCTAATGAAGGGCTTCATTAAGGGCCTCTTCATGAAGGGCCTCTAATCAGACCTTACAAATGTTCTGATTTAATTTGTTCTTGCTGTTGTAGCACTTTTCTTCAGACTTTTGGGAAACCTAATTACTGAGTAAAAAGAAATGTAATGAATATGCTTAACAGTGGATTAAATCAGAGGCTGAATTTTGGCTACTTCTGAATAATTATGAAATCTGATACATGTGTGTTATCATGCACTCTTATCTCAGTACTCCTATCCAAAATACAACAATGTCCTAAAACAATAAAACCATAATTCTGTGGTCACACCTGCCGGGGAGTGAAAAACCCAGTTGTAGACCAGGCTTCACAGACCGCTTGCAAGGAATTTGCTAGTATAGTAGATAACAAAGCAACTGGAGGTGATGGGGACTAGGGTAGCTTCTGTTCACAAGTTCACTGCAGAAGCAATGGAGAGTGCATTCTGCAGGGTTCAGGGGTGATTTGGGGTAAGAAAACTTCACTGGTTAGAAGCTAAATATGAAGGAAATGTTTTCTGTAGCCATAAGTATGGGACTGGGTTGGTAGATTACTGTATAAGCCAATAGCAACCTGAGGAAAAAACAGGAATTGCGGTAGACTGTGGTTATAGCTTGTGCATGAAAGGAAAACACTTTTATGCACCCAGCAAGTAAGCATGGCCAATCAATTCTTAGGAAAGAATTCATAGGAATCCAAAAAAAAAAAAAAATTCAGTTCTTAGGAAAGAACTTTTCAGAGAAATTTTTCACAGAAAGAGTGGTTGGGCATTGGAACAGGCTGCCCAGGGAGGTGGTTGAGTCACCATCCCTGGATGTGTTTAAGAGCCATTTAGATGTGGTGTTGGGGGATATGGTGTAGGGGACAACTTTGTAGAGTAGGGTAGATGGTTGGACTCGATGATCCCAAGGGTCTCTTCTAACCTAGACAATTCTATGATTCCCTGTATAATGTTTTCAAGGATGGCAGAAATTATTGTGAGATAGATCATTACTACTGTATGGTTTTTTGTTCTAGAGTTAACCTGAGCATTATACATTCTTTTTTTTCCTTCTCAGATTTGCTCCATTGTGTATATGAGGTTCTTGAAACTATTTTTTTTTTATCTCCTGGGGGCAGAAAGACACTTACCCAAATCTCTCTGAAATTAGAAGAGTGACTGGGAATTAGACTAGGACATTAGAATTCCTGGGCTCTAAAGTCACTTACTTTCTAATTTCTGCTTTGCTTTCACAGAATCACAGAATTTTGAGAGTTGGAAGGGACCTCTAGAGATCATCTAGTCCAACTCCCCTGCTAAAGCAGGATTGCCCAGAGCACATTACTCAGGACTGCATCCAGGTGGGTTTTGAAAATCTCCAGAGAAGGGGACTCCACAACCTCCCTGGGCAGCCTGTGCCAGTGCTCTCTCACCTGAAATGTAAAGAAGTTTTTCTGTGTGTTGGAATGGAACTTCCTATGTTCCAACTTGTGCCCATTGCCCCTCATCCTATCACTGGGAACCACCGAGAAGAGTGTGGCTCCATCCTCCTTCAACCCACCCATTAGATATTTATAAGCAATAATAAGGTCTCCCCTCAGCCTTCTCTTCTCCAGGCTCAAGAGTCCCAGCTCTCTCAGCCTTTCTTCATAAGGGAGATGCTCCAATCCCTCAATCATCTTGGTTGCCCTTCGCTGGACTCTCTTGCAGCCCAGGATTCCATTGGCCTTTTTGCCGACAAGGGCACACTGCTGGCTCATGGACAATTTACTTTCTACCAGGACCCCCAAATCCTTCTCCTCAGAACTACTTCCCAGCAGGTCCACCCCTAACCTATACTGGTACTTTGAGCAACTCACTTCAATTCTCTATATTCTGATGTTTCCATCAAGTGTTTACTTATACTTAACCATTACTTTACACTGCCCCCTATTAGGGCAGTGGTTATAATAAATGAACCGTGACTTGTTATACTTTGTTTCCTTTGCATAATTACAGTTATTATTATTTATGTGAGCATATGTTTAGTAATACAAAAAACCTCCTATATTTTCCTATTGAATTCTGTGGAAAATAACAAATGAACAAACAAACAGTCATTTCTAATCCCACTCAAAATACTTAAAGGGGGAATTTTTTTTATAAAAATGTTTCAAACGCTGAAAAAAAACATTTTTCCAGTTCATAGGAATATTTTAAAATGCATTTAGACAACAGACCCACCTTGTGCCAAATCCAGTATGTGATGATTGTAAATGCCTATCAAGGTACTTGAATACCTTCTCGTCTTGTTTATTGCATGACTTTGTTTTGAAACCACTTCTGTTTCCACACAAATTGGAACAATTCTGTATGGAACCTCTATGATGTAAAAAGCATTTCTGCTCTCCTCAATAAGGAACATCTTTACAAAATCCATGTAGCATTTCTGCTGTAATCCCTCCTGAGTTCTCTTTTTTGTATTTTGATTACTGACCCTGTTTAGCTCATTGCTTTTCATGCTCCTAACAAAGTCTTATTATTAATTTTTATTTCTTCAGCTAGGTGCTTCTCAGAAATGCTTTTATATGCCTTATTATGCCTTTTTTTTTTTAAAGTTAATTGACTAGATTTGACGCTTTTAACTTCTGCCTTTTGACAGATTCAGTATTAAAATTGGGATAAGATTCAGACCACAAGGCACCGAAATTCTCATGGAACTGAGTTCAGAACTGACATGTCCTGTAAATTCACTGTAATTCTTGCCAGAGTAGCATTAACTGGGATGCCCAGTTAACTGGATCTATTTCTATTTTATGTAGGGAGTGTATGTTTTAGCATTTTTCTCTGCAATTTTTTAACTCTTTTTAACGCTTTTCTGTTGTACAGAAATTAAATATGCAGACAGACAGTAAACATGAAATGTTAAAGAATTTAAGATTCATGTTCAGCACCGGCTTCAGAAATTAAGCTTTGTAGACCCAGACTAGCAGATTATTGACTATTTAAGGCTTTAAAGTACACTTGGTTTTAAAGTTTGCCAGATATGAAATATCATTGCATTTACCTTGCTGTTTTTTCTCCATGTGGAAAATTGTTTTGCAGGTTGTCTCTGTCAGCTGAGTTCATGGTCCTCACTTTCCAGTAATGCCTCTGGAGAACTTCACATTCTCGGGCATTTATTCCATGCATAGCTGTGGTGCAGTTAATACTAGTATGCCAGAAACTATGAACAGTAACGCAAGAATGCAAGTACTTATGCATATATATTCCTGTCCCAAGCAAGTATAAACATTACTACTAAAGGCTTTGGAGACATATAGTCTGGGCAAGTGTAGAACTCTTGTAGCAAAAATGATAGGTTAAGAATGAGAAATTGCAACAATTAGTACCTATGGATACTCCTCTTTCATATTTTATACCCGAAAACTCACAGAAGGATTTCACCAAACATAGTACCTGTTATTGAGCATATCAACTTTGCTGCTGACTGTTGACATAAAACATAAAGCCCGCATCTGATCCATCTTTCTGAATAGTGCCTCACACAGAAACCTTATATCTCCAAATGGTTCAGCTTCTGCAATCACTGTAGTCTGATCTTGTTTTGCTGACAGCTTCTACTCCTTGCCGGCCATTGCTGTGCTGGCACAGTGTTATTTGCAGATTCATTTTCTGCAATGTGGTGGCAACAACAGTTTATGTTGTTTGAAACCACAGGTAAGGTATTTGCTGGCAAAATGCAGTTTCCTGAAGCTGCTGGACATAATTTAACAGACTGGATCCAACCTGCAGGCCACCAGCTGGACCACCCTTTAAATTAATCCGTGGGAAATCATATGTTTAAAATCAGGCTGTATTAACTAATTTATTATGAACCGCAATAATTTGGTTAGGGCAATGTTTATTTGGCTCTGTCATTGTAGTTGTTTCCTCTTTTCCTTATTTTGGTGCGCCACAGGAAATAAACACCTGCATTAGTCATTGTTTATCCTGTCCTGAAATGGGAAACAGAGGAAGAAACCTCTCAGCAATCATTTCCACTCTGTTTTCTGGTTCTTTTGTTAGTACTATCAATGGAGGACAGAGAAATTGAGGTAGATAATTAATACGATTTGATTAAATTCCACATGAAAAAGAATCAATTGTTAATACTACTGGAATGCTGCAAAAATGAATTAAGAATTGTGTGAGACATTCAGGTAGGTTTAAATGTGATGTAAGGTCCTATTTAGAACAGAACCTGGATAAACCCAGACTGTAAATCTACATAAAATGTCCATTGCTCAAAGTCATGGGACTCTAAAATAGCTTCTATTGCAAAAGGGAATAAAACAGAGTTGTATCCTTGTGCGAATTTGTGGAATTGATTTTTATTTCCATGCACAGATCCCAAGTGGCCCTGTCATGAATCTGCAACACTTAATTTGAGTGGAGAAATCAGTCAGCTATATCAGTTGTCTGTTCTGGGTCAGTCTTGAATAGAGACTGAATATTCAGCAAGCAGTGATATCCAATGTAGTATAATAGAAATAATTTCTCTGTGTATATCCACAGTCTATCTGAAGTAACTAAATACTAAATGCCTATTATATTTTTACAGACCTCATTCTCTGAGCCAAATCTGCAAATCTAATTTAGTTGCATTAATCCCATTATATTTTTAATCTTTTTACTACAAATGGATCTATATAAAAAAACCTAAATATGTTAGTGAGCTAGATTATTCAGTTAATACTTCCGTTAATGACTGATTTTGAAAGATAGTATTAAATTTTCAGAGACCAGATATTTTCATTCCTTTTTTTTATCTTAAAAGAAATATTTGCTTGTTAAAACAGATGTTACTGATCAGGACAAAGTGATTGTAACAACTCGGTGTTTGATTTTTGATAATTTGCTTATTTTGATTTTTTTTTTAATTTTTTGTTTAGGAAAACCATCTCACTTCATTTTGTTCTGTTGTTTCAGCAATGAGTACAGCACCTTTCATCTGACTTGATCTAAAAGTCAGGCATCTTATTTGAGCTGTTCATTTAGTTAAAGTTTAAGTTATCTGTCTAGCCAACCCCCTTAACAGAAAAGAAAGTCAACTTCATTAATGAGCAAATTCATCCCATAATGGAATCAAAGCCAAGCAGAATAAATCTTCTTTTCAATAGGCCTATGTCTCTTCAACGACAATAGACGTAGTCTGAATGACTTGCCTTCGTACTTCCTTTATGTGACTAAAATCAGGGGAAAGAAGCCCACTCTAAGAGTTTGCCCATCATCTAAGATATCCAGAGAATATCCCTGATTATTTTCTAATTTATTTTTTCCCCTTCTCTCTCATTTTTGTGACACTATGTACAGCAGTGGTATACAATTGTCCTTTTCCTGTTCCAGCTTTCTAGGCCCCCATCTTAATCTCTCTGCTGTTTTTCATGTAGCTAAAGGACAAGACTGAAGATTCTTACTATAAGCTTTTTTTAAAAAAATCCAATAAATAGTTCAAATAATAGTTTATTTCCCAAAATCTAAGTTTGGCTGCTTTTTAAAGTGGAGAGAGCTAAAATGTTTCCCCAGAAATGTTCAGTACCATAACCTAGCTGTCCAGGAGTTAAAGAACCGACCTTTGGAGTGGTTACAAAGGCCCACTATTTTATATAAACTTGGCTCAGAGGGTATATTTTGCTCATAGTGCCAGTTGTGAAGTAAGTATCTGTTGATTTCTTTAGTTGCTAAAAGTGTACATCTAGTTATAAAGAGGTAAACAAATTCTGTATATTAAAACTATCATACATCGTATCATGTCTCATGTTTCTTTTGAAAATGGTCGATTTTATTATGCTGTGATTAATAACACTGATTTATTTTAGTTTATAGAAGTATTTATTCTCTACCTATGTGTGGTTAAGACATACACATCACATCCTTTCTTTCTGTGTATTTTTTAAAACATATAGATTTTTTTATTTTCATTAATTTCTGTTCATAAACATGCAGAATATCTTTAGAGTAAGGTTTGATGAAAAACAGGATTGGTGGTGAAGGTCCTTTCTCCTTTCGAACTTCTATGGAGGTAATGAAGTTATGAAAACCTACAGAAAGAGAAAGAGGAAAAATTGAAAAGCGGTGGATATTTTCACCATTACAGAGACCCATCTTCATTAGAAGTGCTTTGACAAGAGCTGGTAGAAGTTATGTAAATCTTTGCTTGCAAATGTGCATTTGGGAACTGCCTCTGGCAAGACATGCAGACAAATTGTACTTTTACACCCATCTGTCTCTTTCCTTGTGTTTATTTGGCCATAACCAAGGCAACACTGGTCACACTGGAACTGGCCAGTACGTTTCTGCTTATGTTTTCTTTGAAACTCCTGTGTACATGGTCTTTTCACACTGCCTACAGGGACTGCTGAACTGGTGAGAGCATTTATCTTCAAGAGAGGGCAGCCAGCTTTCTGGTAAGGCTGCTAATAGAAGGAATTGATTTCATAGTCAGAGCTAAATGGCACCTCTCTGGCAACAGACACGTTGAGTCACATCTGCTGTGTGTGTACCTCTATGCTGTTCTCTTGGAAACTCTCCTGGATGGGATCTGTCTGCCTCGCGGAGCCCAGGCAGAAAAATGGCCTTTTTGAACAGCTCGTTTCAGTCAGATTTTCCAGCTACTGAATGTCTGCAGTGCCTCTTCTGACACTTATTTTTGATGGTGTCCCCATACCCTGCCTTCAGATCCGTATCTTCACTATATATATATGTCATATTACACATATGCTGTACCTAGGCTGAGTGGGATGTCATAAACCACTATAAAGCCCACAACGTTTGTAAATTAACGTGAGAACGCATTTACTCCTTATGCAGTTCTGTAACTCACTACCAACTGATTTCCCCAAACTTTTTGGAACAACATTCTGTAATCAAGACACTGCTTGTGCAAGATGAGGCAATAGCTGCTTTCAAAATGTAATGGGCACAGGCACATAAAAAAGAAAGAAAGAAGTCAGCCAATGAGACTGAAACAGCAATTAGTTAAGGAGAATCCTATGAGCTGACCTGAACAGGCAAATCATCCCTTACATGTACCTCCTACATGAAAGGTAAAGAAACCACAGAATTTTGTCATTTAATATGATTTCTTTCTAGACAGTAGACAATTAATCATCCCCTTGCCCTTTATTAGGTAGATGGAGCTGTGAACGAAATTACATGCTCATTAAAGCAATCAAATCTTGAAACAACACCACTTAACAAATTACGTGGATAAGTACATAGCTTTACTTTTCAAATACAAAATGAAGTGTAGTCTAAGAAACTGCAGAGTAATTAGCACCTGTCTTTTCTTTCTCTCCACTCAGTAACTCTGGTCTTTGTCTTATCTCTGTTTTCTCCATGTAATGGAGCTTTTCTGATCTTCCCAGACTGATCTGTCAAATTGTTCCATATTCACTTTTTGACAGGAATGTCAAATTATTTTTCCCAGGAGTACAAATAGTGATAGCAAAGGAAAAAAAATAAAAAAGGTAGACTGTCATGAAAAGAAGCAAAAGTAGCCCTCTCGGATTTTTAGTGATGAATAACATAAAGTGACTTCATTTATTACAAGGTAGATTCCAAGTGGTACGGGAAATTATTTGGATGTTTAAAAATGGCAGTGCAGAATTTCCTGTTATTCCTGTATTATTTCCTCTCTTCTTCAACTGTAATATTACTTAAATGATAGCTTCTTTTTTATTATGTTCAGGAAATATGATTCAAAATTTCTGCAATGTTTCTTGTAAATGGAAGTAACTGTATACTTCTAGAAATTACAATGTTCAATATTAATCTCTGTAAGTAACAGTTCACATGGAAAAGTAAAAACAAATGGAAATGGAAAATACTTTCAACTGATTAGACAAAATAAGAAATGAAAAGTATAAAGCAATTCTTTCAGAATAGTGCCATGTTTACTCTGACTGAAAACTGAAATTAATGAAAAAATAATTTTCTGCAAAAGAGTGTTCATCTTGATTTTAAGCACAACATAATCCCTAGAATATTATTCAGTTTTGTTTGTTGAGATCAGTCATTTGCTGACATAATCATACTTCTGCAATAGTATTCAGACATCAAGAGTTTGGCTAGTTAACCTCACTGTTTAAAATATGTTCTTTATTTCTCATTTGACTTTGATTAGCTCAAAGCAGGTCCAGTGAGAGCAGGTTGCTCAGGGCTCTGTTCAGCTGGGTCCGGTCTAAACATCTCTCAAGGACAGAGAATCCACAGCCTTCCTTGGCAACCTGTTCCAGTGCTTGAATGCTCCCATAGCCTCATGGTGTCTCACACCTCCTGAAAACTTTTTGAGACTGTTCTATAAACAGCTATTTCAGATTACTTTAGAAGTACTTATCACATACAGAATCATTGTGAACAACAGCTGATGCTATAGAGAATTTTTCAGAGATCAGAGTAGATTTTTTTTCATTGCAGTTGTTAGGATACCACCATTCCATGAATGGTGAAGAGATAACTGTGTTATAAATAGCCTAAATGACAAAACTTGTTTCATTTGTAAAAAGAATGCACTGAGTTAAATTCATTTTAGTTGAGAAAGAGTCATCGTGGACCTTATATATCTTACTATAAAGTGACTTTGGTGTGAATTTTCATTGAATTTACACTACCTTCCTACAATAAATTAAAATCAATCCCACCACATATATAAAGATTTGTTTAAAATGACCAATGACCAGGACCTTATCAGGCATTATAGAATGGAAAACCTTCCTTTGCATAACACACATGTGGTGCAGTAAAACTGAGACCTCTGGTAAAGGGGTAAGAAGTCAGAGAGCAAAAGAGAAGAACTGGGTAGAGACTACTGAATTAAATTAAACTTTTAAAATATTCTGGAGCTAATTGTTGTGGTTTAACACCAGCTAGCAACTAGGATCACAAAGCAACTCGCTCACTCTCCACAGTTGTGATGGGGAAGAGAATCAGAAGAGTAAAAGTAAGGAGAAACTCGTCGGTTGAGATAAAGATAGTTTAATAGGTAAAGCAACAGCCACGCATGCAAACAAATCAAAACAAGGAATTAATCCACTGCTGCCTGTGGACAGGCAGGTGTTCAGCCATCTCCAGGAAAGCAGGGCTCCATCACGCATGATGGTTACTTGGGAAGACAAATGCCATTACTCGAAACGTTCCCCCCCTTCCTTCCTCTTCCCCCAGCTTTATATACTGAACATGATGTAAGATGGTATGGAATAGCCCTTTGGTCAGTTGGGGTCAGCTGTCCCAGCTGTGTCCCCTCCCAACTTCTTGTGCACCCCCAGCTTACTTGCTGTGGGGTGGGGTGAGAAACAGAAAAGGCCATGACTGCTTAGCAACAGCCAAAAACATCAGTGTTTTACCAACACTATTCTCATCCCAAATCCAAAACACAGCACTGCACTAGCTGCTAGTAAGAAAGTTAACTCCATCCCAGCTGAAACCATGGTACTAATAAAAATTATCCTCCAATCACTAGTGATGAGCCTCACCTAATAATCTTTAGACAAAACTAACGTTATTGCTTTTTATTTTCATGCTGTATGCATCTGCATCAGGGCCAGATCTGGAGATAGACAAAAGGTTTCTGTTACATTTTTCTCCTCAGCATCTGTTTCTGTAAGAAGGAGGTCTAGAAAGGCTACTCAGACAGATAGATAGAGCTGCTTAATCTAGAGCAGGCCACTGAGGGAAAGACGGCAAATATAAAGTTTATCTTTAACAGTGGTAGGGGAGAGATTGGAAATTACAGACCAGATATCTTAACTTCAGTTTCTGAGATAATAAAAGTGTGAAAAGCTATATTTTTGTAAACGCCCCAAAAATAGCAAAAGGATGAGTAACAACTTGTATAAATTTGTCAAGAACATATCACACCCGCTGAATTTCCTTCTTTGCCGATAAGAAGTACTGAGTGTGCAGAGTAGTATATATTGTATACCTTGACCTCACTACTGTTTTTAACTGTTTCGTGTGACAATTTCATAAAAAAAAAATGGGGAAGTGAGGTCTTAGTGAAATTGCTATCAGGCAGATATACAAATGTTTAGGAAACCGTATTTAGTAGTTATAAATGTTTTTTGGTTGGCTAGCATTACATATTGAGTACTGTTCTGCAGAGGTCAGTCTTGTGCCCAGTTCTCATAAATGTACTCATTAGTGACTTGAATCATTGAGTAGGTAGTCAATGATTAAATAGTGTAGTGTGCTTATTACATTTCCAATGACATCAGGCTGTGAGGGTCTGTAAACATATATGAGGACAGACTTAAAAAGGTCTTGACAAATTAGGGAAATAATTTAAATAAATGGGGTGCCATTCGGTAACGAGAAATGCAGAACACTAAGCTTAAAAGATCAAATATTTCAAGATAAGTCATAATACACGAAGCAGCAGTTTTGCAGATAAGAATGTGAGGCAGTCTGAGTGGACTTTTTCCTTAGTATTAGATATCCAAAATGCAGACATCTGTGTCTGGTGTATTCACTTTATTATCCCTTTATAGCCATCAGGAAGAAATACCTTTTCAGGGAACCTGACTTGTGTTTAAAATCTGCTTAAGATACCTTAGAAATGCATATATTTCTCCTACAGTTATCAAAGAAGGCCAGGACAGAAGCTTGGGTGTAACTGTCCATGCTGTAGATAGACAAAAATATATGAAGTGTCAGACCTGGATAGATTTCTCTTAAACCAAATGAGAAGAATCCTTTTTATTTGAACTATGTTATCATTATAAATGATTCAAAGCCAGTTACAGAATAGGAAGTCCTAGATGTTGATTTACCAAGGACAAGGAAGGAGCATCACTGGTTACTCCCACTTATTAGCTAGATCCTCTTTGCCTACTCCCCACCACTGTTTGAATGCAGAATTAGCAGAAGGTTTGTATCGCCAAAATCTTACAACCCAGGAAAACGTATTTTAACAGCAGATGTTCAAAACGTTATGAACCGACACAACAAGTCAAACACTATAGTGTTGTTGTTATACCTCTGAAGTCTGGCCCAATTTACCAAAGCACTTCAGAGGTCTGCTATCCAGAGCTTATGGTTGGCTGCCTAGAAATCAGTTCAGACTCTTACAAGTCATGCAAGTGCCATCCTGGCTGCTGGCTTTAACAAAATTCCTTGAAAAACCTGTCCAAACACTGTCGTGAGCAGCAATAGGTCAGGCTACTTGAACACACACAGCCCAAATTTTATTCAAAATATTTTCAGGTTTGGTTCTGGTCTATGGGATTATTTCAGTTGCCGTCCCCCGCAACTTAAGAGGGCCTTCACATATTGTGGGTTATTATGGTGAACGACAGCTACTGATACCTGCGTGCCAAAGACAGACTTTTCACATGTTCATCCATAAGTACTAATCAGGTGTTTGAAAATCTAGTGAAAGATATGAATGATCTTCCTGGCTAGTGTTGGGATTTTGTGGTAACTTAAATTGGCTTACAGAGGACTGTGGATGTGCAAACTGGGAAACCCAGAAGCGTAAAAACTAGGAATAACTGATAAAGCACTAAAAGTCTTCAGCTGCACATCGCATGTAACCATGCTGATTTGGGTTGATTGAAAATATTTCAGCCCTTTGCTGCTGAAGGGCTTTGTAGGAAGAATGTGACAGTCACTGCTGGATCCCAACAGACAGATTTTTTTTAACACAATGTCAAAGGAACTTTCTGCTGCCTAGGTAGGCCTTTATATAAAGCCCTAGGACTCATTGTATTGTATAGTACCCAGAAGCCCTAATGACAGCTTGTTGCTCACAATAGTCTCCATTTTTATATCCAAAGTAAAATTGGTAATGCGTTACAGCAGCAACTGAAACGCTCACATCTTCCGTGTTTCTTTCCACAGTATCAGTGGAGGTAGACAGATAGAATTTGTCATCAGGAAATTGCATATATTATTTAGTCCCAGCAATAAATTGTTTTAAAAAAGAAAATACAGTCTTAACTAAAATGAACAGTAAAAATAGTCAAAAGCACAGGATTTCTTTCTTTAATCTGACAGTATTTAGCTTTTGAGGATTTGAGCTTGCAGTAAGCAGTCATATGGACCATAAGTCTGATACCTGCTGTCACTGTCTGCGTCAGTCTAGTGCCGGTGTTATTTCCATCAAATTTATTAAAGTTGCGTGTCCCTGGACACTGGCTGTGAGAGCTGAACTGCCAGCAGCCTAAACCGGGAGAAGTTCAGTGACATTTGGATGAGAATGATTCAGTGCCTGTTTCTTGTTGAGGAAGGGGATAGGAATGAATGCGTTTATGCATGCGAGGAGCTCTGCGCTCAAGGTCTGTAAACAACGAGACTCCCTCTTTCATAAGTGTTCTGTGACACTTTTATTACGAAGTAGAAAGCACAAGGATGTCCATAAACTGCTAGACATGGATGTGGGCAAATATGCCTCCCAGGGGTGTAATGACACCAGCAAGGAGCAGAGAAGCTCACTTCCTTGTGCCCTGTCACCACCAAAATAGGTCTCAGCCAGCTGCCGTGGGGCTGATTCCTCCCTGTTGTCCTCCCCTCACCTCGTGCCCTAGCGTGTCCTGGGTCCTGGTCCCTGTCACCTCGGGTGTCTTTTCCGCACCCTCCGCTCACAACCCTGGTGCCTGCTGTACCCCCTCAGCCCATGGCCAAGTGCCGCTGTTGCCCTTCTGCTCAGGCATGTTCTTGATGGACTTGGTTTCCTCCCTAGAGAGAGTTTCCACCTGGTAACTCTCACTCTTTCATAGTTTCTTGGAAATAGTTTGTTAAAGCTGCAGAACATGGTAAAGGGGTAGAAGCATCGATTTTGCTCACATTAGTGACGACAGCTGCCACAATGTTGGTAAAAGGTCTTTCTAAGTGTTAAAAAAAAGCCTTCCCCCACCCCCCTGCTTTTTTTAACTGCCAGTGGAATATTTCTTGAAAGATGTCTTTTCAGCTCAAAGAAAATATTTCATTTTGATAACATCAAGCTCTTTTGTTCCAAGTTTGACTTTTTATGCACACATGTCCGAATTAAAATCAGGATTTTTTTTTTTTTCCAGAAGGAAAAAAGAAACTTTTTTACATAATGAGTTTATTGTGAAAAACTGGGGATTGGCATGAACACCTGGGCAGCTACCTTAGCACTCAAATTTGAGGTTACAAAAGCTAAAGCAAACACATCACTATCATGAGAAGAGAGAGTGAAATACATGAATTGCCTGTAGATGTGAATAAATCCAAAATGACCCTGTGTCAGAACGACAATTTACTGCTTTGCTCGCTGAGGAGAGCTGTCTAAACCATGGAAATTATTACGCTTGTGGCAGAATCTCAGGATGGGACATGACCAAGCTCTTAATCTGCCTATTTTATATCCTGACACACTAAAAGGAAATAAAATCAGCACCAGTCTGCTTTGCTATATATGCTCCACTTTGGAAGTATTTGTATTTATGTACAAAGGACAGGGACTGCCAAGGGTTTTTTGTAGCTGTTGTCTGCATTGAAAAGCACTTAAAAAAAGCTCCTGTAGGTCTGATTGTTATCTATTGTGATCCATCCTCAGAAGTCTAACTGTTTGGTTTGTATGTGCAGATCCTATTTTCTCATGCATCTCCAGCCTTAGTCTCCCATCTCTCTGTGGAACATTATTTCATGCAGCTGTAGGTCTCTGTATTATAGGTAAAATGTCCCCCGATTCCTCAGTGAGGATGCTCTCCTGCATCACAGCCATTTATTCTAGAATAACATTCTCTACTGCTTTGCACAGATGCAGCATAAATATGCCCTCAGAAGAGAACCATTACAGCTCAGGCCCTTGATCTCAGATTCTCATTATGCAGTCCACCCTCTAATACACTTGAGGACTTCCTTGATGTTAATTTGCACAATACTTCATTTTGTTAGCTGAATACACAGCACATCTCCTATCATTAAACAGAAGCAGATACATGAAACAAGTTTTCTGTGGAAAGAATCTTATTTAAATAAGAGTATTAACTTGGGCAAAACAAGGGGTAAGTTAAAATTAGGTCTGTTTCTCTATGGGAGGAAGTACCCTGCTGATTCAGGTATACAAGTCCTCACTTTTGTTTGAATTTGGATAAGTCATAAAGTGAGACAATTTTAAGGTGTCCAATGATCTTTTATCCCCCAGACTTTGGAAGATCACCCTCAGCGTCAAAACTACAGTTTTCCAGGGGTCCTAAAATATTGCCGTTTGATAAAGGAATAGATGTTTATTCCAAAATTAGGAACCTTAATGTATGGGGTTTAATTGAGGGAGCAAAATGGCCCTGCTGTTTATATGCATTGTGTGTGTTCTTCAGTGACATAGCCCATCACAAAATATTCCAAAACCTCCAGAGCCTACTTCCAAAGCCAAAAGATATCCATAGGATATGGATTATTATTTTTTTTTTGTTAATCACTACTCAATTCAGAAACAGCCTAGTTTTTTATCACGAGAGCTTTTAGGATGAGTCCAAAAACATAACCCATGTTGATCTGCCTGACCATGCTGCATTTACAGTGTTCATGTTTCCAGCATGGGAGTTGATAGGTTTTTGATACTTTTAGTCTAAATACAGAAACACATATTATTCTTACATGGAAAAAAGAAATATTGAGATATATTTTCATCTTTTGTAAGGGACATAACAAAAGCGAATCTTTTATTATAGCTAGCTACATCCTAACATAGTTTAGTTTGTAGAAAATGTTTTATGATGCTTCCTAAAACGGGTCCCCTTCCTTGAGACTTGTGGCTGTTGAAAACTGATTGGCAAGAATTATACACTGAGTTTACATAAAATCCGCTGCCAACATAAGTGACAGTGGAACATATGAAGTGCTTATTTGGACTTTTAGTTCTGATTTCTCAGTGCATTACTTTTACATAACAACACATAGTGTGCACTGGTGTGCACCAAAAAACTTCTTCACCTTTGTGAATTGGGACTAAGGAGCTGCGACAACGGCCTGGCTAATCCACTTCTCATCCCTGGGCTCCTCACTCCTTTCTGAGGTACTTTTTAAGAAGTAGGTCTGTCTCAGTTCAGTTGTAACGTGGACACATTTTCTAAATATAAAGATGTAGTCATTTAGATATGGGTTAGCTATTTCACTGGAAAATCCAGCTTGTTCACTTCGTAGAGCCACGTTTCGATGTTGTGCTTTCTTTGCTCACAGTGAATTATTAAACTAAGAGGTTTGAGATCTATAACACTTTGCGTTGGTTTAAATGTTGTTACAGGAAATAATAAACTGAGTTTTCTGTCAACTTGTAATTTTTCTGTTTTGTCTTTGTTCTATTTTTCATTTACATCATTCACTTAACAACCCTTCTATGCTTGTCTGGTTTGGCTATAAATTAAATAAGACACCATGTTGGGTACTCAATAAGACGTTGAACAGAGCTCTGAGGGTCAGCAGTGCTCCTGCCCCCAACTGAGAAGAGCAGAAGGAGATCTGCTTCCCAACACTGCTGTACCCCAAGACAGCTACAAAACGATATGCAATGCCTAATATCCACGAACAGCTCTGTTGTCATATGAATGATTTTGCAGGCATCTGTCTTATTAGCCTGTGGGTCAGATGTGAAAGTTTTTTGTTTGTTTGTTTTATTCTGCACAAAATGTAATGGCTCTGTAGACAGCAAGCATGTTCTTAGGCAAGATTTTAAACAGTGAAGCCAGAAGCTTGTCATCTATCTTTAATACTACAAGGATATGACATTAATCAATTTTTAGCAAATCTCTGTTTCATGTCTGAGCATGAAAGTTTTACTCTTCCTGGTTGCTGTTCTAATTGCCTTGTTGAATTCAGCAAATCTATAGCCCTGGGATCAGTAACCCTTCAACTCTCTTTCCGCAGCTTTGAATTACGCAGTGGTTGAGCATACTGAATTCAGATGGCCAGATACTGTTCTCATTTACTCACCATTTTTAGCTTGGCTTCCTGAGGAAATCAGGTTTATGTGAACATATTGTTTCACTGGCAATCAGCCCCCTCTTTCACTAGTAACTTCAAAATACATTCCGGTCATTTTTAGCTATACTTGATAATGTCTAGATATCTCAAAGGCATTAAATTCCTTTGACTTTTTTGCAAGTAGATGGCTGCAACTCACGTTTATCCCTTCTGTCTGACTGCCTAGCTGCAGAGAAAAAGAGGAGCTAAAGCCAAACAGAAACTCACATGAAACAACCAGTCAGCCCCCACACCACAGCAAGCTTTGCTGATGCTCTTCTGGCAGACCAGGTATGGAGAGAGAACGCAGGAGGGAGCAGTTGTTTTGGGAGGGCCATGGCTGAAAGGGGAAATGTTTCAGGGAGGGCTGCAGCTGAAAAAGGTTAGAAAACAGAGAAAATTGAGTGTGCTTGTGAAAAGCCAAAGGTAGAGCTTGAACACGTAGAGAAAATCTAAGAACGCTGTAGAGACTTACGGTGATATCCTTACTCCAGTGGAGGACAGGGACACATCAGGATATTGGAGTGGAGGAAGAAAACGAGGAATAGGGGAGGAACCTATGTCCACAGGTCAATGGCTTTATTGGTCCTGCAGCTTACAGAAAAAGAATACCCATTTTTGTTTACTGCAATGTAAAAGTTTTGAAACAGCTCCAAGAAGGTACTTTGCAAAATTCAGTAAACGTGATTTGTATTTTCAATTATGGGAATTGGTGTCACTTTCTATAGATCAGAACATTTCCTTAGTTGGAAAATTGCGTGCATTTTCTTCTGCTCTTACATCAGCCTGGAAGTGAAAGTTGGATTGTTTTCTGTCTTCTGTCAGAAAAAGTAACAAATTTAACTCCTGCAGCTATCTGAGCGTATCACTCCTAAATTGATCTGTACTCATATTGCTTTCATCTTCTTCAGTGCGTTGGCAGATTTCACTTTTGTGCTGATGTTAAATCACTCATTGAGTTCTGGCCAGGGAACAACGTATTCAAATTTACCAGTTTTAAAAATTCTCTGGTCATTTGGAACCACAAGTTGCATAATAAATCCAAGTACCAAACTATCCTTTTCCTCTTAATACTTGTTACATTCTTTTTAATTTCTGTAGTTTCTGCAGTTTCCTTTGGGACAGAAAGGGTCTTCTTAATTTTGCACTGGTGTCATAAACTTGAGTGAGGACTGTGGAGATTTAATGAAACACTCAAAAAGGTATCGTAAGTAAGAGCCTTCATAGATGGCTGTATTTAATCACTGAAATGCCTCTTCTGAATTGTGTTGATAGTTACTAAATTCTGCTTTTGATTTACTATTGAAACAAAAAATCAACAACTACTAGTTTGTGTTTTTCTATCACACACACACCTCCCTCTGCCAAAACAACACACAGTAGGGCATTCATTCTTCCTAAAATGAAATATTGCCTGTTCTTCAGAGTTTTTTTGATCCTGCTTTTTTCATAGGCTACATTAAGAAAAATTAACATAGTTTTAAACTCATGTCTATTTTAATTTTCTCACTTAAACATCATTAGCTTTAGAGGTAATGTTACTCTATTCTTTCTCCTCTCTTACAACTGGAACAATATAAACTTAACAGTTTAGGATATTGTCACACATGCTACAATGTTCATGATTTGGGAAAAGAGATGAAAAGCCATAACGTTTTCACATGCTTGTTTTCCAAGTCATTCCAAGTTGTCTCCTGTTCTGCTTGCTACTGACGGTTGCAGTTTTGTGTCATGCTGCTAAGCTGTATGAGAACCTGTATGAGAAAGTTGTCTGTATTACAAGCAATTCATTTGAATCCAGCAGTAGGAGGTACAACAGTGGGAGATCCAAAATGTACCCTCCTTCTTTTCCAGGACTGTGCAAGCAGACAGTGCATCAATGAGAAGTCATAATTCTTGGAATTCATAAAGAAAAAAACATATAGTTTATTTCTGAGGCACAGTCTAATGGAGGGTGGGTCTTGTTGCCCTTTGATTTCTCTGCTAAATGCCAGTACTTTTGGGTTTGTGTAAGTTGTTGCTACCTTCTTCTTGAATTTGCTTTCTACTGGTTTCCTTTTTCTGTGCCAGGGAACGGTGAGGGCCAGCTGCTCCCAGAAGATGAGCCAAAAGCTGGGGTCACCGCAAGGCAGACTGTGCCCTCACCCGTGGGCACTATCCCACAGATTCCAGATACAAAGGGAAAAGCTGGGAAAGCAGGTCTTTCAACAATCCCAGACATGCAAGGAGGTGAACCTGCGCCCCAGCCCAACCAAGAGCTCCAGTCCTGGAAACAGTGCCAGAGAAAGGAATGGAGATAAGGTCACAGCATGTGTCCAAGGGGTTCATCCATGAGGCCATTTCCTTGCAGTGTGAGGCCAAGGCCCATCCCGGAGCCAAGGCCCGAGACAGGGTTAGAGACCTGACAGACCTCAGCTGGGCTGAAAATCTGAAATGTGCAGAGAATGTTTTCTGTTCTATCGTCTAGGTCATTGATAAAAACATTGATGAATACTTGCTCCCTGAGGAATGCCCTTGGTAACCAGTTGTCAGTTGACTTCGTACTGCTGATCACTGCCCTTGAGTGAAGCCAAATTTCCACCCACTTTGCTGTCTGTGTCTTCAGCCTATATCTCACCAATCTGGATATAGGAACACTATGGTCAAATGTCAAAGGCCTCGCTAAAGTCACTGTGAACAACATGCAATGCCACCACCGCCAATTCAGTTCTCTCAGCACAGAAGGAAATCACTTCATCATAGAAACTGCCACATGAATATGAAAATGCACAATTATTTATTTGGTCTGACCAGCATTTCACTGGATGTATGATCAGGGCTTTGACTAAAGAAACATTTGTCTTGTACTATGTCAACTAAAAACTGCCTTGTCTTGGTACATATTGGTGTTTCGCCTTCATACCAGTCACCTCCCTTACAGAGTATGGTTGTATTATACACTTAATATGCTGCACGAAGAATATCAAGGTCCCCTTGTCATGGTTTAACCCCAGCCAGCAGCTAGGATCACAAAGCCACTCGCTCACTCCCCTCATTTGCAATGGGGAAGAGAATCAGAAGAGCAAAAGTAAGGAGAAACTCGTGGGTTGAGGTAGACAGTTTAATAGGTAAAGCAAAAGCCACGCATGCAAGCAAATCAAAACAAGGAATTAATCCACTGCTGCCCGTGGGCAGGCAGGTGTTCAGCCATCTCCAGGAAAGCAGGGCTCCATCACGCATGATGGTTACTTGGGAAGACAAATGCCATTACTCAAAACTTTCCCCCCCTTCCTTCCTCTTCCCCCAGCTTTATATACTGAACATGACATCATATGGTATGGAATATCCCTTTGGTCAGTTGGGGTCAGCTGTCCCAGCTGTGTCCCCTCCCAACTTCTTGTGCACCCCCAGCCTACTCGCTGGTGGGGCAATGTGAGGAGCAGAAAAGGCCATGATTGCTTAGCAACAGCCAAAAACATCAGTGTTTTAACAACACTATTCTCATCCCAAATCCAAAACACAGCACTGCACTAGCTGCTAGTAAGAAAGTTTACTCTATCCCAGCTGAAACCATAACACCATTCCTCAGGTTTTTCATGTCATCAGTTTTCAGTTATTGTCAGTAATTTGCTGAGGGTATTATCTTGAAAATTCTTTTTCATCAACAAGTTATGACATTCACTGACTTCTATGTGTTGTCTGAAATTCAGGAAAACACTTTTACGAGCATATTTTCATACATAGTTCATGATGTCTACAAATATTCATTTTAATTTCTTCATTCTTTCTTCCTCTGTGGTTGATTAACCTAGGGATATGATACAATTTCTACTACTGTTTTGATGACTGAAAGTAATACCAAAGAAAAAAGGCTGGAGATGGAGCACTTTACCTGCATGTGTTCTTACAAGAAACTGTCTTGTGCAGGATACCTTCTGTCTGAGCTTCTGCAAATCAAGTGGTAATACTGATATTCATGATACAAATGATGTACTCATGACAGAGTTCTGGGTTTGCTCATTTCTAATTCCAATCATCACATGATAATACTGCATTTTGATTAAATTGGTTCAAACAATTTGTCATTCTATCCTTATTTTGTAAACTTTTAAAATGTTTTATGCTTGTGTCTCAAATGAATAATTTTCAGCTGATCTCCTTTGCCTTCTCTTGCCTTACTATCCCTTCTTTTCTCCAGATGGCTGATTTTGTCTACCTGCTAGTAGCTCCTCGTGATGTGTGCATAGTGTGTAGTTTCATGGCATGTTCTAATGTAGGCTCTAGAGCATGGACCAGCCATCTGACCAGCCAACCAAAAAACCCCCAAACAGCTAGCTTCCAGTTTTGAAACAGAAAGGTCCTTTTTTGGTGATTATATCTTGATGTCCCTGAAATCATATGAAATACAGGCAATATCAAAAGGCTCAAAGCTGCAGAAATGGAATGAAGAAAGTAGTTTAAGAATTCAATTGCATAGATGATGATAAAAGAGTTTTCATTTTGAAAGAAAGAACTGCTTTAAATATTTTTATTGTACCGCATTCTTGTTCTTCTCAGGTTGGGAAAGATAAACTTTTTATTTTAAATAAATGAAGAAACTAAAGCCAAACATGTTGATCTGAGGTCACAGAGGCCCTCTAGTCAGATGCCTTATTGGCCCAACTCCAGTTTTTAAGAATTTTGGCCTGGAGGGCCAATATGAGTCTGATTAAGAAATTCTTCTTGGCAATTCTTCCTTTTATAGTTAGATTGGAAAATAAATTATATTTATTACCTTTGTTAATTTCTCATTTACTTCAGAAGTGCCTCACTTACTATTCTAAGGTTCTTTCCCATCGCTTTTCAAGCGCTAGCTGCACAACTAAAGCTGATTTTTTGGCAATCAGTTAGGTATTCCACTGACTACTATAATCCAAATCTGATTTTTACAGCACTTTCATGAGGCTGAAAAATAGTTAACATGAAATAAGATTAAATGAATATTATTTGCTCTTAAATAGTCAGTAAAATGTGAATCTGAATCCAAGATTGTTCCAGATTATAGCTTTTTTTATAATATATATTTGTCTTCATATAATAAACCTTGTTCAAATATCAGGTTCTAGCCACAGTTTTAAAGACTACTGAGCTACAAACTTATGAGAAAGTAAATTATAAGCTTAGGGAGCTAGGGATTTTGGTGCCATTTTAGCAATCTTGAAGACTGAGAGCAGGTGGGTTGAGTATGATTCCAACTTTCTCTGATTATGCAGGAACAATTTGCCGGTACTGGAGATACTCTTTCTTTCTCTTAAGTAACTGCATGTTCTTTAAGGAGTTTCTAAATTCATCCCCAGCTAATGAAAATGCATTTGTCACATTACATCTTATTAAAAATTACACTGGACTCCCTGCTATATCTAGTTCTCTGAGTTATTCACAAAATAAGAGAAAATGGTTAGATTTTAAGGCTATTTTTAAAATGAAACAGAAAAAAAAAAAAAAGTACTTTAAAATGTCCAAACCAAACCGTTTTATTTCAGAAATATTTGCACAAAACCACTGGACCCCTCATACCCAGAAGGAAATTTACCAACTTAAATAGCTCCAAATCAGGACCCATCAAGCAGATTACATTTATTGCGAGCAACAGCCTGAGACCAATTCTTTTAAATCAGCTTACGCTATTTGATTGTATAGGGTAACACATTTGCATTAAACTATTATTTGTATGCTTATGCTATTTTTGTGAATGTATTTTATCATGTTTCTATTGCTTTTGTGTAAAATTAATGTAGTTAACTAATTAGTAGTCCTTGCCAGTGTTACTGTGACTCATAACAACAACATGAGTCAGAGCCTCTCAAGCTATTTCTATAAAGGGCATCCACCCAGTCCCAAGACCCACACCCCCAAATGTATAAATAAGTAAAACTAGAAATGGATTAACCTTGGACTATCTCCCACAGATTGTTATATTTCCCTCTCCTCTCCTCTCCTCCCCTCTCCTCTCCTCTCCTTGTAGCTAGGAGAAATCTTTATCAAAGTGTAACCCGTGGAAAATTGTCACTATGAAACAATGAGCTGGTTTCCAAACAGTTCTTGCAACTGCTTATTGGAGAACTGTCATGCTTAGCAAAACTTAAAGTCATTTTAATCTATAGTTTTTAACGCAGGGATATTCTAGATATTTTGGAAGAATAATCAACCCCCATACATTAGGTTTCATCATATTATTTATTAATGAAATATTGGTTTGAGCCCTGAAGCATGTTTTAATATCTCTTCCAGAATATATTTTTAGCAATAACATTTATAACGCTGGAATTTTTGCTCTCTGTGTAAATGTACAATTTCTTTTTACCCCTCACTATTATTCTTTTTCCTCCAGTGCTTCCTTTGGCAATAAGTCATGCAGTCCAATTATTGATACCATGAGAAAGTATTCACTTTTATTGGTTTTGAATATGCTACCTCCTAATTTCATAGTGTAATTCTCTGGTTTTGTGTTACCATTCAGGATGAACAGTAATTCTCCAGACATTCTTTATAACGTAAAGCATCTGATACTCTTACACGAACATTTTAAGCTAATTATTATAGTCCTAGACTGCTGATTAGTACCTAAATTAAATTTGTTTGAACCTTTCCCTTTTCTTTTCAATTTTCTGAACTGATTTGGAGGCAAAAGTTGCAAAACAACTGGTAGGTCATTCTGTAGAGATATGTTGATGCTGCAAGATTTTCAAGTGCTGAAAAGCCAGATAAAAATCAGAGACCCTTAATAAAAATCCCAAATCAATGGATCTCTATTCAAACACTAGGCTTGATCCAGACCATTATAAGAGTAAGCAAAGGATTTTTCTTTCATTGAGTTTTACAGGAACCGGAATGGGCCCCTCTTTAAAATAGCCTTTTACTAGTTTGCAGCACCATGACCACAGGCAACCTCTGTTACGGATCACTTTTGCTTAACTTTATAAAGGACTCGCATGTTTTCACAACCAAAGATAGAGTCCTACGTGCCCTCGCCAAATAGGACACTTAAAGATTAGATCATTCTGTGAACTAAAGACCCTTTTGTTCACTGTTCTGGCTGACTGATGAGCTGTTTATTCTATTTTTTATGACGACATTTAAAAATACACCTGTAGTACAGTCCGTGTCCCTAAGGAGCATTTTAAGAAGTTTGTGGGTAGAAAGTACCATATGTGCAAAGCACTGCAGTGAGTTAAGAAGATTCCTATTGAAGATTCAGTTGGGTCTTTTGAACTGAGAAAATATTTGTGGGTTTTGTTCTGAAACTTACTAAATTGCCTTCATTATATTTCTGCAGCTAACACAGATGTCTTTTGATATTGTGCTATTCATCTTTTATTAATTATCTACTTAGACATATGAACAGACCATTTGAAAACTATAAGCATTAGCAAGCTGAACTCTTCTGTATTGGATATACTCATAATCTTCCTCTTAACAAAAATGTCCCTCATTAAAAGAAAATATTCAGGTATTGAGACAATATCCGCTGTATTCATAAACAGCCTAGAGTTGAACTAAATAACTAACTTATTTTTCTAATGGAAATCTATGTGTGTGTTGTTTGCATATATCAATGTTCCAAATTTATTTGTCTTTCATGGAGAAATTAATTGCTCTAACTAGCAGCAAAAATTATATGATACATATAACATTTTATATATATAGCAAAATAGATCTTAGCCTGGTGATTTCACCTTAGGTGGGTTCTTGGCCATGGGGTTAGATGTGCTACATCAATAAATCATCTCTGTATCATCTAGATTCGATACAACATTTTTTGGAGATTTATAGTGCAGTTTAGCAGGCCCAATAAGCATTTGAATCCATGCTGCTTTCATTCCATCGGAACTGCTGAAGCCTGTTAGGAAAAATTCTGAAAGGCCTATGTACTTACTGTGGGGGAAGAAGAGAGAAAACAATCTCTACTTCAGTTCCACCTCATGAAAAAGAAAATCATACTGCTGAATACCTGCCTCTCTAAAATGAAAAAGAGAAAAAACCCACCACTCTTCAGAATGACAAGTGGTGTCCCACTGTACTGGCTTTGGCTGGGGTTAGTGTTATATTTCTTCACAGTAGCTCACATGGTGCTTTGTTTTAGATTTGTGCTGGAAACAGTGTTAATAACACAGGGATGTTTTGGTTATTGATGAAGAATACTTGCACACTGCCAAGGTCTCTTCTGTTTCTCACTCTGTTCCTTCAGCGAGCAGGCTGGGGATGCACATGAGGTTGGGAGCGGACACATCTGGGACAGTTGACCCCGAGGGATATCCCATGTTATATGACATTGTGCTCAGCAGTAGAAGCTGGGGAAAGAAGGAGGAAGGGAAGGTGGAAATTTGGAGTTATGCTGTCTGTCTTCCAAAGTAACCATTCCTTGTGATGGAGGACTGTTTTCCTGGAGATAGCTGAACACCTGCCTGCCCATGGGAAGCAGTGAATGAATTCCTTATTTTGTTTTGCTTACATGCGGTTTTTGCTTTACCTAGCAAACGATCTTTATCTCAACTCATGCGATTCCTCACCTTCTCCCTTCCAATTCTCTCCCCAATCACATTGGGGGACAGTGAGTGAGTGGCTACATGGGGACTGAGCTGCCGCAACCCGCAGCACTGTCACATTAGCACCTTAGAGAATGTTGTTAGATATATTCTGTACAGAAGGAATTCTGTCAATGATTGCTTCTTAGATTGTCATATCTGATTCCTTAATCCCTGGCCTCTGCCCCCAAACACACACTACTTTCTTTGTCTGAAGTCCCATTTCTCCAAAGATAATCCTTAAAACACATTTTGATAGGGAGGAAGAGGTTCAGAGCTGGTGAGCTAGGTGGGACCCTTAAATCATGTGATCCTGGGCAAGAAAGCAAGCTGTGTATGGGAGAAAACTGGGGCTGCCTATTTTACCATTATGTAATCTCTCTCAAATAAGAGAGATTTAAGTTGGTGTGTTGATTCACATGTTTTTAAACATCAAAAGTATTTTAATTTAACAAATTTTAGACTGCTTTTAACTCTTTCTTCCTGCTTGCTCACTTAAGCCATTGTCCTATACCAGTGATTCTCATTACAAAACATCAGTGCCAATTTTTTACCAAAAAAATCAAGAGTCAAACCCCACAAAATTAATGTTTTTTCATGGCCTCTAGGTTTCTGAGTCCTTTTAAAGGTTTGTTTTGTTTTGTTTTAATCACCACAACTTACAGTAAAAAAAGGCACATAGAAGTTTCAAAATTTGGGTTTCCAAGGGAAAAAAATTCCATATATTTTATATGACTATAACAAAATAAGAACACCCAGAGTTGGACCAAAGGTCCACCTAGTCCGATAACCTTTCTCTGACACTGGCTAATATGACCTTCATAAATTCTAAGACCAGCGTAACCACACAGCGATTATTCTCCAGACTCTCTCCTTCTCTCCAGCGACCTGCAGCTCAGATGATGCGTTTGCATTTCATAGTCTTGACAGTTTTATGCCATGAATTTGGCCAGTGTTGTATTTAACCGATGTAAGATTTTAGCCTCCAAAGCATCCCATGGGAAAGAGTTGACACCTTGCTTGCACACTGTGCAGCAAATTCTCTCTTTCTGATTGTTTTGAATTCCTGTGTCCCAAGGCTGTCTTTCGAATTCATGATAATTGGCCACACAGCACTTATGCGGCACCTGAGGGCAACTGCAAGCCGGACTGATGAATAACATGGAGTTAACATTGGTTGAGAAGGGTGAGAAGACTGTCAAGGAGAGAGGGACAACGTACTTCAAATACATCATATCTCACTGAACCTATCCCAATCCAGCAAAACAGCTTGGTAATGTCCAAATGTCTGTTGGTAGAATGATCCTTCTTGCTATGAGGATAACATGTATGAATGATACAACTGAGGTTCCTTATCATTAGGACAGGTCTGCAGAAGTGAGAGACCGGAGCAATTAAGCATGTTGATTAAGGGTCCAGAAGCAACAAGACAGTGGGAACTGGGTAAGGAATAAAGTTTAGGCTACTGAGCATAGACAAAAAAAAAAGAAGAAAAAGAAAAGTTATAACAAACAATGATAGAATAAGATATATCCATTCATGACAGCATTCAAGGTATTTTTTCCCACATGACTATCCAGAAATCAGAAATCTGATCCCTTAATTGAAAAATCTGTCTTCTTCACTGCCATTTTTTAGCAGTCTTTGTGTATGCACTAATAACCCATGTAACTCTAGTTATGCAACAGCATATAATGTCAATTTTTTATTTGATGGAGCAATAAGGAGTTGGGAACATTGAGGCGTAGCTCTGTTGTCTTTCACAACTGGACGGTATTTTGTTCATTAGCCTACTCCTTTACAACTAGATGTTTACCAAGGTGTATAGGAGATGCTACTTCTTGCTTGCAAGTACTACACTTTTCACATCTGTTGGTCCCCGATGAACTACAACTACATCCTTGATGAACTACTACATCCACCAATGTTAACTTCTCAGTTACAACTTTCCTCTTGGTGTGATCCTGTTTCAAACTCGGCAAGTAGAGAACACTCCACATAAACAAAAGTTAAAGCTAACAACCTGTCTTTCCCTCAAGTTCTCTTATTTGGTCATGAAAAGGGGCACCAGGCCCTTTCTCATGTCCTGTATTCTGCTGCCATCATGTGGTTATTTCTTTTCATTCACATCAAGATTTATTAAAAAAATAACTTGTAGTTTTTGCACCTCGGTTAAACTGTAGGTACCACACTCTGTCCTAAAATATCTATAAAACTTTGCTCTAAGAAATATACTGCTTAGTTTTTGATATTTTTCAAATTTATTGATAAATGAGTCATCTGCTCCACACTTCTAGAACAAATACTTTAGAGGTTTTCTGTTGCATGGCAAAAGTTATTGGGCCAAAATGCACATAATTTGCACAGTGAATATTAAGAGTGAGTGCACATATAATTTTACAACTCAATAAGCAACTTTGCTCACCCAAAACTTTCCATTAAGCTGACACAAAGGGAATTGCTCATAATGTTTGCTCCATGGTTTGGTACCTGGAGTTGCCTGAAGCAAATTCTATTTTTGTCCATATACTCAGTTTGACTTTGATGTCCAACCATTGAAGAAGCCCCCTGGACTTTTTATGTGTTGTGAATTGCATATTTGAAGACGGGAAATATTATTTTTTTTTCTCTGAGGCTTTTTTCTCTGGTTTTAATCTTGAAGATGAAGAAGTGAAGGTAGAAAACTCTTCCTGGCCTCTGGGGTAGGTGACGTAAATTGTAATATCATCAGTCTTCCTGTGTTTGCCAAAACTACTTTAATATTTTTTGGTTCTATTTGGAATTCCCTTTCTGGTGCACAGTCTCCTCACCTGACCAGGCTAAACTGGAAGTATAAGATCTTCAGCAACCAAAGTGGACAAGCACTTCAGCTGTTGATGACGTCTGCCTGATAGTGCCTCTCAACATAGATGGATGCATGTGCAGCACAGATAGCCTTGTATTATTTAGAATACACAGTCACCATCTCATTGTCTGCTTTGTCTATAAAGCCTTTTAAACACATTGCTTTATGTGTCTGTTGCTCTCTGACCACTGCACCCCCCTATTTAGGTCATCCATGTAATCTGAAAAACTATATGGAGGATGAGCATGTGGCTGACTTCTTTGAGGATAAAGGACTTCAACGTATTAGTTCCATTTGAAGGGGTGGAGGGTGTGGGGGGAATTGTCTACCCTTCTGTAGTTGTCAGATTTTTGGCTGAAGCACCATAGGTTTATCAAAGCAAGCAAATGCATTAACAAACTCTTCCTGAAACATGTTGCTTGTATTACATAACATGTCAGTTTTAAAAGGATAAATGGTAGCAGTTTAAGCAAATGTTAAGATACATAGGGCTGTTAAGAACAATAGTGTGCCTTAACAGAGTTAATAGAACTTCAAGCTTCTGCCTATCACACTTGGGCATGTTGTGGTGCCTAAGTATTAACTTATAAATATGCATAAATGCTGAAAAGTCTGCCTACAAGCATTGCTGTCTTGCTGGAGTTGGGCAGTGCAGCACCTACCTCATGCTTAACACCACTGGGGATTTACAAATTGCCTGATGCTCCCCAAGAGCATTGAATTCAGTACAGATCTAGAGGGGGAAGGATGCTTTTTATAATTTGGCAAGCACAACTTTATAATCCTTACACATTTGCATTTCCTATATTAAGACATACTTGCCTGTTGCTTCACTCCATTTGAGACCTCTGCAGTGGTAAGCATAGTGACTGTCACGGGCTAAAACTGAGATTCCTCTGTCTGTTGTTGCAGTTTGCTGTATCAAATTTCTTAGGGGCAGAACTTTTCCACACTTTATATTGGTTTAGGTGGGAACTGATTTTAAAAGTTTAATCTCACTCACCACTGTGTACATGTCCATGTGCATGAGTCACATGGACGATGAGCATTTGTCCATTTATGATCAGTCAGAAACTGTAATTCAACAATATCTGAACTAAATTTTGATAAACGTGTATCTTCATAGTGTCAGCTCGGAATCTAAAGCTAAGCAAGAGGGACAAAAGTTAATATGACAGAGTGAATATTAGAACTATTTGTATGCACGTACAGCAGGATTTTTCTCATTACTCTTGAGAACAAGAATGTTGGTGCTCACTAACATGGGTGAGTTTTAGGTTTTTCTGTTCAGTTATAAGTGACTGCAAGTATTGGCTGCTCTGGGAAACATCTTAACTTCTAAGAGATTCAGAGCAGAGAGTAAACAGGAGCAAGGAAGGGGAACAAATATACTCCCAAAATTTGAATTATAAGCCTCCGACAACCTTTAGACACCCTTAGTAATACTTGTACAAAGTAGCGATTATACCATCTTTTTAATGTCATGATGTTGAATTCTCTCAGGCATAATGGCCCGGTTTTAACAAGAGACGAGTGGTCTGTGTGACCAGCATAAGCTTTGAGAGTCTGCTGAAGCATCGTGTTCGGTTACTCGTGTATTTCTCCGCAGCAGAGTCAAACTCCTGTGCTTTGGCCAGCACAAGCACATGCTCAACATGCATGTTGCAGCAAGGCAACATGTCAGCATCTTGCTATGACACTATAAAAACTGTGGACAGCCTTATGAAGGGGCGGGGAATGAAGCTGTTCGTTTTTCAAACATGTCTTTAGGAACAGATATCTTAAATTATTATTGGCTTTCATCCTGTTTTGTTTTGTTTGCAAGTGCGTAATTTGCAGTGATGAATCTCTTGGTAGTTGGAATCCACCAGTCAAAGAAAATGAAATCTTAGCATCCTGGAGATAGCTGCAATTTGATTAATCTGGAGGGATGAGTACCTAGCATCTAGCTTGACATGGTACTTTACTGAAAAGAAAACTAAAAAAAAAGTAATTTTCAATTGTGTAAATTATTTAGCTTTCTACTAAGAATCAAATTGGAAGAGGAATAAGAAGATGGGAATTTTCCAGACAGCAGCTTTTTATAATCACTGTGTCTTGATAGATCACACACAGATGCGGTAATTACCTTAACTGTGGTATATAAATTTTCTAGCAAGATACCGACACAGGCAACACAGCATTATGATGTTTTTCTGTCTTGATCATAACTCCTTGGACATATTTCTTTCTAGAATAACTCATAAAACCATAAATTTTCCCTCCTATTCTTTCTATTGATAAGCAACTAGGGAAGGCTAATGTTTGTGAAGATGAAAAGGTTCTCATTATTATGATTGCAGTTAAACAGAAAAGATGTGAAAAGCATTTTGAAACAAAACTGAGAAGGGGAAGTTGAAGCATGCGGTATTATTGTATTTCAGTACAAAAAAAAAATAATTCCCATTACAGTAGTAAAGACATTTAAAAGCTGCATAGAAAAAATGTTTGGCTAAGTTTAACATCTTTATGTGAGGAGCTGTGTACAGCGTGGGGAAGGCAGGATGCCTAATTCTCAGAAAGGAGAACTCATCCTTTCCTCATCAACTGAGACAGTAATTTACAGGGTCAAAGACTGAGGGGAATTCCTCCAATAAAGAATGTTTTTGCAGAGGAGAACATGAGTTTTATCCAAAGTACTTAAGGTAGAGAGAAGTTCAAATACTGATTGAAGTAGTCTACAACGCTGCTTTTGCTGTCTTCATTCATAGACGAGGAAAAGGGAGCAAAGGGAGTCGGGTTGCCTGACTAGCACATCAAAATGTGCTAGAAAACCTCAGGGTTAAGGCACATCTGTCAAAGTTTCTATAAGATGATGTCTATATTTGCCTAAATTCCTGTTACAGCCAATGAAGGTCCAGTCTACAGCTGGTGCAGCGTAGAGGGCGATCCAGCTGTCCACCAGCTGCGCAACTTAGCACGAGCTGCATTGCTCCATATGCTCCTTTGAATTGTATGACCAGGGGCAGAGTTCAGTTGCCTAAATGCTGTTTGCCGTTTTATACACTCTTGCAATGACTCCTATACACTTTTGACAAATGAAGAGTTGAGGCTTCAGGCTACTTAGTAATTCTGTAGCCTACTGAGAACTGAACTTGAAATGCTGAGTCCCCACAAAACTCTCCTTCTCTCCTATATTCAGTTTGGGTTTAAAGTGTTCCTTTTCCACAAAAAATAAATGTATTTGTTTTCTTCAGTGTACCAGAGAGAGATATATTATGAAAACATTATGACCAAATATACCTAAGTCCTGGAACTATAAATGTGAACTTCAAAGAGCTCCATAAGATTTTTAGACCTATTCCTGTCTGCACAGGCAAGAAAGCCAGCCTGGCGTGGCTGAGGCAGCATATCCTCTCTGCAAACACTTGTGAAACACAGTTCTTTGTGGAGTGCACTGGAAAGCCCCAAGAAAAACTTGTCCCCATTGCATTCTTTGCAGAGTTCTCAAAGTTCACATTGCTGCTGATGTGCCACCACTTATGAATTAGCATATTATATAAATGATGCTTGATTATAAGGGTATATTCCCACTCCTTAACCAGCACAATGAAAATAGAACAGGAAAAAAGAACTGCATGACTGTTTTATTTACGTAAAGAAATGTCATTAAAATTCTTTTGATTTTCCTGAAGGCAATATTTTTACATTAGCAGGAATACAGATCTGGCCTAATTTCCTAGCTGCAAGTTAATGAGGATTGGAGATATTTAAATTACAGTCAGTGAACTTAGATATTTAGAAAAGGGAATATCTTTAGTGAAAGAGATGTGTGAGGAAAAATACTGCAGTGAAGTTGGAAAAGAGAACTTTTTGTGGATCAATTTGTACACCAATTTTCTATATATAGTGTTAAGAAATTTATTTGGAGCAGCAAGTTAAAAGAGGTGTTGCAATAGAAACATAAATAGATGGCTGTCAAAACTGGCCAGAATTGGATTTTTCTTAAGAGTAAGAAGCTATTTCTCCCTGCCCCTCCCCCCCAACCTTTGCCTTTATTTCTGTACGTGGTTTTCAGTTGAGGTTACATATCCACCCTAATCTGAATTGTCACAGACATTAAATTGGATGCTTTACTTCTCCAGTAGCGTACCAGACCTAATTATGGCAGAGCTGCACAGAGGGAAGTGAACTGGTTCCTGGAGGCAGTGTGGTGCTCAGGGTAGGAGGTGGTGGGCAGTCGAAGAACCTGTATAACAGTTGTAGCGAGTGCAGCCTCACGCAGACACAGGCCCCCTATCTATTAGCATCAATGTCTACAATTTCTCTGTGCTCTGCGGGGAGGCACTGCGGACATGCGCTACACAAGCACACTGTTGTATATTGTGCCGCCTCTATGCTCTTCCCCTGGGACACGTTCTTCAACATACTGCAATCCCAGGAGTTTTTTTCTCATTTTTAAAAACTGAAGTTATTCAATTTTTTCCCTTCTTCTTTACTGTTTTGTTTGGGTTTTTTTTAAATATTTGGTGAGGCACGTCTGTTGAAATACTGATAGTTTAAAGCCTACAAATATTTGAAGTTAGAAAGCTGTGACTTTTCACAAAAACTCACCTTTTTTTTGTGATACAAATTTACAATTTGACAAAGAAAGCTTAAAACCTTGACAAAAAAAAAAAGATTAAACTTGCTGTAATATTTATTTTTATTATCCCTTTCAGTTGCTAATTCTGTTCACTTGATTTGTAAATCAGATCCACTGCATTAGTGTATATGTTTCCTAGCTATTTTTGTCTTTAGTTTTTCAGAGGAATACCTTACTGATAGTCCATTTCACACAGTCCAATATTCTACCATTACATCCATCTTGCAAAATAATTACTACGTTCTTGGAAATAGACTGCAAAGAAATGAATGATCAAGTGAAACTTGAGGACTGGGTTGGAAAGCAGTGGGGAGATGATAGAAAAAGAAAGTGGGTAAGCTAACTTTCATTGTGCATACAAGATATAAACTTAATTGAAATTTTTCAAACACTGTTTACCTGCTTTTAGCTTTGATTTCTCCACTACACCAGTGGAGAAACTGGTGTGGCAGCTGTAGAAACTAGAAACTGAAGAAACTCTTCCTGGGTAAAGTTTCACCTGCATTTGTACTTCTCTGCCTACTAAAGAGATATTATGAAGGTGGCTTCTCTGGAGGCACCATATAGGAAACAGTCAAGGTTTGGGCTGCGGAAAAGTTAGGGTACAAGTTATGGAAAGAATTGATATTTTTCATACTCTGTTTGCAGAAGTCTCTTCATGTTCTGAAAGCTCTTGAATAGGCCTAAAGATTTCTTAATTTTGAGCAAAACGAAGAAATAATCATTTTTCTGAATATTCTGTATGTCACTTGCATAAAGACCAAATATTCGGGCTGTATACAGAGATGTGGCAAAGTGGCTTCACCCTCCTTGTATTTGTGTGTCCTTTAGCTGACAGTCTGGGGAGGAGCTTTCTCTGCTCCCAATTCTGGGTGACTAAGGGGAGGAATAACCACCGAGCAAACCCGGGTACAAGTTATTTACCCAGAGATGCTCTTCTTATGCTTAGAAAATCACCAAAATGAAACACCAATTCAAGACTGTGTAGACTGATTATTTCCCTGAGGACCAGAAGCCAGTCCCTGGTACGGGAATTTCTGGCCAAGGATCTTACAGACGTCTGACCCTGTTTCCCACAGGATCCTGTGCTGTCAGGCAGTTCCTCAAACAGCCAGTTACTGCAAACAGGGAGGATGGTGGCAAAGCTGAATTAATTCAACTGGGAACCTAAAACCCCTGTGGGTTACATGAGAGCAGTCTCTGGCAAGACAGAAAAAGCCCTTCCACACAGACTTCCAGATCATGTCTTCTAAGGATTTAATGGAAGTCCTGCCACGGACAGCAAGGCATGTGCAGACAATTACTGGTCACACACTCTGAATTAGTGACTTCTGCCAAAGATGCCATGAAGCACTGTGTTAGTTATAACACTCTCTGTGGATGTATGATGCATCTTCAGTGCACGGAGCTGGAGTAGGTGTCCTCCTGAGGTCTAAATACATTATTTTGATGTCTTTCTATATACAGGTTTTGTGCCCCTGGCCCCTAAAAAAGTGTCGTACAGCATCTCAGTATTGGCAGGTGGGAAACTGTTTTTATTGAAAGAATGCAAGGAAACTTCCAATGTTTCTCAGTCTTTAGGAGTTAGCTCTCACTAATTAAGTATGGCCTTTGCTGCTGCTGACATGTGGCAGAAAGACTATATGTACATATTAGATTAGCGGAAATATTGGCTGGTAAGGATTTTTTGACCAACACATGCTCAACCTGCCAATGTCAGCCTACCAGCACCAAAAGAAAATTAAATCCTTGCAAAGATCATCCTTTTCCAACCTGGCCTTTAATCCAAACTGGTTCTTATAATCCTTTCTATGTGTCAAGCTGGTGTTGCACACTTACCTCGCATCCTCTATAAGAGGATGAGTTTCAAAACTACCCCAGTAATAATACTGTACAGCTACTGCATACTACAAATGTTAATGTAAGACAAAAAAAAATAAATCAGTTTAAGTTGCCTGATAGAGCTTGATATCTTTGTCCCTTTTAACTGTGGAAACATTTTTTTTTTTTACTAAGACCAAATACCATCGAGCCAGTAAGATGACAGTGAGAAGGGGTAAAGGGAAATTAATGCAAAACTGCTCTGTTCTATTCATGAAGGACTCACCATGAAGATTTTAAATTTTCTCAAGAGGTAAGGTGAACTAGTGAGCATGCTTTTACAGCTGAGATACATTTTTATATCTTTCAGTAAAAAATTCTTCCTGAAAAACCATAAATAATTACCAAATGAAAACTGAATGCTGAGAAGTTCACTAAGATTTTGGGAACAACATGTTAATTGTCTATTTAAATAAACTCAAAATGGCAACAAAATATTGAGCACTGCTGTAGCACAGTTCCCAGTCATTGAATTAGTTCTATATATTTGCTTATTAAATTTCAAATATAAAATTATTCATAGGTGTGTTATCTCTGATTCCCAAAAGTGCTCAAAGTTATGTCTACATCCACCTTCACCTGGGGAAGTTCCCTACATGTATACTTGAGATCCTCTGTTTCAGGAACACACATAAGTAGGTCCTGAAATGATGACCTAAAGATTTTTACCCCAGGGCTTTGCACAATAATTATTGAGAAGCTGTATAAATAAAAACTAATTACCTGAAGCCACTTAAATAGTCTGTAACAAATGTGAGAGCACTTTCTATTATTATATATGGCATACAAGTATCTATGGCATACAAGTATCTTATTATGGCATACAAGTATCTAAAGGGTGGGTTGAAGGAGGATGGAGCCAGACTCTTTTCACTGGTTCCCAGTGACAGGACAAGGGGCAATGGGCACAAGTTGGAACATAGGGAGTTCCATTCAAATACACAGAAAAACTTCTTTATGGTTAGGGTGACAGAGCACTGGCACAGGCTGCCCAGGGAGGGGGTGGAGTCTCCTTCTCTGGAGATTTTCCAAACCCGCCTGGATGCAGTCCTGAGTAATGTGCTCTAGGCAATCCTGCTTTAGCAGGGGAGTTGGACTAGATGATCTCTAGAGGTCCCTTCCAACTCTGAAGATTCTGTGATTCTATGACAAAAGAGAAGTATCACAGCCCAGCACAGCCGAGCCCATGCTCCTCTCCTACTCGTCCCTTGCCCAGGCCATGTCTCTGACTATTCTGCTAGCAATTGCACCTTCATCTTTGAATTGGAGGATTTAAAATCTTCTATTTTATCTCTTGCCTCCTCTGTAGGGGAGAATTGCTATCCTGGTCAAGGAACAAAGGAAATATGCCCAGGTCCAGGGTGGGCAGAGTCATTCCCAGCCATAGACCCACCAAGGCTTGGGCTGGATAAGCTGATTTCTGCCACTCTGGGATTCACAGGTCCGAGAATGCAACACGGTGAATGCAAAGGAATCCCAGCTCCCCTCTTCCCTTAGTACGTTTAGCTCCTCTGAGCTGGAGAAACTGTGTTAAGGCACAGTTTCAATTTGGCTGAAAAGAACATGTGGTACCGTAAGGAAAAGAAAATCACAAAATTGCTCACTTTTGTAGTATTTGAGATAACAATAAGGATCTGGAGACTAGCAAATCTAATTCATTCTTTCATTTGCAAAGTCATCTATAAAACTACACACACACACAGATATATATATCTATATACCTAAATAAACATTGCCCCATTGGGTGCATTTTGATTTGTGTGCCTACAGTCTCACAAACTCGAGCTGTTCCAGGTTTGAAGATAGAGTGTAAAGACATTCAACCCATTCAGCTACAGTCATTTATAATACATTAGTTTATTCTGGTGATAAAGCACTATTAATTGTTTGAAAAAAGCTAAAAGTGACTTTCAAGTGTCCTAGGAAATTACAATATATTGAACTGCAAATACTTGTAAGCGGAGACAAAAAAAGCTACCCCAGAGAGCTACGCAGAATAAAATCTGTGAGTAGAGGAGCTGGGAGACACATGTGCCCCTGCCCATGCAGGCAGCTAAGCACAGAGCTCGCAGGGGCTGCTACTGTCCCCACTGTCTCTAAGTGAGGCACTTGAGCAAAGTGTGCCCGGGAAGTGCCTGTCTAGAGCTTCATGAGAAGTAAAATTGCAACTTCTATGAACCTATGGATCTTGTTAGCCTTGGGCCTTAGTCTTCCAGCTTTTCTGCGTCATAACAGACTCTTTTCATCTTACTGTAGACAGTAGAATATGGGGACAGTGCCTATCAGTGGCTGTTACCAACTGGATGCCAACAGTTTTGCCACACGTATTTGGAGATACAGGTCTTAATTCAAACAATTTAATTTCTCCTGTATAAAGTTGCATGGGTAGTAAAATATACTTTAGAAAAGCTAAGAAACTGACGTTTTATTTTTAGATATAAATCCTACTGTTGTTAAAGGTATTTACTATAAGAGGTCAACTTGTACTTAGTATTCATAGCTGTTGAGTCACTTAGTGAGGTAGAAGGTAGAGTTAGAGCTTGGGTGATTATTCTTCACCAGCAGCCAATCTCCCTTACCAGCTGATATTTCGTATTAAATTTTAGTCCCTGTGTTTCACCAAAATGAGTTGCAGTTTATATCCTACATTTACCTCATGTCCTTTAGTCAGCTCCTTGTGAAACTGCACAAAAGGAGAGTGAGGGAAGCAGCTGTGATATCTGTGCTCTTCAATACAGGCAACATATTTGCAAGCAATTACTTTTCAGCATCTTTTCTGAGTTCATATCCTCTATGCCCATCAGAGATGACAATTAATTAATATAATGGGTAGTATAACGTAATAAGAAACCAAGTACCTTCAAATCTAGAGGTCAGTTTTAGGGATTTTCTTTTCTGTAAAAAAGAACAAAGCTTTAAAAGTTATTTCTTTCTTTTTAAGAAGCCCTTCCCAAACAAGCTGCCTTTTCTTTTTACTTGCTTTCATTGCTAAGAGATGGAGAGGCCAGATGTGCACCCTGGGACAGAAGATGTCACTCGCCAAATCACCAAAGCATCACAAGAGCAAGCGTTAGTCTATCCAAAATTTAGCACTTCCTTCCACAACTAGTTCTGAATTTCATGCATGCTTCCTGAAAACTTTTATGGCAGGTTTTCCCTTTCTTACTACCTTAGCATAGAATCATAGAATAGTTTGGGTTGGAAAGGATGTTTAAAAGTCACCTAGTCCTACCCCTCTGCAATGAGTAGGGATATCTTCAGCCAGAGCAGGTTGCTCAAAGCACCATACAACCTGACCTTGAACGTTTGCAAGGATGGGACATTTGCCACCTCTCTGGGCAACCTGTTCCACTGTTTCACCATCCTCGTTGGAAAAAAATTTCTTCCTTATATCTAGTCTAAATCTTCAGTCTTTCAGTTTAAAACCATGTTCTTGTCCTATTGCAACAGGCCCTGCTAAAACATTTGTGTCCATCTTTCTTGTAAGACACCTTTAAGTACTGAAAGGCTGCAAAAAGGTCTCCCCGGAGCCTTCTCTTCTCCAGGCTGAACAAGCCCCAACTCTGTCAGCCTGTCCTTACGGGAGAGGTGCTCCAGGCCCCTCATTTTTGCGGCCCTCCTCTGGACCTGCTCCAACAGGTCCATGTCTCTCCTGTGCTGACTCCTCCAGAGCTGGATGCTGTACTGCAGGTGGGGTCTCAAAAGAGCAGAGTAGAGTGACAGAATCACTTTACTCTTCCTTGTCATCTTATGAGCTGGGACTTGCCATGCTGGGAAAAGGAAGGGAGAAGGGGAAGGGAGGCTCTATGGGTACAGAGAAATATATGGGAAGTCATAGCTTCCCATACCATGTAGTTCACAGATTACATGTCTTATCACCTAAGTCTCATGGAGAAACCTATGTCAAGGCTGCCAGTTTGGAATTTGCAGGGAGAAGAGTATGTTAACACCTCCTGAAGCAGAAAGGAACTATTTCATTAAGATACATTTCTCTACAGTTTCATATAGCCAAGTCTTGAATGTCTTGGGTTTGATTCCTTTGCATCCACAGAGAGTTTGCATCTTTGTAAGCAGAGAGCAAAACTTCAGCTATGCCCCAAAATAAAGTTGTTTCTAGGAAGCTTTACTATATCCAGAGCCTAACTTTGCATGTCTTTTTATTTTAATCTGTCAATAGAAGATTCAATTTCTATCTATCACTCTATCTTTTCCGATAACCAAAAAAGTTTAAACCTGAAAAACATGTGTGGTTTGTTGTGGTTTTTTTTTCAGAAAACTTGCAGGAAACATTTTAAAGTAGGAATTTACAAACGCTGTTTGTTTTCTCTAAGCAAAAAGGTCAGATATTCATCTGGCATAAATTCTTCAGTGACTTAAGACATACTGAATTATATTGCTGAAATAATTTGCTCTCATAGAAATTAGAAGGAACTCACATGAAATCTCTCAAGTTACACCACGATATATCTAGGGTTATCAAGACTGGTCTTTAGAGTTTTGTTTCCGTTCCTGTGGCAACTGATCTCTTTATTACCTACTAGGAGTTTAGGCATAAGAAACCTGGGCAAGAAATACAGCTAAGGAAATGTCCTATACATCAACACTTTTCTGTGGCAGATGTTCAATTCATCTGTGGGTGACTGAACAGCACAAGGTGCCTTGCTACTGCAGCTTAGGCAACTTCAAAAACCTGGGCTTGTATTTGATTTCTTATAATTCTAAACATGTCCAGGATGCGAGCCTTGTTCAGCTGTCTACTTGCTGAATTTTTAACTGTTCTGATTTTTTACGTATATCATAGAATGTTTTAGGTTGGAAGGGACCTTCAAGATCATCGAGTTCCAACCCCCCTGCCATGGGCAGGGACACCTCCTACTAGACCAGGTTGCTCAAAGCCCCATCCAGCCTGGCCTTGAACGCCTCCAGGGATGGGGCATCCACAGCTTCCCTGGACAACCTGTTCCAGTGCCTCACCACCCTCATAGTGAAAAATTTCTTCCTAATATCCAATCTAAATCTCCCCTCTTCTAGTTTGAAGCCATTTCCCCTTGTCCTATCACTACATGCCCTAGTAAAAAGTCCTTCCCCAGCTCTTCTGCAGGCCCCCTTTAAGTACTGGAAAGCTGCTATAAGGTCTCCCCTGGAGAGAGCCTTCTCTTCTCTTTTTTCTTCTCTTCTCTTCTCTTTTCTCTTCTCTTCTTCTCTTCTCTTCTCTTCTCTTCTCTTCTCTTCTCTTCTCTTCTCTTCTCTTCTTCTCTTCTCCTGTCCTCATAGGAGAGGTGTTCCATCCCTCTGATCATCTTCATGCCCGATATTTCTGTGCAGTCTAATTAGAAACATAACAATTCAAGAAAACTCATCATTCAACATATTATTTCACATCCTAATAGAAAAAAGCAACATCTAAATCTTTATGCATACATGTAACTTTTCTATAAGCTCTCTCAGCATCCAGGATTTGACAACTAAGACAGAAAATCATGCCAGTACTCAGTTCAGTCTTTGCTTTAAAGTTCATGTCGTTTCATCAAGGTGTCATGTTAGATCAGCCATTAGAGAAGTCACAGATGCAACTTATAAGAAAGGCAAAATAGGAATTTACCAACCTTGGACTTGTTTCTGTTAGAATTAATGCCAAGGCTCTTTCTGACTTGGATGCTCTTTCTCAGCTAGGCTGTTAGCACATTTTCATCTGACCTTTTTATTGATGACTGTATTATTTGTTTACCCAGATGCATAGTTGCAGTAATCAGAGCAATGATCCACTCCTTGCAAGAGAATAAAAATCACTAAATGGATTTTGTTTCATATTTTAAGTATTTTATTTTAATTCCTAGTTCCTCCTTAGTAGGATTGTTGAGAAAATGTTAGATTTAAGCGCTGAAAAAAATACCAACAAAACTTCTAAAAAGAAAACACGGTACACAATTTCATGGAAGCTGAGTGGGCTTTTAATTAAAGAGCTTCTTTCATTTATGTGTAACATCAGTAGGAGAGAGCAGAGCATATAGGTCCTTTTCTCCCTAAGCTCTGCCCTCAGGGGAAGAATTTGAATTACAAAAAACTGAGGAGGTATGATTTCATTTCCTTTTCACATCTTAAGAACAGTGTGGGTCAAGAGTCTTTATTTTATTTGCTTAGTGAGTGATATAAAATATGTGTTTTCTGAAGAACATGAGCACTTCAGAGAAACAGAGATCCATACAAACTGAATGAACTCTCTTTTTAAAATGAATCTCCATTCAGGGTTTTCCTCCTACTTGGATAAAAATCTGAGTAAGCCATGCCAAAGATTGGAAACTCAAGAAACCATTAGCATTTATTAGGTATTTGCTTTATTATATATTCTGCAGAATGAAGAAGGTATCTGTTATATTTCCTGTAAATATGCATACTTCAGGCTGTCTTGCTATTATCCTACCTGAATGCACAGAGCTAAATTAGAGGAAGCTGTTAGAGCAAAAACAACAGGAGACAAAACCACTGCAAACACCAGGTCCTTCAAAGAACAAAGGTGACCTGCTATTCATCTTCGAGTGGCACTGGAGACCAGTGAGGACCAGAAGCAGAATAACCTGCATCCGAACAAGCTAGTGGCCTGCAGCATCACCATCCCTGAATTTAGGATCAAAGCAAATTTGAAAACCTTACAGATGCTGAGGTAGGCAGAAGGGAGAGCCAGAGGATTTTAAACATGCTGAAAGATACTGGGAGCAAGTGGAAGGCTGCAGCAGTTTGCAGCCAAATTCACCAAGGCAAGGAAGCATGTAACCGGGTGGACAAAGCTTAGAGAGATTGGACAGGAAAGATTGGGGTGCAGGCTGAGTATGAAGCCTGTTGTTGTTTTAATCCTTTTGCTTTATTCACTGCAGACATAGAGTGACATAATAAACAGCATTTTTGCTTTACAGAAACTGGTTTTGAGCCTCCGAAATCAAATGTTATTGGGTTTATTGGATGTTTCTGTCATTGCCACATGTTTCTGTTGCGTGACAGTGTTGGAAGGAGAGGTAGGAAGCAGAGCGGGCTGCACACAGCTCCTCCCCCGCTGTGACTGGGCAGTGTCACCTGGAACAAGGAGACACAAGTTGCACTTCTCCTTTAATGCATGCTCTCGAGATAAACAAAAGATGTAAATGAATAGGTAGCTGAAACTGTGACACTTCCCCATATGATGTTTCAGAGAAAGAGTGGCTGAATTCCAGTCATGGATTTTCTCAGGTTAGACGTACTCTCCTTTGGCTGCAATTATGGATGTTTATCACTCCATCAGGCCTTTGGTGAAAGAAAACACCGCAGTTCAACACTTGGAAAAGCCCAGATGAACCTTGGTTCTGATAGGGTGCTTTTTTTTTTAGCTTGCCAATCTGTTGGTAGTAATGTGTTATTATCATACATATGTTCTAGACTCAATCCTTTCATATCAAAGACAAACTCTCAGTGTTATTAATGGGACTGTTCAAATAAATTTTGAACCCCTCAAAGGCCTTTAGTTGTTAAATGCTGCTTCTGTTTTTTAATCTTTCACTTGCAAGCCAAAAAGGTATGCTCTCTGTATCCAAAATCAGAAAAACTAGCTAGTTCAGAGATTGCACTTAGTATTACAGCGTCACAGTACATATATACTCTGCTACTTTAACCTAGGAAAATGTAGAGTAGAACATTCCACCTGCCATTCCTTTAACTGTTTATACACAGGGTCCTCTGGAGAAATTTGATGTGTTTGTTTCACTTAACCCAGTCATGATTCAATTTCTTGCATCTGAACAGCAGGCACAGATCTATATTTCTTTGCTTTATTTCATTACTAGCTGATAATTTTATTGTATTTCATTTTGAGATTCATCTCATGAACACAGTATGTGTTTTACATTCAGCTAGATCTTTCTTATTTTTAGATCTTGTCTGATTCACAGTAAGCTTTAAAAAAAACAACCCAGTCAGCGACCCAGTACCTTTTGTTCTTGGAACCATTTAAAATCAATTTGTGATCCTCTCCCCGCAATCTTTTTCTTCAAAACTGATAATATTTTCTGCATGAAAAGTTGCTGACTTGAGAACAATAATATATGTTAAAACCATACATCCATTTTTCTTTTTAATTGGTTTTATTATATCTGTACATTTTCTTATCACCTTCTTTGAAGATGGGATTCTATCATGAAAAGCTCAGTACAAAAGAACAAATAAAGGGCACTCATCCCCTCTATGGCTGCGCACACTGGACGAGATCTCAGCTTGGGTAGTCATATCGAAAAGCTCTCCATCTTCCCTTTCTCAGGCTAAGTGTTGGATTTTGCTCTCTAAGGTTCTGGGAGGAACAGAGGTGAGAAGTGTTTTCTTCTTATGATCTATAACCTCTCAAGGAAGCCTCTTCATCTTCCAACTCATGCGGACTTCTCATTCTTGTCTACAGCAAACCACTCTAAAAGATGGGGCTGGTGAGTTCCCTTTGGTAGTTCCTAAACTGAAGCATAAAGACTGAGTATCCCATCTGTAACGTGCTAATGACAGCCTAGATCCTGGTTTGGTGATATCCTGAGACCCATGTCTGCAGCAGCTAAAGCAGCCAAGTACACGCACCATGATGAAATTTACTTCCACAAAGACTACCGCCAGACTGCCTCTGAGCTTGTCTCAATTTGATGCTCATTCAAATCCCCAAAGCTCAAATCAAACAAGATACAAGTTCAGGAGATGCTGTGGTGTTTTTCATTTATTGTCGAATTTGCAAAGTATTCAGACAGTGTTTGGGACTGGAATAGAAAGCGAACTAGAAATGGAACCACAAAATTCTCCTACATTCATTCTCATGAAGTCACATTGCAGATAAGTGCCACAGGAAAGTAATACTGATATGAAATATTTGAAATATTGAAACCCAAAAGATTTTAAACATAATTATTTTTTTTTCAGTCCAGCTGTTTTCTTTGTAACATAGCATATCATTAGAATGTATTAACTTATGGAATTATTTTAATATTTAATATTCTTTGAATGCCTGGCAATGATAAAATTTCTTTTATGTTAATATATCAATGCAACCACTGAGGAACCAAGCATAGGCTGGTTTTCAGGGTTCTTAACACTAGCTAAGATTATTATTCAGAACTTATAGTTTCATTCATACTTATACTAGATGTCAAGTTGATGCAACAATGAAAAAGTAAATAAATATAGAAAAAGAAATTTTCGAAATGCATTATCTTAACCTATAAATTGATTTGATTCATCAGTTGTTCCTTGCAATCCCCAAAATGTTAACCACGTTAACAACTATTTTCAAATAGCTGGCATGCAGTACCGCATATACCTCTAGGAGGTCGCATGTGCATAGAGGCCCATGAGACTAACACTGTTTTGACAGCCCACAGAGCACAGCAGTGAGCTCATGAGGTTTTTCTTGGGTCTTCTAATCTTGAGAGACTGCACTGGCAATTTTGAAAAGTTTACACAAGGTTTTCAGACCCAGACTACGGGCTTTAGAGTTTACAGCTCTTCCTTACCTTGCAGACAGACGGAGTGTTTGAATTTTTTGGCACATAAGTACGTTCTGAAGATTAACATTCTGCAGAATAATGTAAGAAGTAAGTCATATGGACAATCAGAGATCTGATGCTTACATACTTTTTGCGGCTCTATGTCATTTACCAATAGGGATACAACCTGTACCTACTACAGGATCTGACAGGTGACCTCAAAGAGTCAATGTTTTGTGGCTTAGCAAACTCTTTCATTTCAGCTCACTTGTGGCAAGAGACACTAAATATATTCTCTAGAGTTTACAATTCTTTTTAGTATTTTTTTTTCTCAAAAGGACAATCTTTCATCTTTCATTCATGTAAAAGGACCAAAATGAGTATTTGCAGAGATACTGGTTAACCAACTGCCAGTCGTATGAGTTTGGTTGTCCAAATGTTGCCAATTGATACTTTTATTGTAGAAAATATAACTTTTCGTGAAAAAAAGGAGAATACAGGGAACTACATAATGCAGGCTGTCACTTGCTTTTCAGGCCTTTGTCTCTATAAATTGGTGCCAGTGGCACTGCTCAGTAAGAACATCTGTAAGCATTTGAAGAGGTTAGTTGTAGTCAGTTATGTCCAACAAGAAATATATTTTTCTTTCTCTTTCATGTGGCTGTTGCTGAGGTCAATTGAGCTCAGGCTCTGTATCTTGGTTAATTATACCTAACATGCTATACCTTTTTGCTGTAAGATTAGAATCATTTTTCCTGCTGCACAGAGAAGCAGATGTTTAAAAGAATGTTTGAACAGCAAGCTGAGGGTAACCACATTATTATATAGCATTCAACCATGTAAGGTTACATAGTTATTGATATGTTGAAAACTATGAGTATAGAGTGTGTTTCATATAGTGAGATTGACTTGATCTGTAACAAAGCAAGCAGGAATCAAATACTCTGAACTGCAACTGTGGCATATTTAATATTTTTATAAAATTCTTGTTGCTGCAGTATCAGGGCACCTCAGGGTGTCAAGGGAATTTTAAATGAAAGAAAACTTTCAGTGAAAGAAAACTTTTGTACAGATTTGTGTTTTAGGACTTTTATACATTAATTGTACTTTATCTGACTTCTTAATGTTAGTGCAAGACCTCATTAGAAAGAATTTAATACTAAAAACCATGCTAAGGGGAAAATATTAGAAATATAGGAGTTAATAACCAGAGGCAGATTCAGTAAAACTTAGTGAATATTCAGCACTTTGGAGCTGACTGCTTACTTAATTGGGTCTTTTGTTGCATTTCCTTTACCTTAAAAAATAAAAATATTTAGCTTTGGGTTTTTTCACTTTTTTTTTCTCCATATAGTTGTCAGTGTTTTGCATCAGTCTTTAAATAGGATTAGGCCTTCTGGGCAGCGTTAGAGAATAAGTGCTCAATAAAAATTATACAGAAAACGTATCTCCCTCAAATACTATTTAAGATATAAGAACACAGTATATTCAGATGGACTATCATATCTCCGGTGTTTTTTATTGCTTTCTGTTTTTATCGATATTTCCCATTGATACAGAAAATACAAAGTTTACATATCTGCAACATGGCATGGACATGTGGATTCTGACCATGGACTGCCAACATCAACTTTTGATAAGAATCTTCTCTGAGCCTACATTGCATTTTTGAGTATATTGTCCTAGGCTAGTAATTACAGTCTTTTATACAAGACCTATTTTATGGTACTATTTTTATATAATGTACATTTTTATCTTGACTTTGAAAGATCAAATCCTGTTTGTCATGTAAATTCTGCCTTTTGAATGCTTCAGTGACTTAAAGGAACATTGCAGCTCCTAAGAAATTGAAGCAGCAGTATTTTTTCTGCGATTGCCATGTATAGACAGTTTTCTTCCAAATTCCTCTGGCTGAAAAAAGGTGGGGGATGGTGGGAAACAACATATCATGGCAGATTTACAGTAAAGCCCATTCACAAATGAAACAACTTAAATAGATTGTATTTGGTTCTATTTGGAGGCAAAAAAAAAAAAAAAGTAGAGATTTGTATTTGTAATATACAGGCTAAATGCTCAGTTCAGGTGCAGAATTCAGTTGAGGTCTTTCTCCCTTTTCTTGCTCTGCTCGGTCTTCCACCTCAGTAAACACGAACACAAATAGCTTGCCTGAGGGATCCTATGGTGAGTCACTGGTATGGGTTTCCCTGCCCAGGACACTTTTGGCTCTTAGGCATGTTGCTTCAGTCCTGTTGGGATCACCCAGGTCTGTGAGCAGCAGTTGATACAAAACAAAAAAAAAAACCAAAAAAACCCCAACAGAATTTAAGACAGTTGCTTAAGAAATCAAGCACATTGAATGTCTGAAGTCATGCTGCAAAGGAGTTGTTCAAGACAGACGAATTCTCATCAGTTATGCCAATTTTCACCAACTGCAAATCTAGAGGAGTGTATTTTTTTTTTAAACTGGTACAGATGCTGGGTATAATAGACATGTTCCAGTAGCTTAATCTGTTTTCCTTCTACTCTGCGTACAGTATCTGCTTGGAATGAAAAGATGCTACAATTCTAGTAACCCTGGTCTTCATAAGTCCAGCAGCTGTTTTGAGATGTATACACACTGCTTATTTTTAAACATGCAAAGCAACTGGGAGGAGAGCAAAGGAAAATGCAGAATTCAAATTGATTACCAGAGTACTTTATAAATAATATGTAAAACAATGGTATGTAAATGTACCATGGTACCACATAGTTATAATACATTGCAACAAAAACATTTTATTTAATTACAGACCATTGAAAATGAGTTTCCAAAGCTAGGCAGAATTTCAGACAAAGCTAAATAGTGTTTTAATGTTTCATAGAAAGGGCAACTGCATTCTTACTTACTTCCTATTCTGAAGGCAAACTTAAGGCTAATAAAAGACATGAGAGTAACAAAACTCTTCCACTTGTGAACAAAACAATAAGTCTGGGTAAAAATCACACCATTTCCTCTGCACTGCTAGGATTTAGGATCTCTCTCTCAGCTTTAGGAAGACTGTCCAGTTCCACAAGTGAATTGCTACCTGTCACACAAGCCTGTGGGATTCTGTATGTTTGTGTTTCACGCCAATGGTAATGTCTTTGTACCAATCATCCAGCTGCACCTGTACTATTGAAAGTGATCTGCTGAAGCAATAAAAACTTTCAAGATATCAGCAATCTGGCTAATACGTTTAAATGATGTAGGCTGAACTACGCACGCATTGCAAATTCTATGGCCGGGTATTTCAGAAAAATAAGCTGCACAAAAGAAGCTTTCTCTGATATCATATATGTAAAGTCAAAAATTTTGAAAGACACTTTTAGTAAGTATGTATGAATTAAAGTACAATAGTTTTTACCTTGTCAGATATGACTCAACAAGCATATGCTTCTTATTCCATACAAGCCTCTGATTTCTCTTCCAGTTTAGGAAAAGTTATTTGAAATATGGGTGATATTACTTGGACAGTTGGGTATGTCTATATTAGTTCTCTGTTTGAGTTCCTAGTTATGTTATTTTTTCATTGCAAAACAGTCACAGTGGATTAGGTTTTTCGGAAGATGAAATCCACATGCTGGAAAATTAGGCTGTTACATTTCCTACTTCTTCAGAGTTGATTAGCAGTTAATTCATATAGCAAAATTAAAACCAATATTGAAGTTGACAAATTGGTTCCTCAGCTACTACATATCGGGGAATTTGAAATGTAAGCTGCATTTTATGTGTCTGTAGGAATAGGCATTGTGCCGAGAACTTTTGATATAGTTAGTATCACTCAATAATTTATTTTGATGGTTAACCATCTTTTTTTTTTCCCATTTTATGATGTTAGGACATGAAGAAGACTCATGAATACTTGGTGAATACTCCTACAGAAAAGCCCGTCTGCGTATGAAAGAGAGGAATCCTTTCCACCAGCTGATTTAAGTTATGGCCTTAAATGTGGCAGTCAGATCATTCCTTCACCACAGGAACCTGGATAGAATTTGAAAGAACATTTAAGATATGCTAACATGATATTTTTATAGCTTTTTTAAAAGAAGATTTTCTTGCTGTGGTCCACTGTGTCTTTGGCAGTCATAAGTTATTTCAGACGGGAGTTGACTGTCCTCAGCTCCTGAGGCACATCAGCTGCCATGCTGCAGTGCAGCATTGACCTCTGTGTTCTGGAAGACTCCAACAGAATTGTTCCAGTCATTTGACATTAAAATAATGTTCAGTGACTCTGTCATTTTCAAGCAATTTCCTGAATAATTTCAAATCTATTAATATACAGGAAACCGCTGCTTAACAAAGGTTGGATTCAGTGAATCCAGGAGCACCAGCTAATTATTAACTTCCCTTATTATCCGAAATGAAACTTGCTACGACACAGACTCATTTTCAATACCAGATAGTGAGGAAGATGGAAGCAATGCACATAACTGACATCCTTGTCTGAAAAATTGCAGTGATCTTATATTTTCCTTGTAGTCTAAGGTGTTACATGGAAAAAGAAAGCTAAGCTAAATACCTAATGTTACTTTACCAGACTTAGGAGACATTGCTCTAAAAACTCATGGAAATAAGGAAGGGGAATAAAAGCCAAATTGTAGCCCAAGCCTGTACAAACCAGGAAAATAAATATCTATTTGAGTTTAAATAAAAATGTCTTCCTTACACTTGCAGCTTGCCATGTTAATTTATCCTGTTGATTGCAGTCACAAAAAACCCAGATAACATTTTCTTTCTTTGGCAGGCTTCTTGACCTGAATGGAAATGGAAGAGGTAACTAATCTATAACAGGCACAACCTAGATCTTGTGACTGCTTCTTTCAATGCTACCCTTGTGTTTGGTTTCTTGGCGTTACTTAATGAAAATACTAAATAACAAAAATAAGCCAACATATAGCCTGACTTTTTTAGGTGCCAATGCATTTTGAACTTACCCGTTACATTTTAAATAGCTATTTTTTAAAGTGTATATCTGATTATTTTTTCATGGCGTCTTAGAGTATATGTGCTAAAAGGTGTCTGTGCCAAGCTTGGTGAAAAGATCTTTGCTTCGCTGAAGTGACTGACTATATATTGCAAGCCAGTAAGAACTGGATCATTAAAGAGTTTATTTTCAGCAGCCAGAACAAGGAATGATGCTGGTGGATTGAAAGATATGACATATTGTTGTACCTTGATGGATATTGAAGATTGTCTCTTCAAGAAAAATTGAAGACCACAGATGTTCCTATGTCAAAAAATAGATAAGCCCAAGGGGAAAAAGGAAAGGGAACCACGAGATAAAAATTGAACTGTTGAAGCGTTGTGAGTGAAATGTGGTGATTATTGTAGTCATTATACTGTTGTCAATTAGATTAGCAAGTAGCTCTAGAAATGGTATTGGATGAAGAAGTAGTGGAAAACCTATTTTAACTGCAACCAATTGGCTTGCAGCAAATTAGATAACAAATGACTTGAGGTTTCAACTCAAAGGTGGTTTTCTTAAACTCTGAACTTCTGTATAAATACCTAAAATAAGCTGGATCATTCTCTTCATACAAACAATACCTCTGGAAGGCAGAACAAACCCGACTCTTCACTGAATTTTTTGCAAATACTTCTAGAGAAATAGAAAACATGCATATCTCTCTTTTTTTGAAACAGTCAGACTCCAAATGTTCCTTTTGTAACAATTCCCAGCACTCACGGAGGAACTCACAGAGAGGCAATAGGCTTCTGGTCAGGAGACCAGATTTAGCATTTGGTGTAGGGGAAGGAAAAACAATAGAGCAAGACAACTTAAGGGCAAGCACCTTGGGAAATTCTGGTCTGAGTTCCCAGTTCAACAAATACAAGCCCGGGACCACATAACAAGAATGTGACCATGTGCAAGGACATGGTCTTCAAAGCATGGCACATCTCCTCCTTTACCCTCTGGGTGCAGTTTGGTTTGTGGTTTCTGGCAGAAGATAGAAATCATGTTTGTAGTTTCCATTTGACATTGCTATACAAAATCTGGCAGTTCTTCAGTATATGTAATTAATGTAAGGTCTGCAAGAAGTGGGAAAATGTCTGAGACACATAGAAAAGCCATTAAAACATAACTTCAACTCCTCATCACTATTCAAAGATGAGTCGATCTAAATAAAGGTTAGACTTTATTCCATGACTTCAAACAAGATAGTACTCTTAGGGATATTGTTAATCTAGTCACAACATGACAGATATCAAGGCCCGTTAGGTCAGTTCTTTATTTAAAATTAGTTGATGGAAACTAGCCTGAAATTTAAATACATGTATCCATACAAGCTTTGCATGTGCATACTTAAGTTATTTTTCCAAGTAATATAAGTGTTCTGGTTTAAAGAAGCCACAACAATTTATTGTTATTTAGACAATTATTCTATCACTCAATGACCTCCTCTCCAGCCAGGAAGGTGAATCATGAAACACAAGGAAACGTGATGTTGAAATATAAACAGATTTAATAGAATAATACTAAATAATTAACATTAATAATACTAAGGAATCAATAGTGATCCTGATACCAATATGAAATTTACAAGGATTATACTCAACCAATTCATAGAATCATAGAATGGTTTAGGTTGGAAGAGATCTTAACGATCATCTAATTCCAACCCCCCTGCCATGGGCAGGGACATGTCCCTCTAGACCAGGTTGCTCAAAGTCCCATCCAGCCTGGCCTTAAACACCTCCAGGGATGGGGCCTCCACAACTTGCCTGGGCAATTTTTTCCAGTGCTTCACCACCCTCATAGTGAAAAATTTCTTCCTAATATCTATTCTAAATCTACCTTCTTTCAGTTTGAAGCCGTTACCTCTCATCCTACCACTACACGCCCTAGTAAAAAGTCCCTCTTTCTTGTAGGAGCCCTTCGGACACCGGAAAGTTGCTATAAGGTCTCCCCAGAGCCAATTCTATCAGTAGGAAGCTGTGCACTCCCAGCAGTGGACAGCAAATGTGGGGCACTGCGGGCACTACGACTTCAGGAGGAAGGGAAGGGCTCAGGGGTGCGGCACCAGGGCAAGAAGTTCTCAGGACTGCAGCCATCATAGGAGAGAGAGAACGGAGCAAACTTTTTAATGTGTGTAGAATGTGATGTTTATGATATGAAATAACCCTATTGGCCAGCTTGGGTCAAGTGCCCAGGTCTCACTCCTCCTCATCACTACACCTGGCTAACTTGAAAACACTGAGACCTTGAAACCCAGATGCCATAGCTGGCTATAAAGTAAATATTTTCATAAATTCAGACACTAGGGTCTTCTAAAAATGCAGTTTTCCCAAGCGTTAGAAGAGACCTTACTGAAAAGCAAAATTACTGAAAGAGAAATTAATCCTGTGTCACTCAAACCAGGACAATAAGTTAAACTGTATATCTTTTAATACAGGAAAGCCTTACCTTGTAGTGCAAAATAAGGTGTTGAACAGCAGAATTTCTGTTCTGTTTGTCTCACATAGAGTAGGAAATGAAAGCAGTAATAATAGCCATGAGTCAAAGCTGTGGTAGCAGGTTTCAAACTGGAGCATCTGTATATGTTCACTAAAAATATGGCTCTAATAATTGCAAGATCATTCTGTCCGTTATTTATTACAGCAATGATGTACTGATGACACAGTACAATTTTATAAAACTCAACGTCTTTAATCCATTTTTGTTGTGTCTTTAGATGGTGGCTATACTTCAGATGCATTGCATTGCTGACACACGAGTGGAGAATGCAGAACACCTTTTCTGTTAGTAGCTTCGCAGCAGGGTGTTCTAATTCTTACTGTAGCTAAAAGCTTTGCATGAATGTGCAGCCATGCTGGAGAGAGGGAACCTGAAAGGCTTGCCTGTAGTTTGAATAAGAGTAATTCAGTCAGGTGATACAGACTTTTACATTTCACTCATCTCATCTTTGAGGATTCCACATATCATTTTAAAATGTAGGTCTTAACAACATTCTACGGAAAATGGGGATGGAGAAAAGCAGAAGAATTTGGGTAGAATATAAACCCGTTTCAGCTGGGAATTCTCACCTTTTTTTTTTTTTTTTTTTTTGAGGAACCATAAACTGAAGCTTGTTTTGAGTTCATTAAATGCATTTTCCTACAGTTCATTTCAGTTCCTTATTTCTTGTGGAAGAAATATCAAATTCTACAAGACCTTTCACTATTCAGAAAGTAGGTCACTGTAGAATACAGACATTTCTTAGGTTTGCCTTAGCAAGCAATTTGGCACAGCAGAAGCAGATCAGTTATAGTTTATGTGTACCATACGGAGAATTCAAGAAGGGATATTCTTTCATAGTAGACTTGGCCATGTCCCTTAGACCAAACATTCCCCATGCACAAGATGCAAGGGATTTTGCATTTCCATTAGGGATGGGGATGGAGCTGGAATAAATCCTCCCAATGTAGTTTCTCTTTGGTGAGTGGATGATGTGAATCTTCATATGTAGATTTCAGAACAAGAGTTTTGTTTGTGAACACCAAAGCTGGCCTTTGAACTGAACCAGTGACCATCAAGTGAGGATGACTGGAAGATTTGCTAGATTTGCTTCAGACTTGCACCACTGCTCCGAATCACAATGTTAACATAGATGCAGCTAGTAAGCACTGCTCCTGTAATGGAAAAAATTAGTAGTATCAGTATTTGATTTAATTACATGGCAGCATGAATATTTTGGGTTTTATTGACTCTTTATAAACACTTTTTCTGCATCTTATTTAACTTTTTTTTTGGTTACCACTTTAATACTTGAGGAAAACAGTAAGAAAATATTCCTTATAGCATAACCTGTCTTAAAGTATCCCAAAATCCTCAATAGGCAAGAATTAGATGCAGTGAGATCACTACCAGTTTTGCTGACTAACTAACTTATCAATTTATCTGTGTTGTCTGAGATTGAGGAGTGTGTTTTTGTTCTTTATACTTCTGAATGACACTTACTCCAGGCTGTCAGCACCTTGCAGACCAGTCCTACAAAATGCAAAAACTAATAATATATCATTTTGTAGAGAACAGCAATGTTGTGATCATCTGTAAGAAAAAGATGGGAATTCTGATTAGATACAACAAATATCTACACTTGTGTCTTGATATCTTCATTATCTGTATAAATAAAAAAGGTGGTAGTAATCACGTTTGCAATGGAAAAGCTGATAAAGGACACAGTCTTCTTTTTCATCTTTGAACGTTACAGAATGAAAAACATGCAATCACTTCTGTCAAGTGAAAAAGATCCTTCTTAGAGGAACATCAGTTGCTCTTCAGGAATAAGTTGTCAGGAGAACATTGCCCTTTATCCTACATGGAATGTTCTTCTATGAAAATTAATTTTTATTGCTGAATTCATAAGACTTCATACTGACCATATACATTCCTTAAAAGAATATTAACATATTAACAAGAAGGCAATAAACCATGTATCCTAACATATGATCTAATCCCAACTGAAAGGATTAGAAAGATTCCCACTTACTTATAAAGGATTCAGTTAAGCCATTAGGGAGGCAGGCTTTTGAAGTTCGAGTGGTTTGTTATTAGAATGAATTTTTCAAACCATTCCTGAATTTAAAAAAAAATAAAATTTAAAAAGCAGCATTTAAGTAAACAGCAGAAAACCTGCAGCAAAGACTGGTAATCTGAGTACAGTTTTTTTAATCAAATTTTACTGCAGCAGATAACACAATTGATGATACACAGCTCATGGTATAATTGCCTGAAATTACTGATATGATTGAAACAGAGCAGTAGCTATATAATTCTGCTGCTTGTCTGTCCAAACACTGTTTCTAAAATACTATACACTTCTAACATAACACAGGACAGACTACTTTCCTTTTGCCAGCCAGGCTGTAGGAACTCTGGAGCTGCCAAAACAGAGCAGTTTATCTACCCAGCCACTAATGATGGCATGTCATATATACTGTTAGGAAAAGACAGGCTGCCTCCACTGCTTGGTGGTGCTTCTGGTCTGGATTGCAGGGGGGGAAAAGGTTTTTTTATCTATTTCCTGAAATCAGTCTTCAGCTTAAAAAAGGATCAGAAACTTCCTTGAAGTATCCAGAGCATTAATATCAGGATCTCTTCAATTATTTCTCTTAATACAGAGTTTCTTTATTTTACAAAAGTGCAGTTTTACAAAGTTATTACCCAGCAGGTAGATAATGAAAAATAGATATCTGTGCAAAAACTGATTGCAAACTCAGTGGTGAAATGACTGATTTCTTAAATTATCAAATATAATAATAATAATGATGATGTATACAATAACTGGCCAGTCCCTAAAGTGCGGTGTAAATAGGAGTACAATCAACCATAAAAATATTCATTGCTTAAACATCTTTAGACAGTGGGAGACTTTCAGCAACATGTGACAGTATTCGCCTGCCTGAACCCAAAAGGTTGCAATTACAGTTCCTCATTCTGCAAGGAGTACAGGAGAGGAAAACCAAATCACAGAAAGAAGAAAAATATTAAGTTGTCCTGGATTTATACAGAGCTAAAACTTGCAAAATGCCAAAAATTGAGCTCTTGCTCCTGGTCACAGTAGGAACTTGTCTAATAACACCCCTTTGTAGGAACTCCAAAGATGTTTAGTGTGCAATCAAATAAATAACCAATTCTGTTAATGGCCTTGTATTCACTGAAGATTCAGCTACTTTCAGGTATTCTGCATGTTTGGTTTGTAGTGTAAAACTAGTAGGTGAACACCGCATTGCTTCAGACTGTTCCACGGCTGAAAAAATAACATACGCTTGGCATACATACCTAATTAACCTTGACCTATTGCGGTTTTTCCTTCACCTAAGTAATACATGGAAAGCAGGGGGAAGGGGAATGGGTAGTAAATTGTTAAGATATTGAGAACTTGGTTTGATATTTAATAATTAAGGATTCAAATCTAGTAGGCATCACTACAATGTTTCTTCAGAAGAAGTGTTACGAATTAATCTGTATACCACCATTTGCTCAGTACTTTTGTCCTCTCTTTGCCAAATCTCATTTGTGTGCTCAGCACTGTAAACTGATTATTCCCCAAATCAAGCTAATTGACCAATTAGCTGAAAGTAAAGGTAGATTAGACATTGTAAGTATTGCATAATTAGATTTACTGTGAGTTAATCAACTACTGCAGATACAGCACATCCACAAAGGAATATCAGGAAGAGGAATAAAACAGACCTATCTCAAAGTATAAACTGTTAAACATTATTCTGCTAAAAAGAATTGTTTTCATTACTCTTTCTTTTGATTGTTATAAATATTGCCACATTGTCATCAATAACAGCCCAGTATATAAGTCAAAATATTATTGCCTTTTCTAAAACATTGAATGTAGGCTGTCTTTCTGAGCAGCGGACCTTTACTACGGATAACTTCAGGTGCAATAACTGTACTCTGTTGACCCAATTAGATCTACCTAGTAGTTAACAGTCATTGTGAAGCTCAAAGAAGAAAATAAGGATTGCCAACAACAGGAATTTCAAGGTATATCTAAGTAGCTTTGGATGTTTGTTGGAAATAAACATTGAAAATCCTGAATGCTTACTCAAAGTTTAAAAAAAACATTTGAGATCATAAACTTTTCCTTTTACCCCTTCCCTTTTCCACCCTCATTCCTCATAGCTTTTAGCAACAAATCTATTAAATATCCTGGTTCTCTCCCTACTTCTTTCAAAAACATTACAAACTTACTAGATCAAGATCTTGGATCCCATCTTAGGTGGGATTCAAAAAGCATAGAGAAGCTGGCACCATTTGAGATGCCCTGGTATCCTTTGAATTGAATCATCATTGGCGGGTAGAAGCTATGCAAGGCAACGCATAGTGCCTAAAATCCTTTCTTTAGGCAACTGAATCCAACCTCTCATGTCACTTCAAACCATCTAAGAATATGGGCTGGAGTCCAGTTTGAGGTTAAGGTAGGCCTAAAATTTGGCATTTGGAGGCAGGACTCTAGGTGTCCAGATGTCCGTGTTCCCTTTCAAGCCAGTGGGCTTGGTTTAGCTGCCAAAATGCCAGGTCCTTGTGCCACGAAAGGTGCTCTGACGTGTAAGTCCTGGCCTCCATCTACTGATCCAGTGGGCACGTATCTCCCCTAGGTCCTGTAGCATTTATTTCTCAGCCCTGTGTTGCTGTATAGGATGCCACAAGGAATTCCAAATGGTACTAGGCAGTGTATGCATGGGCAGCTGAGCTGAGCTCCGACTGGCCTTTTGACATATAAATGTGGTTAGGTGAATTAATTGGTTTTAATTGAATCCCAGTGTTAGGTTCCTCCTGAAGCCAGCAGGGAAAAAGAGGCCCTTCCAGAGAAGGGTTTACATTGAAAAATTCACTTCAGAGCACCTGAATAACTTCCTACTTTGAGGAGGACCCAGTTCTGAAGCAGCCTGTGGGTCATGCGCTGGAGCTGACAGCCCGTGTGTGTGTCTCAGGTGGCACCAGGGCACATGCAGGGCTTTGGGCCCCTTTGCGTGGACAGCTGAGTTGTGTAGTACCCCATGACTAACGATGAGCAGGCAGTAGGAGACGCACACGTAAGCAGGGGCTGAGTTTGGGAGAAGATCCAAAGCTGATGGGGACCTATAGGAAGCATGCTCAGACCCCACAGACATGGTGTTTCCCCAGCTGGTCAGTGATCTCAGCTGTGAATGGTAGGAAGGAAGGGTGTGATCAAGAAAAATCTTTTGATCTTTTTCATCCTCCTCTGTGAGGGTGCCCTGAGCTGTTGTCTAGTCAGCAACATTCAGCCTCTCCAGGACTTTGGGAAGACCTTTCATTTAGCCTAAATTTTGGATGGTCGGGATAGATGCAGTCCTAGCTTAGTTGGTAATGCTAACTTACAATGCCGAGTTAGGAGGTCAACGTTATCTATGCATTGCCACAGATACCCAGTGTTTGGCCAATTTTATAAAGCTGCTTAGTGGCCAAAAGGATTTGAGTGGATTTTGTTTTAGTCCTACAAAACTGTTTTAAAATTTCACCTAGATGCCATTCAAGTTTAAGTCTTCAAGTTCTGCTCACTCAGTTTTTTACTGGTAAGGGGGATAACTATACTTTTTTCATTACAGGGTGGTTTTTGTGAATAAATGCATTAAAGATGGTGAAGTTAGCAGTAATGCCTGTTTTATAATTTTTTAATTATTGTTATTATTATCATTATTATAATTATACATAATTATATCTATCATAGTTATTGACTGAATGCAAATACATTTCATTTAGAAACTCAGATTATCAGAATACCCTTCCAGTCTTCTTATAGTTCAAACAGAAAAAATAATTAAAAGATATAGATAGGAAAGGCACCCTAGCATTCAGTATCCAGATATTCTGATACTATTACACTGCAGCAAAACCTTTTCTTGCTCTTTTTAGTGGCATCTACCAGTTCAAGAGTTAATATATTACCTAGTCATTTCAGAAGTTCTCATTAACTGTCACGGTGTTATTTTAAAATATACTGTATGGTTGTATAAATTACTATATTCTCAGAGCTGAGCATCATACCTATATTCTGTTAGTGTAGACCACTTGTATTAGGTATGTTGTGGGAGTCAGAAGTAAATTCTAAAAGTAATGTTATGTCAGTGTAAAGGCCCCTTTCCCCAAAGGCAAACTCCTGCCTATATTTAGTATTATCTGGACATATCTGCAAATGTCATATACAGACCTTCTGTTTTCACTTGACCACTCCAAGCTCCATACAAGGTAAATATTTAGCTAAACGCTTTTCCACTTTTATGAATCCAAACCATTTCCTGCCCAAAGCCCACCTCGTAGTCTCTGCAAATATTTCCCTGTCTGGCTGTGCAAAGAGCTTTGCCTGACTGCAGTTTAATAACTTTTTACTCACCTCTTTTAAAACATAAAGGTCATTAGCGTGCTCTTTCTCCCAAGATAAAAATTATTCTGAGGACAAATTTAAAACAAAAACCAAAAGAATAACATGACTTAGGGCTCTAATATTTAGCTAAGGCTATTAAACTCTTTTTGTCCCACCTATCCCAGAATTTTAGATATAGAGCAGATTCTACTCAGCAGCTGGTGAACTCTGCTGTCATTCTCTAAAACCAAGAGGAGTTTTAGGACCACAGGAAAATTCAGTCTGGAAAGGATCTCAGGAGGTCTGTAGTTCGATATCCTGCTTAGAGTAGGGTCAGCTGTTAGGTCAAACTAAGTTGTTAAGGGCTTTATCCAGTGGGATCTTGAAATCCTCCAAGGACAGAGTCAGCAAAACATTTTGGGCGACCTGATGCAGTACCTGACTGTCCTTATGGGGGAAAAGTGTTTTCTTCATATACAGTTTGAAACTTTAATTTCAGGTTCTGCCCATCATCTCATCCCCCCATCATGCCCTGCTTGGAACAGTCCAACTCCGTCTTCTTATTGATCTTCCCAGAGGTGATGGGGTGCTGCTATTAGGTCCTATTGAAGCTATCTCTGCCTAAGGCTCAACGAGACCTTGTTCCTCAGCTGCTCCTCACAGGGTGAGTGCTCCAGTCCCTGACAACCTTGGTGGCTCTCCACCAAACCCATTCCAGTTTATTCACGTCTTTCCTGTATTCAGGAGCCCAAAATGGAATGTGATATTGTAGGTGCAGTCTAAGGAGTACTGAGTAAAGGGAGATGATCATTTCGCTCCACCTCCTGGCTATTCTGGTCATACAGACCAGGACTTTGTTAGCCCTCTTTGCTGCCAGGGACATTGCTGCCTTACGCTCAGTTCCCTGTCTGCTGATACCCCAGGGCCTTTTCAGCAAAGCTGCCTCCCTTACTCAAGAACTAGCCTGCATTGCTGCAGAGGACTCATCCTTTCCAGGTGCAGGACCCTGCACTTATCCTTGTTGAACATCATGTTTTTATCTGCCCATTTCTATAGTTTGTCTAGATTCCCACAGAAGGCAGCTCTGCCCTTGAGTGTACCTACTGGTCCCCATAGTTTCGTGTTGTCTGCAGTCTTGATAATGTACACTCCATTGCCTCCTTCAACTCAATGTTAAAGTTGTTAAGCAGGACAGGTCCCACAGTAAAACCCTGCAGCACTCCACTTATTACTGGCTCAGCCAGTAGCTTCTCAGACCAACAATCCAACGAGGTTTTTACCTATCTAATTGCCCATTCATCCCGAAAGCTTGGATGAACTATCTTATCTTATGGAATATCTTATCTTGAAGAATATTGTAGGAGACAATGTCAAAAGTTAAGGTCAAAATAAATGACATTCGCTGTGTTCCCCTGGTCCACAAATCCAATGATTCTGTCATGGAATCCAGGTTGGTCAGGCATGATTTACTTTTGGTAAAACCATGCTGATTGTACCAAATCACTCAGTTCTGTCTTGTGTACCCAGAAATGGCTTCCAAGAGGACTCACTCCATGATCCCCCAGGACTGTCCAACCTTTAGTTCCCTGGATTGTCCTTTAGGTGTTTTTTTTTTAACATGGGTTGGCTACATTTCCTTTTTCCACTCATCAAGGATTCCCCTCTTCCCATTGTCTCCATGACCTTTCAAAGATGATAGATAGTGCAGAGATATTGGCCAGATCACTCATAACCCTTGGATAAAGCCCATTTGCTCCCATGGAATTGTATGGGTCAAATTCTTTTTCAACCTTTTTAAACCTGACTCACTCCACACCCACTGCTGGTAGTTCTCCTTCACTAAGCACAGAAGCTTAGTCAGTGAAGACTGAGTCAAAGACATCACTGAGTACCTCAGCCTCTTTTGTGCCTGCTGTCACTAAATCAACCATCATGCAGGCCCACATTTTCGTTGTTCAGCCTTTTACCACTGACACAGTGATAGAATCTCTTCTTTTTGACTTTGGTGTCCCCTAAGTCTCTGATCTCCAGTTCAGCTTTGGGTTTTCTGACACTTTTTCCTACATGGCCAGCCAATGTTCCTAAATGCGTCCTCCGTAGCCTGATGGACAATTCCTACACTAGGAGGATGCTGCCCTTAAGACCTTCCAGATTTTCTGAGATCCTCTGCCCTTCAGAGCTGCCTCTCATGTGCTCCCACCTACCAGTTTTCTGAATAAGCTGAAATTTGCCCTCCTGAACTCCGGGGTCTGTAGTCTGGTACTCTCCTTCCTCAATCTCTTCGTGATAATGAACTTCATTGTTTCATGGCCACTACAGACAGGGCTTTCATAGATTACTGCATCTCCAGTTGATCCTTCCTTATCAGTGATTAGCAGAGCCTGACACAGTACCTCTATCAAGTCTTACAAGGAACAGCTGAGGGAACTCGGGATGTTTATCCTGGAGAAAAGGAGGCTGAGGGGAGACCTTATTGCTCTCTACAACTACCTGAAAGGAGGTTGTGGTGAGGTGAGGGCTGGTCTCTTCTCCCAAGTAACTGGCAACAGAACGAGAGGAAATGGTCTGAAGTTGCTCCAGGGGAGGTTTAGACTGGATGTCATGAAAAATTTCTTCACTGAAAGGGTAATCAAACATTGGAACAGGCTGCCCAGGGAAGTGGTTGAAGCACCATCCCTGGAGGTATTTAAAAGATGGTTAGATGTGCTTAGGGACATGGTTTAGTGGTGGTCTTCACAGTGTTACGTTAATGGTTGGATTCGATGATCTTAAAGGTCTTTTCCAACCTAGATGATTCTATGACTAAGAATTTACTCCAGTCACCATACAGAAATCTTGCTGGGTGTCCTCATCCTGTGATATTTCTCTTTTAGCAGATGTCAGGGAGTTAAAATTCCGCATGAGAACCAGGATCTGTGATGCAGAGGCTTTCTTGAGTTGGTTAAAAAAAAGTCTTTACCCACTTCCTTACCCTGATCAGGTGGTCTGCAGCACTAGAGCAGTGACATTTTCCCCCAGGTGAGGACCTTCTGCTCTGGACCATAGCTGACCAGTTCAACAAGGGCTCAGCCCTCTGAAGTTCCAAACTCCCCAAATTCCTTTTAAAACAAAGTGATGGTGAAGAAATTCTAGCAGCCCCCACAGATTTCAGTAGGGAATTAAAGGTGCTCAGCAGCTTACAGGCTCAACCCAGATAAAAGAATAAAGCATAGCATCTGTAAAGGAGAAGTTTCTTACAAGGGAATCTTTCCTTTTTTTTTTTTTTGGTACACTCACCAATTAAAGACCTCTCCCCTGGGCTACCAGAAGCACTGAAAATCTTGTGAGCCTGTATCCTTTCAGCAAATGAAGAAATACATAGGGGGCTTTTAACTTGCTCCAGAATGCCCAATCAATTTCAAAGTTAGTGACTCATGAGGTTTTGTTCAATTTAGTGCAAGAACAAACAGTTGTTTCAAGGAAATAAACAGCACAATCGAAAGTACAAGCTTTAAATCATTTCCTGGAGGGGGTCTGCATACAGATGGTTTATAAAAAAAAAAATAAAAAAATATGTGTGCTCTCAGCATAGTTCTTTCTTTTTTGAATCTTAAAAATCATCAAATAACAGTTAAGAGAATGGCAATGTCAGGGCCTGGAGTCCGCTGTGCGTCCTTGAGTTGTGCAGTGGAACTAACACTAGCAAAGGATAGTTATATTGGCAAAGATATGACCCTTTCAGACCAGGTACCTCAACAGTAAGGCAGCTGAACAGAATAGTCCTTGAATAGTCACCTTCACTTTATCATTTAAAGAGGACTTGGCGTTGTGGCTTTTAACAAATTTTACTAGAAAATAAAGCAGTTGTAATAAATGCTACTCCTAGAATAAATATATAAAATCCCATTGAAAATTTGCTTCCTTAGAATAAAAAAAGAATCTTCCTTTATGCCTTCCAGAATCCAATAAAATATTCATTGATGTTGAAAAGGTGGAAGGGAAAAATCTCATCACTTGTGTTTGCTCTTTTTCCTTAACTCTTACCTCTCATTCTCAAAGATAAAGGTGATTTATATTGATTCTTTTGTTTAATTTGAGCTTTAAAAAATGAATTTACCTGCCATTTATAAGAAATATATTAGCTGAATTCCTACAGTTTCCACTCTGTGAAGGACAGTTATAATGTCTTTATACCCACCAGTTGCAGATGAAAGACCCCAGGATGGCTTTGGAAAAAAGTGGTGAATAGTTGAATGGGTAATTAGGCCTATGGCTAAGCTATGACTGTGGCAAGATGTGGCCCTATACAACCTTTTGACAACATGATGTAATAGTATTGTATGCATCTCTAACTGGTTTTAAAACAAAACTAGCTTTATCCATAGCGGACTTGGAAGAAAATATTATCTCTGCCTGAAAATTTAGCACCTTCTCATCTGCAGAGCAGCACAGTGGCCCTTCATCTCTAATCTGACATCTAATTTGTTCATTCATTCCTCATAAATTAATTTTTTTACCTTGAATTTATTCACATCTCCCTTGGAATATGGTGCCTGAATCTAGATGCTTTACTTTGACTGAGCAGGCAACCAACACTAGTGCTGTGATAGTTGCATCTCTTCATGATCTCTGATATAACAAAGATCTCAGCCTCACAACTGGGTCTGTGTGGGTAGATCATTTCTGTCTAGATGTAGCCCAACTAACCTAATTCATCAAACAAAGGCACTTGTAACCACAAAGAGTATTACAGTAGAGCAAAAAGGAAACAGTTTAGGAAGTTCCTGGAGTGTGTTGAGGATAACTTCCAGACACAGCTGGTGGCTGAGCCAACTAGGGAAGGCACCCTGCTGGACCTGTTTTTTGTGAATGGAGGACTTGTGGGCGATGTGACGGTTGGAGGCTGTCTTGGGCATAGTAATCACAAAATGATAGAGTTTTCAGTTCTTGGAGAAGTAAGGAGGGGGGTCAGCAGACCCGCCACATTGGACTTCTGGAGGGCAGACTTTGACCTGTTTAGGAGCCTGGTTGACAGAGTCCTTTGGGAGGCAGTCCTGAAGGTAAAGGAGTCCAGGAAAGCTGGACATTCTTCAAGAAGAAAATCTCAAAGGCACAGGAGCAGGCTGTTCCCATGTGCTGAGATAGAAGCTGCTGAGGAAGAAGTCTGGCCTGGCTGAACCGAGAGCTTTGATTGGAACTCAGAGGAAAAAAGAGAGTTTGTGACCTTTGGAGGAAGGGGCAGACAACTCAGGAGGACTACAAGGAGGTTGTGAGGTTGCACAGGGAGAAAATTAGTAGGGCCAAAGCCCAACTGGAACTCAATCTGGCTACTGCCATAAAAGGCAATAAAAAATATTTCTATAAATACATTAGCAACAAAAGGAGGGCTAAGGAGAATCTCCATCCTTTATTGGATGGGGGCAGAAACATAGTGCCAAAGGATGAGGAAAAGGCTGAGTTACTTAATGCCTTCTCTGGCTCAGTCTTTAATAGTAAGACCAGTTGTTCTCAGTGTACCCAGACCCCTGAGCTGGCAGACAGGGATGGGGAGCAGAATGAAGTCCCATAATCCACGGTGAAATAGTAAGCAACTATTGTTTACACATACACTTTTTTCTTCTAATACCAGGCATTGCAGATTCCATGAAAACACTCAAAAGCTTCTACAGAATTTAGCCTCCAACAGCACTGGTACAGATATAACCCAGCTATAGCTCCATGCTACAACATGTTACATTCTGAGGTTGTATTAACTGTACTTATAATTATCTATAAATGTTCATATTGCACCGACATTTTTTTGTGGTCTCTCTTACACTTTACCTGGTGCATACTGGTGACCCCTCCCCTCATGTTAATGGAATAGCACAGTGGTCTCAAGTTTTATCTATTTACAAATTCGTCAAATTTATTTCACTTGCTAGAGACATCAGAAAATATTTATAACCTTATATTAAGCATGATAAACTGTCTTAATATTCCAAGCAAAGCTTGTGTTTGCAGCTTTTGTGTTTCTATATATCCTTAAAGCTACCTCTTTCATATGTGAGCTCTCTGTAGATGTTTACAACATTCCCATTAATGTGTCATCAGAGCATTAGTTATATGAGAATATGTCTCTTGTGATCCACTGAAATACTTAAAGGAGTGTTGTCTTAGGCCCTAGATGGCTGGCAAGTATTTCTGTTTATTACTGGTTTAATTTATTGTATAAATAAACTGATCTTTCATATTCTTCTTCACCAGGAATAAATTATCAATGAGATTCTTGTCTTTTAATAAAGATATTTTGGTTAAGCAATTTCACAAGTCAACAGCCCATCCTTTTTCAATGTGAATCCTTCATACTGGATTCTACTTCCATTTCCTCAGTCTGCATAAACAAGAAGTGAACAGCGGGGCAATATTGCTCAAGTGTGGGTCAAAAGCAGAAATTTTACTAAACTCAGTACCTGCCCTACTAAAGGGGCTATAACAGTCCTCTTAAAACAAGCATAGAAACTACTGAATGTGCAACTCATCTAAAATTGTTAGAAATTTATCATGTGAAACCAGCAGCTACTAAAACTAGTCTATAACCTCTCATGGTTCAAGTACACACAGCTGAATATGATGATTTGAGGGAAAGACATGTCATAAGAATGGAAAATTCAAGAAATGCAAACAGCATGAATAAAAAAGAGGTTTAAATCCTATAAGATACCATAAAGATACCCTTGAGAAGGAGTATCTCTGGAGGACATTGAGTGAAGAAAAAAACTCTACAAGCCTCAGATATGTTTACACATTGACACATTGAAGTAGGAACAAATTTAATTAATCTTATAGTTCCAAATGCACTCTTCATTTTGATTTGAAAATGCCATAATTTCCCAGATAGAGCCTTTTTAACAGTAAAGGGTGTATACATCTCTCCTAACATCTTGTTAGCTGCCCATGGTTTGCCTTCATTTCTCTTGCAATTGCTGACATGTGTGCAACTTTCCCTAACTTCTTGATCTGAAAAATAGTCTTGGATTGTTCTGCTCCAATTATGTTATCTCATTTACAAAAATCATTTAAAAAAACTGCTTAATTTTACATTACAGAAGTGGACCTTCATACCAACTAAAGCATTCACATCCTCATGTGACATTGCCTGGATGATCAGGGAAACAATGACCCAAGGTATCATTTCTACACAAGACTGAGATCTGCCCTTCTCATAGTGGTTGTAGGAGTCTCTTTCTGAGTTGCACAGTATAAAATTCACACATAGCATGTTTTGTTCTGAAGGCAAGAATACTTGCACAACTCAGAGCAGGCTCTTCACATCACTATGATGTAACAACTATATGGAGCGTGCTTAAATTAAGAAATTTCTTAAATTTGTTTCTGCATCAAACTGTTAGCATCCTGTCAAATGCCCACAGAAAAACTGTTCCCCTCAGGTCAGTCAGCTGAGGAGTATTTTCAGCGGTACAACATTGGTATTGAAGAGTGAAGAGCTAAATAACAAAAAATTGACTCAAAAGAAGAGAAGTTTCCAATTAATGTTCCAGCCATCCTTCACCCACTGTGCTCTTACTGACAACACCTGAATAAGTACTTATCTACTCTTGTTCAGCTGTTGGTAATTGCAAGACATCTGAAGTCAAATCATGGACAGCTAACTAAATGTTTAGAGAAATAAAAAGACTGTTTCCTCTTAAAAAGGCTCTGGTTGAGAAATTTTGACATTTTCAAATCTAAATGAACACTTTCACAAATTTCTGGAGTGCTGTAGGACCATAAGATGAACTGCAATGACTTAATGGAAATTGAGTTAAATACAGGCACACAGGCTGAAGGCTGTCATTAGCACAGCTGGGAACACACAGTGAAATAAAATGTAGAAGCTAGCATTTTGTTACAGCATTTTTCCTATGAGAAACCCCTGTGATATAACCTAAATTGCAGTAGTCTGCACAAAGTGGAAGGGTTGCCAAAGTAATTCCCCCTTCCTTTTACTTCAGATACATATTTGTAACACACAAATCTGTCCTTAAGCCCAAATTTTGCTATGTATCATTACAATATTGCCTTCTCAGGTGACTTTATCACAAGTCTGATGAGTAACATAAAAGGTAAAGAAAAAGTAATTTATAATAATAGTAATTAGTAGTAGCAGCAGCCATTTTTAGGATTTGAAACCTCACATATCAAACTAGTCTTTGTTAAGCTAAACTTTGTAAGCAATGATGACTATAAACAACATAAAAGTTACAGCTTTTCATTCATATTAAATGAAAAGTGGAAAGTGCAGTGCTAATACATTATTAGAAATAAGTGAGTGTAGTGAAGAGTCAACTTCAGGAAGGACACACTACTGAGCATAATTAATGGCTACGTTAAGACATGTACTCTGCAACTGGGATGTGTGAATGCAGCATAAGAAGGCGTATCAGCCATTTTCAGTCTAGTTAGTACACATGTGAAATACAACAGTGCCAAGACACACAGACTTTGGTGGAAACTAGCAAAAAATATACAGCTGCAAGTTCTCCAAACCCATCCTGAAAGAAGTGCCACAGCGTTTCCATCACTGTTATCTGTGTGGTTAGTGCAGCAGTGCTCTTCTCGTGCTACAGTCGTGTTTTCAGCACCAGTGCAGGCATACTCTTACAATAAGCCTTCTTATGCATGTTGTGGTCACATCTTGCAGTTACACAGCAGGTGTACCTTAATGTTGTCATTCAGCATTCTCAATAAGACTGTCTAATGTGCCAAGAAGATTTTGTTTGCTGGGAAGAAACTCCCTTCTTTGGGTGTTGCACTGAACTTGGTCCCTCCAAGGATCCATCTCTTTTCCTGCAGCTCCACGCATCTACTTACAGTTAGCAACTCCTAACATTAGGATATGATATCTTCTCACAAGGGCAGACAGTCTCGTTACATGTTTTATTTGTACCATCTGGCTTTGTAGCTTTATCTAAAGAAGCAACATATGGGCAACTTCAGAACAAGTGAAAACAAAACAGTATGTGCAACAGGCTGAGAAAAAAATCTGCTGCTTCAGTCTCTTACTTGCCAGATCCCTTCCACAAGTAAAAGTAATTCAGGAATGTAGCTGTCCAGTCAAAAGGTGGCCTGTGCAGTCTTATGTGCCATGCATCGAAGCGTGTCTGCGGAAGGCGGGAAATGCGGGGTGCAGGTATGCTGTGCACCCGCTCCTCAGCCAACTGCCAAAACAGCTTCTCTTTCCTGAGAGGGCACTGCGAAATGCAGAGCTGTCTCTGCTGCTGGAGAGTGCAAGGGGTGAGGGAAAACCAAGCTTTAGTAGCAAAACTCAGCTTCCAGACAAACTCCTTTGAACTGATACAAAAATGTTATCCAGGCTTATGCCTTAAAGCCTGTCTGTTATTGAACTTGCTGTGAAAAGTAAGGTTTTTGGCAATAGATAAATATTCAGCACCATCCTGAGCTCTGTTTCTGAAAATCTCTGTAGACGACATCAGCAGAAATAAAGGTAGAAATTCTCAGCTTGGTTCTCATCTCTCAGAAAGCTTTAAAGGCAAAAGCAGTGTTCCAGATTCATGTATATTTGCATATACATATACATATACATACACTTATTAAATTTGTATAAAGGTACAAATAATGGCAAAGACAGATGAGGAAATGAGTAAAAATAGAGTCCTTCCCCCTTTCTTTGGAAAAAGACTGTCGCTGGCAAGAATTGAACACACTTTGTAGACTTTCCCTTTCTAACTAAGATTTTTCAGCCAGTCCCTTGGGACAGTAGTGGTGAAACTGGGCAGCACTGACCTCTTTTCTTCCTTTCCTGGGACAGGACAATGCTTAGAATCCCTTTGCTCCGACTTCAGAGTACCGCATTGGGAGTATTGTTAATTCTTTCTCTTGGTCTCAGGGACAGCAGCAACATCTGAATTTCTTGCACTTCCTCATGAGCCTCTGGCACTTTAACATTTATTCAGAGTTTGGTTGACCTCTGCTGCCTTTATGTATCTTTAAAGTTCATTCCTGTGCAACTGTCAATACATCTATTTTGCAGCTTCAAAATAAGAAGCTTTAGGGTGACTAAAATGCCTCTTGTAACTGTTCAGTCAAGTGTGCTTGTGATTTTAAATATCTTGCTGTTTTCGGTTGACTTTTTACTAATATTGCACCTATTTTCATCTACATCTTCGGAAAATATGTTGCATTTTCTAACCACTTTACCTTGTGATTCATGAAGCAAACTATAAGGTAGAAATAGAAGTAGTTTGAGGGGACAAAATTTACCTCCAAAAATATATTTTCTGGACCAATGTTTTGTTTACCCTTCAATTGTTTATAGTTATACAACCAGCCTTTCCCAGAATGGTTGAAGTGGTATCATCATAAAGCAGAAAGTAAACCTTAAGTAGAGTAAAATAGCTTTAATATGATATTGGAACAGAAGTAAGACCCTCAATGAAAACTATATAAAATGCACAAGTAATTGAGTGCTGAGATTGAGGTTGAGTTCCAGGAGAGCTCCCAAGGAAATAAGCGAATAGTATGGGTCACTTTAATTCTCTGCTGAACAGAGACATGACTGTTATCTAATTTGCAGGTTATATGTGACATTCTCATCTGAATACAGATGCAGGGGTTCTAGCACCAGCTCTCTTCCTGCTTTGGCCATTATAGGTCCTTACAATAACATGGTAAGTCTAATACAAAGATTTTGGGGTGTCGTTTCCAGTTTAGGAGCACAAAATCCCCCCTGTGCTGTGCTTTACCTTTACCAGTCCCATGCAAGGAATAAGCTGAGGGGAGTGCAAAGTCAATCAGCAGCCTGCAGTAAACTCCGCTGTTCTAGCTCAAACCAACACACATTCTGTTCTGCAGTCTACGGCATGAGATATATGTAGGCTGCACAGATAGCATGAAAAGAGGTGAAAAGGGGAATATTTGTTGCCAAAAAAAGGTCTATTTTATCGTCAGAAAGCCTTGCCTTTCAAAACTGTGTTTTCAATGTAAAGCTCCCGTGTTCTCCATCTCCTTGCATGTCTTTTAGACTGTCAGGGCAGGCAAAGGACCAAATGTAGCCTAACTGGTATTCTCACGAAGATGTTTTTTGCCAGTCTGGAAACATAGCTCTGTTGTGGTCAGCTGTGCTTTGCAGCAGCGGGAGGTGGCTATGGAATGTCTCATTGGAAATTTTGTGATAATCAAACCTGGAGGTGATGTAGTCACAAGACTCGTTCCTAACCACAGAGTCACAATCTTCCGTCTTAAATGAAAAAAATCTGCTATACTTAATGACTCGTGCCAGCTGGCTGTCTGCAAGCCCTGGAGACCGAGCCAGCGTCTCAGGAAGTTCACCTCACCAGCACCACGCCAGCCATCTCCTCCTTTCAGCAAAGTGCACTTCAGGGACCTTTCCCATTGTATTCGGCTGTGCAGAGCACCAGCACTTAGTCTATCTGCCAACCAGACTCATCTTGTTTAAACCACAGTACCTCTAGTGACATTCTCATGCAAATATTTGGTTAGTTATATGGCTTTTCCACCTCATATGACTGCTCATATTATCTGATGCCTTCTGCTTTTTATCAAGCTATACCCTTTAATAACATAGACAACTTCCTTTGGTCTCTTCTCTTTCTTCCTGGTATTTAATCTAATTTTGTTCTTATAATTTTTTGCTTATGTTCATACTCCCCTCCCTCCCCCCATTATGATACTTCCATTCTCCTCTTTTCCTGTTTCTATGCCTGCATCCTCACAATTATCTTTTCTCCCTTCTCTTTCCTTCTTCTTTTAATTTCTTTCATTTCTCCTAGAGAGGAACCAACAGATTTTACGAACCTTGGCATTTGATCCTCAGGGCCAGTTCTGTTTAATATCTTTATCAGTGATGTGGATAAGGCGATCGAATACACCCTTAGTAAGTCTGTGGATGTCACCAAATCAGGCAGGAGTGTTGGATGTCACCAAGTCAGGGAGAGTGTCAGGCTCTACAGAGGGATCTGGACATACTGGACAATGGGCCGAGGCCAATGGTATGAGGTTCAACAAGGCCAAGCGCCGGGTCCTGCACTTGGGTCACAACAACCCTATGCAATGCTACAGGCTTGGGGAAGAGTGGCTGGAAAGCTGCCTGGTGGAAAAAGACCTGGGAGTGTTGGTCAGTACATGGCTGAATATGAGCCAGCAGTGTGTTCACATGGCCAAGAAGGCCAATAATATCCTAGCTTGTGTCAGAAACGGTGTGGCCAGTAGGACTAGGGAAGTGATTGTTCCCTTGTACTCAACACTGCGCCTCAAATACTGTGTTTAGTTTTGGGTCCTTCACTACCAGAAAGGTACTGGAGGGTGTCCAAGGAGCAACAAAGCTGGTGAGGGGTCTGGACAAGTCTTATGAGGAGAGGCTGAGGGAACTGGGGTTGGTCAGCCTGGAGAAAAGGAAGCTCAGGGGAGACCTTATTGGTCTCTACATCTACCTGAAAGGAGGTTGTAGCGAGGAGGGTGTCAGTCACTTCTCCCAAGGAACAAGCAATAGGACAAGGGGAAATGGTCTCAAGTTGCACCAGAGGAGGTTTAGATTGAATATTAGAAAAAAAATCTTCTCTGAAAGGGTGGTCAAGCATTGGCACATGTTGCCCAGGGAAGTGGTTGAGTCACCATCCCCGGAGATATTTAAAAGATGTGTAGATGTAGCGCTTGGGGACACGGTTTAGTAGTGGACTTGGCAATGTTAGGTTCATGGTTGGACTTAGTGATCTTAAAGGTCTTTCGGATCTAAATGATTCTATGATTCTTTGATTAACAATTTCTTGTGTCCTCCTTCCTGATCAGATTGATAACACTACATCATGGTGTTGGATGAATCTATTTTTCAGTGACATTTCCACACTGAGAATTTAAATCAAATTAATTCATACACTATGAATATAAATCTCTGACAGGAATTATTTTGTATGAAGTTCTGACAAAAAAACTATCTTCAAATCCAACTTCTTTAGTTAAAGCCAAATGCTGAATTTACAATTAATCCCCTCCCACACATACATCCCACTTCATTAAACACCTTTCCTCTGTTTAAGGTCATCACAATAGTTTTGTCTCTTAACTTCACAATGCTGAGTCTAGAATTATTGCTTTTTAGATTTTTTTTTCTCCTGCTGAGGAGTTTTTTAGTTTGTGGGCAATATCTTTTTTTTTTTTTTCAGGCTAATTGAAGAGGATATCTTTATGTTGTAGCTGCACAATCTCTCATTCAGAATCCGTGAAATAAAACCAGAAATTTAAAGACTTTATTAAGTTCATGGAAATGTTTTCTACTTTTGAAGATCCTTTACCAAAAGCAATAACTTGAATAATAATTTTCCAAGGAATATTTTTTCCTGTATCTTGAAAGAAAACAAACCACTAACAACAATCAGGTAGATGTCAAAGTTTAATGCTTGTCCTTCAGTTTTCTGATGCCAATGATTTAAAGATGACATTGCATTTCTCTAGTTTTAGTCGAATCTCTAAAGGACTTAGCAAATAGATGGTGGTCAAAAAAGCTGCATAATACAGCCTAAGCTCATGTGAATGACAAATCTGGGTGTCTGTGTCCTTTTGGAAAACCCTCAGGGTCCTCAAATGACAGAAGTGAGATTAGATGTCCTCTTTAAATCATCGAAGCCTGAGATCAAACAAGGCTCCTAATCTTAACAATTCTTTTCCTGCATATCTTGGTGTAGTTGTCAAGGTCAGAACCTGCAGCTATAGACCTTGTTCCTAACTGCTGAGACAGTAGAGAAGGAAGTTGCAGATTGATGGGAAGTGTAAGTGGGGCAGTGGAGAGAGAAATCAGAGTCCTTCAGACAAGGGAACACAAATCTTCAAATATTCTGTGTATGTTGCATACGGAAAAGAGTTTAAATGTCTTCTGAGTAAGTAGTAACAAATCAGTTCATCCTTTTTCCTTACATCAACCTTCCTTAATACTTCCTCTGCCCTACAGTGGGTTATACCTGCTTGTTAGGCAAGGATATTCTCTTTTACTATGTTGTGTTTTATAATAAAAGACAGCATAATAAGGGGTAGTTGCAA
>NW_009648157.1:1325988-1358198 GCF_000708025.1 Charadrius vociferus | reverse complement strand
GAAAGAGTTCATTTTCTTTTTAGTGATTGCTGTGAAAAGAATGTCAATAATACATATTGTTTTAGTTGTCGCTACGTGATGTTTATGCTTTTCAAGGACTCTTTTCAGCTTCCCATAGAAACTGAGAAGGAGCACAGACAGAACGATGGAATGGCCAATGGAATATTTTGTACCATAGACATCACTCTCAGTTTATAAATGGGGGTTGGCCAGGGGGGAGGGATCCACGATCACTGCTTGGGATAGTACCAATACATTGGGCAGTGAGAGTGACTTGTGTCATTGTTATTATTGTTATTATTATTGTTATTTTCCTTTTCTGTTATTGTTCTATTAAACTGTCTTTATCTCACCATGAGGGCTTTTTTTCCTTTCCCTTTCCCCTCCTTCTCTCCCTCTTCTCACTGGCCTTCTGGGGGAAGGGGGAGAACTGCGCGAGCGGCTGTGTGGTCCTAGCTGCCAGCTGGAGTTAAACCACAACAATTACCAATCACCACTGGGCACCATGAAGATTGCTTTCTGATAGCCCAAGTCCATACAAATCTCTTTTAGAGAGCTCTACCCCTCAATGTAAGCAAAGGCTGCCTGTGCCTGAGCCGGTCCCCTCACAGCAGCAGAGGGAAAGAAGAGAGCTCATATACAGTTAATAACAGGCTGAAATAGCTCCTCAGAACTTAATATTCATTGGCAAATCAATATTTCCAGTTTTGAAATCTCATCTAGAAAACCGTTTGCCCACACTGAGGGCAGGCATGTCCGAGTGGTGGTTTTGAGGTTGGATAAGTGTTAAAATAAAATGCAAACAAGCCATTCTTTGAGCGAAGCCTAACCACTACCTTGCACGTGCATGCAATTCACTTTTCTCATTCTTTCCATAGAGACAAGCACTGAATTAGTGAGATAACAAAAGCATATTTCCTGCTGCAGGGGACAGGCCTGGCTCAGATTTATTGTAATTCTTTTGTTGAATGAATAGTGCATGGAGTGTTCTTTAGATTCCTGTGGTTGGATTTCTTAATAGTCCTTTATTACAGTGCTCTCCCAACATTTTTGAGGAAAAAAATTTTGAGTACACATTTCCAATATATCTGTATGTTTATTTATAAATTATATACACGGAGTACTGTGCTATGTATGATGCACATTATAAATCATATATAAAAATAGAAATTTAAAAAAGGATGAGATAAAGATGAAAACAGCACCATACTTAATTTTTAAAATTTTCTATCTTACTTATTAATGGCACAAAATATTTTCTTCCTGCACCCTAAAGGATTGTCTTGCACACCCCCAAGGGTGTCCGCATCCCCCACATTTTGGAGACCACTGCTTTAATGGATGCGTCATAGTGGACTGCACCTTTTCAGTAGCAGTGGTAACAGTAGCAGTAACCAAGTGCAACCTGCCCACAGACCAGACACTTGAGTTTAATGTCACTTTCACATGAATTTTTCCATCTTTCAAGTCTAATTCATCTTCTGGTTTGAGCCTTCTGGAATATCTGTGGCTGGTTTGAGTTAAAAACGTTGTTATTATGGTATTAGGAAGCGAGGAAGACTTGACTGTAACTGTCTGCTCACTTCCTTTTGAACAGAATCACAGAAATTAAATAAAACAGTGTTTGTCATTTATTTAATTGTTTGGAAAGGACTGTTGATTAAAAAGTACTGGAAGAAGGCTGATGTATTTCCAGTATTGACTTCAGTACATGAATCAACATTATAATCTGAAACACTCTTGCATTTAGACCAGAATGAATGGTATATTCTATATCTTTGAGAATAGCACAAGTATTACCACTAATTCAAACCTACCTTTTGAATTCTGAAAGTGTTTCACAATTTTCTTTGGACTTCCCACTTAAAATATTTATGTAAATCTCGTAAATACAGTGCATTTGTGACAGCTGTCCTTAGGCATTATTAAGGAGCTGCTGAACTTCAACATGTGGGAAAACATGGATAGCAGAGAGTTCATTGAAATGCCCTTTCCCTCTTTGAACCAAGTAACATGTAAGCCATGTAAACAGTATTTGGTGAACCTTGACTTTTCACTAAGCAAAGAAAACCACTTTACAGCTTTCTTCAGCAAAGTTGTTTCCAGCAAATTATAGGGTGCCATAGATGACGGAGCAGAAACACTTAAAGATTATGAAATATATTGAAAATAGAATACACGTTTGTGAGCACTCCTGCATCACTAAGAGGGTAGGGTACAACACAGCATCTGCGCATACTAACATAAAGATATCAGTAGATACTAGGTTTCCCACAGTGTCTTTCTGTAGGTCAGTGTAGTCCCCTGTGTTGAATGCATTAAATAGTATACTAGCTCATGCTATCTGGAAAACCACACACTTCTTTTAACTCTCTCTCCTTAGCTGTTTTCCTTGGTTTTGGTTTATAAAGAAAAAAGTAATATTCTCCATAGGATGGGCCAATTGAGAAAAGCTAGAATAGGCTGAAGAAGATGGAAAATGTTACTTAACTCATTCACTTCAGAGAGCTAAAAAGATATAAATAAATCACATTTGAAATCATCATAATAGGATACCAGGGAATTACCTTTTGTCATGATTCTACAGCAAAAAACTCAGATACATTTCATCTAATTATAAGATAATAGCAAACCAACTTTGACATCAACAAATACCTGAGACTGTAAAGCGCAAATTACTTTAGAAAACACCACAGTGACGATTTCAGATCAATGCTTACTGTTACCTCTTTCCTTCATCAATATATAAGTCACCTCACTGAGCCTCATAACAGAGGCTTTCCCTTATGTCCCCCATGGGACAATAAATAAATAAATAAATAAATCCTCAAACAAATAAACTTCAATATAATGGCTGACCCAATTTGGTTTTTGAATCTCTGTGCTCTTGAATCCTAAATATATTACGCTTTCTTAGTTCTTAGGAGCTGGAAATCTCTACATCTTTCTACATCTTGCTAGGTTAAAAAAAATATCTGGGATGCAATTTATCTATATCTGGTTCTATGTGAACTTTTATCAGCTCTAATTGCCTTTCTGCTTTGATGTACTCATAAAGTCTTTCAATGCTTCCATTCCCTTCCCTCCCACTTGGGAAAATATCCCAATACTCAGAATCTGACCTTTGGCTTATTTCATGAAGACGAAAGCAGAGAATTTATTCAGGCTCAGAGCAATACTAACGTCATTAACTAACTTCCCACTTTCTGTATATCCCTCAGTGGCTTCACAGAATACTTGATTGGCTTTTTGCTTGTGTATTTAAATGACATAAGACCAGATTTTTGCTACTGAAGTATCTATTACCTTTGATTATTTTATTGCATTTGCAGCTTTACCTTTTGCTGACATTTTTTAAATTATAATTTTTTAAAAGCTCTTTTGTTTGTCTGGCACTCTGCTTTCCAGACCATTATTGGCCATTTCCAGTCCTCCTTCCACTCCTTCTTCCAGTCCAGTTCTCCTTCTTCTTCAGCAGCTATGGCAAAATTTTGTCCCTCTGACGTTAGTGCAAGCTTTGGCTACTGATACTAACAGCACCACGAAGGTGCCCTATATGGCCTTGAGAAGGTGCCTCACCTGAGTGTGTTACCTCTGAGAAGCTAAATTTCATTCTACCATCTCTTATGTCCTTTGGAATCCCAGTAATATCTTTGCTAGGTTTCCCAGAGATAATGCAACCACAAGTGCTGTAGTGTCTCCTGAAGAGATTTTCTGTGCCAATGTAAGTAGCAATTTTGGGCAACGTGAACTCTGAGAGTTGAACTGAAACCCTCTAAATGACTTCACATAGGTTGGCAAACAGCAATGGTAGTTTCTGTGATGGCCTCTCCACAATGGGAACTGACCTCAGTTTCACACCACATGCTATAAACTGTCTCCCTGTTCCAGTCAATTTTAGTCTTTTTCCATTTTTGTTTTTATGACCATTCTAGTAGCTCAGCTACTATGGCTGGCTTCTGTATTTTACTTTTTTTAATGAACCTGTCACCACGGTAATGGTGTGCCCTTCCACGAAATACTATGATATGTTTAGTTTAGTCAGGGTAAAGCAGGAAGTCCTTTCACCCTCTCTCAGGTCTGCAAACGTGTAGCTCTTTCTACACCATCCATGACAATTGGCCCATGGGATAAAGATGTGATTATTATTTTTTTTTGGTCTTAAAAGGCTCCAATAATTTTCCCTCCTTTATGTTTCATTTTTTGACTTTGTTAATATGGATTGGACAAACAGCTTTCTTAAAAAAATCCAGGCAGTTGCTATTCTGCAGGATGGTAGGAGAAGGGTCCTGAGACATCAGCCATGATTCTGACTGAAGGAGGAGTTGATTACATCACAGAATCACAGAAAGGTAGGGATTGGAAGGGACCTTTGGAGATCATCTAGTCCAACCCCCCTGCCAAAGCAGGTTCACCTAGAGCAGGTTGGACAGGAATGCATCCAGGTGAGTTTTGAATATCTCCAGAGAAGGAGATACCACAACCTCTCTGAGCAGCCTGTTCCAGTGCTCTGTCACCCACAAAGTAAAGCAGTTTTTCCTTCAATACTCTCCCTGACTGATATTTGACTAACCAATGCATTAAAAGTTCCAGCTTCCATGGGCAACGTCTGCTGGCACTCAATTACCTTAGTGAATTGTTACCCTGATATCCAAACTAAGCATCCTTTGCTGCAACTGAAGCACCCTTGTACCGCCATCAGTAGATGTGGCGAACAACTTATTGCAGTAACATTTTACTTTTTCAAAATCAACACTTATATTTTATAGATTGTATTTCGTAAATGACTAGTATGTCATCCTTCTGCTTTCTCCATACCAGGTCTCCCTGTTTTTCTGTGTCAATTATATTTTCAACATCTCTGACAATTCTTTTTGCTCTGGATTTTGTTTTATGGAGATTACAACTCTCATGTATCTTTCCTGAAGTACAGAAAAAATAATCCACATGAATTTTGGTAGATTGAAAAGACTACTTCATGCATTTTTCATATTGTATATTTTTACACATATAATTTACTACCCCTTATACATCTCAATACCATGTGCTTTTTAAAATTAAACCATTATAATATCCAGAGCTTTTTCTGTATAATTGCTGCTTAATCTGCTGACCCCCATGAAGTTACTGAAGCTGATGATTCCTATTTAATGTGGTGTTTGTACTTGTTCTTCTTAAATTACATGCTCTTAATTTCAAACCTTTCCTCCAATCTGTCAAACTCATTTTTCATTCATTTTTTTACCTTTCAAAGTGCTTGCAGCCCCTTTGCCTCTAATCCTATTTGCAATTAATAAGAAGATTTTCTATTCTGTCCTTTCAGTCATTAAGGAAAATACCCTACCTAATGTAGCTCTCCAATTAACAGTGACATACTGAAAGTGTTACATCAGACACAGTTTTGCCCATGTGCATGGAACTTTCCTGCTCCCAATGTTTTTGTCCAGACTTGTGTTTCCATCGTTTGGGAGACAATGTCAAAGCCTTACCAGAGTCAACAACTAGTGCTTTCCATGTAACGCCTCCAGCTTGACTGTCATCCAGAACTTTCTATGCCTCAAAGCAGATGAATACATCTGTAAGCAACATTTCTTCTTTTCTCCCTCATACAGATGTTATCTACAAAATAAAGGATTATTCCATTATTCCGTGATACGTAAATATTCCAGTATCGAATCACACTGTTCTCAGTTGCGTAATTTAATGCATAATACTTATTTTGATCTAAAACATTTAGTTCGTCTTTTGCATTCAATCACTTTTTTCTGTCTATTCTTGCTTTGGTCCTACTATGACTAGTTAGATCTCCTCCTCAATTTTACTACATCTTTCTTTATGTCCATGTTGCTTATATGCAGCCTGATGTTTTTGCTGCTGTGAGTAAAAGAATTTTAAAATCTGACATTCAGATGCCTACATCACCTTCAGCATTCAAGAATATCTTCTCCACAGAGGTCCCAAATGCTGCGATCCTGTACATGGTTTAGTGGTGGTTTTGGCAGCATTAGGTTGATCGTTGGACTCGATGATCTTAAAGGTTCCTTCCAACCTAGGCAATTCTGTGATTCTAGGTTTTTGACCATATTTACATGTCTAACATGGAAATTCTCAGTATGGCTTGAAAATGGTGAAAGTAGTTTAGCCTGTGGCATAAGAAATATGTGAGCCAATATGCTCTGGAGACGAACCATAATCATCCAACACAATAGTTTTCAGACTGTTTGCTGCTCGAATCTTCAGAGTATCTAGTAAACACAGAAAAAGATTACATTTCCCACAGCAGTTTTTTTCTACATTAACTTTTCTTAATGACTCTGTAATGATTGTATGAAATTATTGTCCTGCAGGTGGTTTAAAGGCAATTTCTTTATATCATTTTAATGGTTTAGAACAGATGTGCTTGCTAATCATCTTGCCAGCTAGGTGCTGCTGTGATGTCTGCACATGACAGTGCTTTTGACCATGGCCTACTCTCCATTTCCAATTAAATCTGTGGGAACATTTTTACTTAAGTATGAGCAGGATTGGGGCCTCTGGTGTTTAAATGGCTTGAAAGAAGCACAAATACCTTTGCACTGACAAAAATCAAAAGAGGAATGAATAAGTGTCCATCCCATCACTGGCATTATTTGGAGATTGCCTTAATTTGGCAAGATAGTAGTTTCTAGCGTTTGAATGAGGGATAGCATTGTTATTGCAAGGCAGAGATAATGTATGGTTATTCCTTTAATGATTTAAATATCATTTCACTAGACAACAAAGTAAAAAAAATCTGTACAGGAGATCCCTTTTCCACAGAACTTTTATACCAAAAAAAAAAAAAAAGCAGTTTCAAGTGAAAATGGCAAAGAGAAAGAAAAACCTTGAATATCTTTGTTACAAATAGCTTCAGACTTTCTTATGCTTGTAACTTACTGAATTCAGTTTGCCCTTATGTCTTCAGGAGCGCTAGCAAAAATTCCTAATTGAGAAAAAAAAATACTTTTGAAACATTGTCTTTTTCAAGATTTCAAGAGTTCGAGATTTTCAAAATTAAAATTGAAAAAATAAGGCTTTTTTGAAAGCGTAAACATACTATCTATATGATTATGAAAAATGTGTGTTAAAAATGAATTTTTAAAGACTGAAATACTGTCTAGCTGATTGTGTGTAGTTTTCTGGAAAAACATTCTCATGTAAAATGCAACAATTAAACCAAAATAAAGACTTTATTTGCAATATCATTCTGACATGGTGTAAATCTGGTTTTAGTTTTTAAAAGACATTTCTGGTAGACTTTTAATTGCTTCTGATTGCAGGCATTTGAACCCAGTCTAATAAAAGTGTAGTTTTGAAGGTAAAACACAAACAAGAATGTGTAGTTCTCCAAGGAAATCGAAATATCCAAAACAGTGTTGCAGATTTTAATTTGTCGTTGTAAATATCATGTACATGTCATATTTTAATCCACTGAGTTTTGATTAGATGACTACAATCCTTTCCGCTAAGGGCTTGTGAATGTCAGGGGTTTTCTGTAACAGTTGCAAGTCCTCTTTAGACATGGAAAGCCGTCCATATTCGGAGAACGTGAGCATTAAGTGAATTATCCTTACAGATCAGTTGCTAAATTCAGTATTTTAATAAGTAGATGGTACCTTGCATTTCAAGTCATGTTGCAGCCATTGACTCCAAGGAATCAGCGTTTTGCAGCTTATTTTTATCTTTTGTTCCATCTAAAGGAGTGGAGCCGTGTCACAGGATGCCTCTCTGGTGTGTCGACACCACATCCTGCTCTGCAAAACCTGTCCACTTGTAACTCCTCTTTAAGCAGTAAGGGGGTTGGATTTTTCAGTGGACATTCTTGATATTGGAACATGTTTTAAATATAAAAGGCTGGTTCCCAGCAACTAGAACAATGAATTGACAACTGAGGATATTGGATTTAATTTCTGGCTTTGTGGGATGTTAGATATGTCACTTGTATTCTCTACTGCTTAGTTTCTCCTCCTCTGTCAGATGATTTTAATGATTCTAGCTCTGCTTCCCAGGACTGTTGTGGATGAGCTTTAATTAATATCTTTAAAGTGTTTTGAGTTCCTTACCTATGCACTGTAGTATCTATATGAAATATGATTAGATTTGAGAAACAGTGAATATCCAAAAGGTTAATAATAAAAAGATTAATAGTGTATATAATTTTATGTCCTCTGTTAGCAGCTTACATGTCAGATAATATATTTTTATACCCACATATGCCTAGAGGAAGAGAGTTTTTGACTGAAGATTTTTTTCCACTCTATTTTTATGTATCATGTCTAAACCAATTCTGATAAAAAGCGTCTGTTCCTTTCAGAGATCTCAATAGTCGTCAGAGATTTTCTTTTTAATAAGTAACATATTATTCATCACTGAGGTGGTGACCAAAAAAAAAGTCCAACTCCTACACAGAAAATTTTATGAAAAGTGAATTTCATGCTTCTCACAAAACCTCACGTCAATTAAGGCCTTCTTACTACTTTCTCGGGCGAGGCCGTTCAGTATAGTTTTCACTGCTTCCACACTTAAAATGTAACTGATTGTGCAGTTTCCCTTGGATTCGCAGTTTGAGACAGACTCACATCCACATCGGCCAAAAGTCATTGTCATCCAATGGCTACCCAATAGAGCATTGAAAATGTTTCGATTGCCTCAGTCTTGGTCTTCAGACTTCAGAGGAGTACCTGTCACTCTTGTGTTAAATCCTCCCTCCTAAAAGTCTTTCAGGAGAAGTGGTAGAGTTATGGGTAGTGATGGAAATAAAACTAACGCTGTCACACTTTAAATAAAGCCTTCCTGTGGGAAGCACATGGGTGGATGGGTGCTGAAAGGCTTCTGCCTCCACTGTCATTCTTTGATTGAAAAGGAAGGCTTCCAGCACCTTTGTCTGGAAATGACCATCCAAAAACTGCCAGCAGTGAGTGCTGGTGCTCCCTGTACACAGCAGGACGCTCAACAGAGCATCTGCAAAACCTGCATGCGCTGACCAAGGCATTTCCTAACCTAGGCCATCCTGATTCAGGGGGATATCTCAAGGGCTAGAGCACTTTTCTGAACACTATCAGGATTTATTTTCATGCACTTGTATTCCAGAACGTAGTTGCCCACGCAACATTCAGTTTTACAAAACTGAATGAGTCTGTGTTTTAATTCAAAACACACAAAATAAATATAAAGTCTTTGTTGCAGTACCCAGAATCCCTGTTTCTTCCATCCTTATTCATTTTCAGTGTTTCTCTGGCATCATCAGGTTTTTATTAGCCCATTTATAACAAAGCATTTTCAACAAGAGGGCTCAAGAACGTCCCTTTTTCCTGACCGTTGCCTGCACACATACATCCCTCTGGTTACCACAATTTACTAGAAAACTGAGCTTGAATCTACTCTACCAGTAGCTGAGGAGCCCTAAGTGCTCACACCCCTAGGTTGTTGGCGAAGGGGTAATTCAGCTGCTTCTTGGGGATGTGGAAGAAAACTGGGATGCTGATGTGCAGGTGAGTTCAGAGAAGAGCCCAGGTTCAACACACCCAGGCGCAACAGACAGCACCACATCTGCTCTCTGGATATTGACGAGACATGAGCTCCAAATCTGCTGTGACTAGAGGGGCTTCTGGACACTTCCAGCAGCAGAACTTAATACATCTGAGGAAACATAAAAATTTGAATTAATTTAGGTTTCCTTAGGTGTTTAGATCTCTTCAAGGTCAGGAACAGAAATAGCTTTTTCTCATTTTTCCTTTTTTTTTTTTTTTAATTACTTAAGCACGCTTTCTGGCCCACATATTAATGTGATTTCGGGAGTTAGACCTAAATTTAAAAACTAGAGAGTTAACATAGTGAGCTCAGTGTTTGCCAGCATTGTTTCACTTTCATCCATTTTTAACTAACTTATGATTACTCTTTTGAGTGCTTATATGAGATTTTAAGTAATATTTACTCATTTTACTTTTACTTCCGATACTGTACATGTAATTAAATGTAATACATAATTACTATACATTATATATGTATATAATTACTCTTGCTGATGACCATTTTAAACTTAAAATATTTTGCCCTTACTGTATCTAATCCTTTATTTGTTTTTCCCTGTTATGGTGGAGAACACAAGATGCCATTTATTTTAGCTTCTTTTCAGCAAGACCATCATCTTGCATCAGACTTTCAGTGTCTATTGATAATTTCCTTGTTTGTTTTTAATTAATATTATCAGTCATTCAGCATATGACACTCAAAGTAAATGTTAAACCTCTGGCAGAAAAAAATCCAACTGGCACTTTATGTGCCACAACGAAATGGTACACGATGGTTGGTGTCATTGAGGCAAAGGGCTGCTGTGCTGGTAAAATGGAGCATGATGATCAACCATCCTGACACTGCAAGTCACTTGAGAGTCACCCAGCTTATAACACTGACCTCAGAGAGCCGGAAAGAAAGTTCCTTCAACACATTTGTGGGGACAACAATATCATCCACGGCTCCACGGCTCCAGGCAAACCTCTGCATTTCCCACACTTCTCCATCCTCCCCCAGTGAGGCATCCGGTTGTCCCACGGGTCCCTCACCACAGCTTCTTCCCAATGACAAACCAGAGCACAGGACCCAGGCTGTCAATATCCTGGAGCTGCAGATGAGTTATGAGCCATACTTTGGTCTCTCCTGAAACAGATGTCAGGTTTTTAAATAGAACTTTATTTTTATTGAGAATCTACCAGTATTATTATCCATCATTGTTATTAGCTTGTGTAACTATAGGTTCTAAAGTCAGACTAATGATTATTATTACTATTATGATGTATCATTATCCTAGGTTATGCAGTTAATGGTGAGGAGTATCTATCATGAAAAGGTACAAGAAGGACCTAGGAAGAACATATTTATTGTACTGCTAACCCAGACTGCCTTTGTTTCTTGATTTTGTCACTGTACCACACTTCATTTTTCAAAAGCATATGTAAATATCTGCGTAGAAAATAATGAAAGCACACCCTGCCAAACACAGTCACCAGGATTACAGGTTGTTGAGATCCTGTACTGCTGTGGATAGGACATTAGTAATGCTATAAACATTCAGCCCTGGTAGGGTCCGTAAAAGATGCCTTATCCCCACGACTGCCCCTGCCTCGGCAGTGAGCACGTCTCCTTGCAACATGTGATCAGTCTGAGAACCAGAGTACATTAAGCCCACTAATCTTTTGTAGTAAGTGTCACCAGTCACCACAAACAATAGTGTTTGATTGGGATTTCTTCTCTTTTGAAGGAATCAAATTGCAGTTTTGTCTTCCATGAAATAAGGCTCACTGGTTTGTGATTAAGATGCATTATACATCATAATTCGTTTCCTTGTTTATATGCCTATATATATGATGTACGCAGCCAACATTCTGATAAACAGATTTCTTTCAAGAAAAATCTCTCATGCCTTGAGGTGATAGCTTCTTATATTGTTTTCTGGCAAGTGGAATTAACAATATGTCTTGTGTAAAGTGTAATAAGATTCGCTTCCATACCGTTAATGACTAGCAGGTAACACTTGCTTAGAGGGAAATCTTATTTCCATGCAAATCTAGCTTTTCTAGTTTTCCTCTAGCTTTTCTGTCTAAGCACAGCTCAAGAAAGAGAAGATACTGGAGGATGTACAGTCACAAAATGGACGTCTAACAGTGTGAAATAGGATTACAATGGGCTTTTTGGGGGTTTTGCTACAACTGACTCAGAGCAAAATACTTTTGCCTGTCTTACTATTTAGGTAAGATGGTACAGTAACACCTGTTCAGGGTCCACTGTGGTATAGACACCAACCTTTTTCAAACCATTCTTCACTTTATAAATAAGAAAAAGAATGACTTTATGAAACCTTTTATTACAGGAATAAATAGACAGAGGGGTTGAACTAGGTGATCTTTAAAGGTCCCTTCCAACCCAAGCCATTCTATAATTCTACGATTCTATGAATGGAAGGTTATTTTATACTAAGGTAATAAACAACTTTACATTAAAACACAAAAACTTCAGCCATTCAAAACATATACTCAAAAAAGTATATCAAATATAAATTCCAGATGGGATTTATACATCTAACTTTAGCTCAGTTCATATGAAGAAGAGAGAGAAGAAATATATTTCAATGCATTAAAATATATTCCTTTTTCCCAATGGAAACTGACACAGATTTGCCATATCAAATAAAATATCAGAGTTCAGCTATCAATAGTGTTGCTCTTGTTTGTTCTTTGACTTTTTAAAATAACTTCCACTTACAGTACAAACACCAGCAGCATGCTGAATGTATAAAAGCAATTAGTTATGAATAATGTAATCATGGATTTTCACAACATTTTAAATTTACTTATCCCAAACTACGAGACAGATGCTGGGGAGGTAGGGGGTGTTATGGTTCCTTCCCCATCTGACTATGCATTAAAAAGCTGAATCCCATTATATATCCACAACTCCTTTTTATATTTGTGATACTAGAAAGACATTCATCAAGATCATTATTTCAACTACATACATTAGTGTTGTGTCCTTTAAAATTGGACTTTTTTCACTGTAGTTTGTTGCCTTGCCGTTGAAAAAGAAAAAACATCTGTACAAGACTGATAGGAAAAAGGAGCTAAAATTTTCCATCAACCCCTTGATACCTATAATTTTTAAAGTACGACTAATAAAGTCTTACTTCAAACTTTATATGAGATGTATTAGATCTAAAATCCTGAAGCTGTGGAAGCTACACCAAGGGTCTAACACATTAATCCTAGTCAGGAAATGCACATAGTGCAAATTCAAAATTTGCCTATGGTATGCTTAGCTCACCACTGCACAACTGCAGTTTCACACAGGTATAATTCCTGTGAAATCATTGGTGTTAAACTAGCATAAAACTGCAGTACCAAAGGTTTGATTGCAGTAATGAATTGAGACAAGTAAAAAAAAAAAAAATGGAACGAGTGCTAGGAAGCCTCCTGTGGTAAGGCAACAGTTGGAAAGAAAACTAATCAGACACAGTCAGAAACAGTGGGTTTTGATAGACTGTAAACAGTAAAAGTCATGATTTCTCTCTAAGTCATCTGACACCTCCATTACTGCAATTGCTTATTTAATCCGCCTCACATCAAGAAGCAAATGCAGCTTTATTAGGCATCTCTTGCAAGCTTATTTTTTTCTCTGTATTTTTCACCAGTACTTACCAATTAACACTGTGCATCAGCAACCTGCATTTGTAGCAGCTGCTGAGCTGACAATGTATTCAGATAGTAGAACAGTATTTAGAACCGTCATATTCCTTCTAGGAACATGGACAAGTTAAGTTACTGTCATAAAATACATTTTGAACTACGGCTACATGATACTTGAAAAGGAAAGGTTTCTGTGCAAATTTTCCGTCGCTGTCCACCTTAACAATCATTAAACTCTGTATTTCATTCTGTAAGTTCCTGGACCTACTTTACCGAAGTTCAACTAAGTAAATACCTCTGATTTGGCCCACAGGCATCTTACAAGATATTTAATTTTAAATCTTGACTTCTTATGCCACATTGGTTAACTCATCTACAGAATCTTGGTAGCAGAGTTGGTGCAACCGGAATAGACTAAGCAAGTAAGAGAAGCCAGGTTTGCAAGGAGAAGAAATATATTGTAATAGTTAACACTTTAAATGGAAAACATTCAGACTCAAGCTTTTCTTAAAGTATGAACCAGAAACAGCTAAGAAACTTTTGAGACCATGTAAGCGCATTTTGTGGGAATACAAAATTCCTGGATTCTGGCCACAGAGATTTGACAATTTTCAAAGACATCGTTTCCACAGGGTTTTTATAACAGCTGTAGTTGTGGCTTTATTTAGCCAAATTTCTATAGTACATGTTTATTTCCTTTCCAACGCTGAGCCAGATGTCAAGTGGAAGGCTTAGAGGGATTTTTTTCTGGTGCCTGGTTGATTTAAATGTTTTCTGTCTTTCCTCTTCCAGTATGCTGGTGCAGGTAAGAACATGTGTATGACATACAAAATACTGGTGAAATGTGAATAAATTACTATAGTTAGCAAGAACCGTTGATGCATCTGATTACCAAACAAAAATATCATCAATGCCTCTTAGTATCATCATATATTTTAACCTTTTAAACAAAGATTATCATTGAAAACATTATAAAGTTCCTTCAAATTATATGCTGTATGTTGTAAGAGAAAATGAATGTATCTTCTCTGCTTTGTTAATTTCTCTTCTTTCTAGGCTGAGTGAAGCAAAAGTAGATATATCCTCTATGGAACTGAAACGTGTTCCTTAATCTGTCTTTGCATTATGTAAAAATCATTGACTCTCACTTTGAAACTAATGGGGAGGTCTCAGATGGAGCTAAAGGCTTAAATAGAGGCTTCAGAAAATCAAATTGAACCCTCCACTTTTTTCTGAACATGATCTTAAATGTAAGAAATATAGAGCAGGTTGTAAAATTCAAAAGGCGGTTCTATCACATGCTGCTCCATTTTATTTTTTTTTTTTCATTTTCTTCATCCCATATAAACTTTAACAAAAACCTTCTTGCACTGGAATTTTAGTAGATGAGTTTATCCACTAAAAGCTGCTTCTGCAAAGAATTATCTCGGAGTAGATAGTGTTATATGTGCAAACTGAGTTGTAGTAATTTCTTCTGTACCTTGAAAGAGTACAACTCCTGTACTTTATGATCTGAAAGGAGGCGAGCAGCCCTTGCGGTTCGAGTCAGTCTCTGTTAAACTCTTGTAACGCGCGCTAATGCAATGTTCCTAGGGGAATGCCATGGTGATATTTATCCTCGGCCCACCTGCTAAGAAAATCCCTGCCAAGCAGGAGAGGAGGCATCTGTATGTGTGGTTGAGTGGCATTTTTATGCTAGCAGATATTGGAGGACTCTGAAAAGATTCAGATTCAGTAGGAATTGAATTTGAGAGAAACACCTGAGGAAAGGGCATTTGGATTTTTTTTTCCTTCAGTTTGGGGGCTTAACTTGACATTTAAAGTACTAAAACCGTCTGTAAAATAATGCCTTGTCCAGGAGTGCCATTATAGCAAGTTGAACTCTTCCAGATTGGACTAAATAACAAGTTAATTGTGATCTTAATCGATTTCCCAGGTGCTTGCTGCATTCAGACCTACCTTTTTAACAGTCCTCATTGCTCATTAATTACATTTCCTCTCTTAATTTCTCTATTTCTTTCCTATTCCTTGAGGAGTATGGAAACCAGTACAATTAATCACCTCTGAATTATGCATGTGAATCATCCCAGAAACACATGATTGGGATCTTTCTCGAGGTCAAGAGGCCATTTTAGATACAGAATAATTTCTCATCTTGTGGTAGGGACTTATTGTGAACTTCAGTACAGCCAGAGGCTGTGTGTAGCAACTAGCTCTTAGGCAGGAATTTTCACTCTAAACAAATTAATATGTCCTAAATCCTAAACTACTGTGAATGAGAAATAATTTGAGATGACTGACTCACCTGAAAATTCTTTCTTTCCTATTAAAAGTATTGAAACTCTCTGAGAGCTCTATCAAATGGACTTCAATTAACCTAACACCCTGACTGCTATGATTAAATACTATTTGGATATTATTTTTCTTGTACCATGTTATATTATGACATAAGTTTCAAGTTTAAAGGTGTAACTTGGCACAATGTATTATTTATATATTGTGTAACTGCAATGGAGTTGTGATATGCAAATGGGAATACAATTAGAAGCGGAACGTGTGTCCATTTTCATTCAATACAATTGTTTAGCAAATGATGCATGAATACCACCCAGCAGAAGATTCTCAGAATATCAAAATAGCACATTTGGATCCTGATCTACAGTATTTTTTGTTGTCTTGAACAGGATTCAGTTCAGTTTTTCTCCTTGAATGGGCCTTTCTTTGGCTTACTCATAAAATCAATGGTCTATTCCATTTTCATATCTATCCCCATTTCATAAGTGTCAAGGTTATTTGGGGTTCACAAGAACAATATCATATGTTATCAGGATACACTTCAGTTTTTGTAGATCCATAGAGCCAGTCATGTATTCTTTGTTTATGTGCAACCAACTGTGACCTTGAAAGGACTTATGAAGTCTACAGAGAATCCAGACTTTGACTGTTCCATTCCTCCCTGTGGAATCGAAAAATAAAAAATAAGGAAAAAAAAATGCATTTCTTTATAAGGAATTTTCTAAAGAGTAATGAAAAATAAACTTCAATGATACAGTGACCCACTTCAATGGTATAGTGAACCTGAAGGTAGCAGGAAACAAAGTTTAGATTAGCTGTGGTTATGCTTTATGCTGCAGGGTTTTCATCTGATTGTCATTTCCACTGGAAAGTCCAAAACTTGCCAAGAATTAGAAAAACAGCTAGGTATGCAAGTGTGGGGGGGAATATATGTGCATGTATTTTTATGTACCTTGTATGAGTTAATAAACATGCAGCAAAGCACATGTTCCCAATGGCATTTGATTTATTATGCAACACCAAAAATGGTAATGTGTCCCATTTTTCTACCTAAAAATTTAGACTTCCTTACTTTTGAGTGATATTTTTATATGTATGAAATTTCATTTTCTCTGGAAGTATTTTGTGACCCAAAACACTGATTGTTCTTTACAACTCTACTTTTACTGATATTTTTAGAAAAATAAAATCAACACAACTGCAGTGTTGACAACCATCTAAGTTTCTCTCTATGTGTAAATCTACACAACTAATCAGTCAAAATGAAACTTAGATAGAGATTGCCAAATAGCAGACATCCATAATGAAAAGCTTTACTATTTGCTGATAAGTGACTCTCTTGTATGTTGAACTGGAATAGAGTACCCAGAGCCCTTGGATGTCCAAGACCTAGTCCTTGTTATCAAAGGAAAACCATACCAAATTAACAAAATCATAAATGTACCAAATTTATAAAGTACCGGTTTAAAATTCAGTTTGGAATGTCAGCTCTGTGGTAGCTCAAAACTTCGTCTCGTTTCTCACCTAAATTTATTCTTTTCTAATTTACACAAACTCGTCTCCCACGAGCATTATCCTTTTTGTTTATACAGCTTTCCTTCTCCTATGTGTTTATCTCTGATGGAATAAAAAGGAAAGAAAGGAAATTATGGAAGGAAATTATATCAGCTTTAAGCTGTCCTTTTATTTTGAAGTTGTATTTAAAAGAAAAATAAATAGAAAGAAAAAATCAATTCAGCAAGATACTCTTTTTTTAATATATATACATTGTGTACTTATAGATGCTCTTATGTAAGACTATAAAAAAATACAAAAGTGGTGGGTTTGATTACATCATACAGTTATAGGCACAGCTATTTATGTCTATAGGATTAAGGAAATCTTTATAAGATCTTCATAACTAAAAGAAATGTAACCAGGAACATGAAGTGTCAGGAAATACATTAAATCATCATCTTCATAATAATTGTATGTTCCTCCACACAATAATTTTTGACACGAGTAATAACAGTGTCCTCCATCCAAGATGTGGGTATGTCGATTTTATGACTGGAGAAAGGGTCACACTTGTTCAACCTCAGAGAAGTACCGCATGCCTTTGACAGGCTGTAAATGCAGTGTTTACTCCTGTAAGTCACAATAATTCAGAGAAGTCATAGATGTGCTTGATCCTTCATCAAAGGAGAAAGATAATGCTGTATCTGGAAAAGAGTTTGCTTGCAACACATTCTCCAAATATTTTCAAGACTGGAGATGAGCAGGTCATTAATTAAACAAATTGTTTCCTTACCGAATCAAGTTATTTGAGGCTTTTTTCAAAATCCAGTTTAGTGTTTGCTGGCAGTCAATACTAGCAAAAGGAAAATAAGATTAAAAACATTAATTTGCCTGGGTTACTGTGCAAGCAGCTTTAAGAAATTTAAGTAAATTTTTGTATGTGTGTTTGAATGATTCAGCTTAAAACTTTCTACCACTGCCAAGTACAGATAGAGCATAACCTATTTTTCCATTTACTTTTATTTGGTTTTATTTTGTTTCCTTGTGCAAAACATTAGGAACATGTTGCAGTTTAAGCTTGTATCTAGGCTGCAGAACACGAAGGGAAAATGACAGCTAGACAAGCTGTCCTTGGTAACAATATTTGTATGATTTACTTAAAGTTATTTTCTGAATGAAATTCTTTAATCAATACATTTCTGAAAAGACATAATAGAAGAAACAGCTGAAAAAGCAAAAATAAAGTAATTAAGTAATTTTTCCTATTAGTTATGTCATATCTAGGTAATTACTCTGAGGGATTTGTAGTGTGTATCGACTGTATCTAAGTATTAAAAACCAGAAGCTTTTTTGTGACATTTGACCTGAAAATCTCAGGAAATTAGACCTGGCCAAGACTCTGTGTCTGAAGATGATAATGTAGAAACTGGAAAAATTATCTAAATCTTAAACAATTCTTATATTAAGTATCAAATTTGATTTAAAAATTACTATGGACTTGGATTGCTCTTATTTTTTTCAGCTGCAGATTCTCGCACAATGAGTAATACTCCACAAAGTTGCCTCTTTCTTGTAGTGTCACACTTGTACTGTGATTTTATGCAGATAAGATACAATGAGATGCTCTTTCAAATTCCTTTGTTTATGTCCAGTAATACAAAGAAGCCTAAAATAATAGTGGGTACTCAGGAAAATCCACTATAAAGAAGTCCTCAACCAGTGCAGAGCTAGCTAAAAAGAAAGCTCTTTAAGCTGTACGTTTGTTGTGGGCTGAATTTTGTAGACTGTCATTCCTGACCCTGTCAGAGGTCCTCCTTTGATGCACCATTCTTACAAACTGTAATCAAACACCCTAGATTACAGCAGCCTCAAACCTGCTTTAAAATTTACCAGAGTAGTGTAGAATTCCTTGAAACTATAATCTTTTCCGCTGTGATCTACCATTGCAGCTACAGAGTAAAGCTGGGGCAGGAGAGGTTTTCCTCTGTTCATTTCTTCACTTTTTAACAGAAAATAATTTAATAAACTTTATGCATTGTGATTATGTAGCATGCTGGTTTTACACTGAATTTTATCATTCAGCAAACATAAAATTAGTATAAAACACAGTATGTCTTTGAAGCAGAATTTCTGATAGATTTCTCTCAGGGAATTGTTAAATGGTAATGTAATTAGAAATATAAAATAGAACATTTATATGGATTAGTCTTTATTACAGAGATAAATTGTCTATTGGCCATGCACTTATTTATTAATCAGCTCCTGCAAACATATTTATAAAGAATAGCCAAGAAAAAGTCCCATTGAAATGTCATTCTGACTTTACCAGGTGAAGTTCTGTTTGTTCCATCGCCAAAAAGCAACCTAATTATCTCATATATTACTCCAGAACCCTTCAGAATATTGTAAACGTGCAAAAGCTATTCAACTGGGCTAAGGCCAGGGAAATGAAATTTTGAATTAGCCATTCTTTGGGAAAATACATTTGAATGGAGCCTGAAAGTTACAGAACGTGCAATGCCCAATTAAATTTGATCTTTACAGAATCAAGCCCAGTGTCTATGAAAGTAGGGTACATTAAGCACTTGTATTCTCACCTGTACTGAACAGAGAATGAATCATAAATCAAAGAGCGATGACCCAAGTAGTCCACTCAGCTGGATTTCTTTATTCCTGCACAGCAGTAGACTAATGATCCAGAAGGTAATCCCTGTTGTAATCCTTTAGCTGTGGATGAAAGGAGACCCTCAGCCCCTCATTGTCACTGGCACTACATTTTAGCATAATATTTTAATATAAATGACATAAATACACAAATGAGTGCTTGCACGGCTCTCTTCCTTTTGAAACATTAACGCCGGTGACAGACCAGTGTGTGACTTATACCACTCATTACCCACAGAGCAAGTCAAAGGACACATAGCTCTCTTTATCCAAATCTCCTCGATAACCTCCTAGGGTTTTGCTGGGAATTAACTTCCATTTGACCTTCTTTAGGCTGGTAAAAGCCAGCAAAGTGCCAGGGTTGCTGCTGCCGGCACCTGGCTGCCCAGTATCGCAGATGACAGAAAGACAGTGCGAGGGGTGCATTTGTCATCTCCCTTGGCTGCAGGACTAAGGAACTTGGATTTAAAATTACTGGCTATAGCCATGTAAAAGGATGCACTCAGAGATCTAGATGAAACTACCTAATAACGTGGGCATCTGCCTGCTTAAGAATCCAGTTTTTCTTTACATACATTTTAGACTGGATTGAGTGGCTCCCCATCCACCCACCCCAAAAAAAGTGTTGTCTTCCAAATGCTTGGTGATTCTGCTTCCTCAGATTTTGGAAGCTTGGAAATGTTTGACAAGCAACAACAAAAAAAAAAATTATGCAGACAGAAAAATAAGCTCTTCCAAGGCCCTCAAAACAGAGGCTCTCAAAATCCCTGCAATTTTTCCAATATGACTGCAATAAAGAAGACACATTCAGAGTCATTTAGTAATTTCAAAGGTGAAGGTGCATCTGGTAAACTGTAATTTAGGAGTGTTAAACTCACTCTGGAACTTGACCCTGCTGGGCATGGGGCTCCAGCCCCGTCTTGGAAATGGAGAGTCATTGACAAGATGAGACAAGACGGACTTTGTTTCTTTAGCCTAACAAAGCAAAGGCAAGGAAGGAAATGCAGTCTATAAATACATCTAGGAATACAATTCCCTGAGAAGAGCAATGGTACTCTTACAATGAGGACATTAGGATGGTAACAAATGGTTGACTTCTCAAGATTGGAGCTCTGGCACCAGCTTTGTAATGCCGAGCACAATGGACTGCTCTGGCTGGAATGAATCACCAGATGGGACTGAAACCATTGGTACCGAATCTAGAATTTTTCAAACTTTTTAACTTACTTTTTAACCAAGATTCGGCCTTTCTGCATAAATTATATATCCCTAATGTTGTCATGAAGAGTCTTCCTGGAATACAACAGTTTGCTTTCTATACTCCCTAATAAGAGGCAAAATTGCTTGCTTAAAACAGTGTGCAGATGTTCTGGCTGTGATTATGGGAAGAGCAACTGGCTGAAAAACAAAGATGTTAAGAGCTGTGTTAGAATAGCAACAAATGGTGATAAGGCATCTGTCAAACATACTTGTGACCTCTTCCAGTAAAAAGCTGTTCAATAGTACATAAAATAAGTAACTAGGAGCCACCCAGGCTCCATATAAATGATTTCTTCTCTATCAAAGAGCTGATGTGCAGCAACTTGATACCTCCTACCATTTGGCCAAGTGGCAACACTATCAGGCAATTTTACAAGCAAAACTATAGATCGTTCTGTCTTTGTTCTACCCAGCCAATAGCCTGGCTTTTTCATATGCTACCAGCAAAAATTGCAGCTCTGTGTACATTACCTAAGTAGAAAGGTCTTCACTGATCCATCTCATCTAACAACAGGAGACAGTGACTGGTTTTAGCTTCTCATCCGCTTTCCCGCGCATGCCAAAAAAAGGATAGGAGCAAATTCTGATTTGACAACTGTTAAGTAATAGGATCAATGTATTAAAAGCATTTGTATCGCCTGTTTGGAAATAACTTAGGCTTTTGATGCTGTGGTCTCATTGAAATGTGAAATAGGGCATCTAAACATCCAGGCCAGTTCCAGAAAAAATCCAGAAAATGGATTGTATGCACCAAACCCACGTACACTTTTTTAAACCTATTCTCATATGTAAAACTCTATCTAATATTAAATAAGTCACTCAGCGGGTAAGGACAAGATCTTTTTTCTTCTTTTTTTCCCTCATTATAGAAACATCCCCAATTCTTTCCCAAAAACATGCTCTACTGAAGATATTGTCACCACAGTAGTGGTGATATTTAGATTATTTTTTTCACTGTGTCAGTATGATTTATGTCACTTTCATCTTAATCTTTGAATAATCAGCCATATTTTTATTTACAAATGTTGATCAATTAAGCTATTGAAAATATTTTCCCCTCCCTGCTAAGTGGGCTGCATGTATCTGTCTATAAAACTGAAGTAAAACTTTTCCTGTTTGTTTACTTCATAACCAGAAGGTGCATCAAATTATTCTTCAGACTTTTTATAAGACTGGTGTCTAGTTTCCTACCTCCTCGCCTAAACCAGCTTGTCGACCTGGCAAGCGATTTGTCTGTCACTGTTCCAAAGCAAAATGGAGAAAAGCTGAAAATATTGTAGTTGCCTGAGCCAGCACAAGTCCGGGGAGGCCACAAGTTCTGTTTAATGTATCCCAGGAAAGGTCAGCTTTCTGCGCCACTCACAAACCAAATGGGAAATCTCCAGTGGGAAGTCAGGGGCTGTTTGTCAGCAGGACAGGTTGCTCCTGCAAATGTGGTTGTGCCACTTCTCTGCGATGCTCATCTCCATAACCCAGGTTGGCAGTTACTTGATTGCTGCATCGTGAATTTAAGATCTGCTGCAATTGCTCCTCTCAAAAATATGGGTATACATTCATAGACTAGCTTTGCAAGCCAAAGGTGAGGGTATTAAGAGTAGGGAAGCTTGTCGTAAGTGGAGGAGGGAGAGAGAAAATAAGGAAAAATAGAAGAGGTAGTGGAAAGCATAGGTAGTATCACAGGAGGCAATGGGACAGCCTTTTCCATCGACCTTTCCCTAATGCCTTGCAAGCAAATAAATCGTTCCTGCATACATGCGTATTAGGAAAAAAGTCTTCACAGGAAGGGTTGTCAAGCATTGGAACAGGCTGCCCAGGGAAGTGGTTGAGTCACCATCTCTGGAGGTATTTGAGAGACAAGTAGATGCTGCACTTAGGGACATGAGTTAGTGTTAGACTGGGCAGTGTCAGGTTTTTGATTGGACTCGATGATCTTAAAGGTCTTTTCCAAAGTAAATGATCCTATGATTCTATGAACTCTTCCCAAAAGGTCTTTCCTTGGGGAGAATTCAATATTCCTATACATAAAGTTATACCTATGCTTTGGATCCAAGTTACCCATTTTCATATTTTTAAAGAAAAATTCTGTCCCAGACTTTCAGGTGGAACAAGTACTCATAGCCCCTCGAACCCATTTAAAATATCAGAGGAGCTGTTAGGGTTTTATTCATTTTTAATGTGTTTTTATCGGCTTTTAACATGTTTTTAAAATGTTTTGTCAACTTTTGTAATTCTCACGGTTTTACACACAATCCTGAGGGTTGCTCTTGAGTGGGTGGTGATTATACAGAGGCACAGATGCATGCAAATCTCCTCTATGGATTCAGGACTAGAAACTATCCGCTTCCAGCACTGGTACAGATGCACTTCAAGGTGAATCTGTCCCTTTCTTTAAGAGCTCCAAGGGGTAGGTCTGAAAAGCAAACCCTATTCAATAAAACAAAACCCAATGAGTTGTATATGCTACAAATGCAGTTATTCCTATCCTGTGTTAGAAGTGAGATTCTGGAGAAACACGGTGAGATGTTTCTTTAGCTTATACCTCAATAACCCTGTGGTTTTATTCCTTCCTCCGGAGTGGTTGCATTCTCTCTGCTAGCGATGTTCTTCCAAATCTCCCAGGTATTTGTTTTCCTCCTAGAAGTCCTCTTGACATTCTCTTTGGAGCTGACCCTTTCATTCTCCTAATTAACACTACACTTTGATTCCACTGTTATGACATTTTGCAGATGAGTTTTAAGATTGGTGATATGTGTCAAGACTCATTGACAGACTGATAATTTGTCTCATTGAGTGAAATGTTGCATTTTTCTCTTCAATTTAATCATTTAACCTTACCATAAGCACTTGATGGTTGAGATGAGGTGAATAATGTTACATCTTTCACAATTAACTAGTCTGAATGTATGAATTGGGCCCTATATATCTTATAGAATGTCAAAAGTTGCTATGACAAGTTAACAGCCATCCTTTGACACAAATATCAAGTCAGGTTTCTTATTCTGGAGGTTAGTGCTACGTTTCACTAAAATGTACATAAAATTTAGCATGCCTTTTAGACTGTGTCTATTTGCTAACCCTCTGAGGAAGCTATTACAGTATTATTTTAGTTATTAAAATGAGAATATTAGTTTTGTATTTTATAATATATATATATATGTGATTTTCTAATAAGAGTCCCTTTTTTTCTGCTACCCACTCCATCGCCATTGTAACAAAGAAAATACATGTTCTAATGTTCTGCAGTTTTCTATGGAGAACAAAATATTGGGGAGATTACACAGTAGACATGGAAAACAAGCTGTTCCATCAGGCATCTTATTGGTAAACTGGAAACAAATAAAAAAAACAAATTTAGGAAAACAAATAAAGATTTCTGGAACTGTGGAGTGAAAAGTTTCATCACTCCAATTTTTGTTACTTTAAATTGAGTGAATAAACATTATGTATATTTAAACAAAAAGTTCTGTGTATGAAGACCGTATACAGCTTTGCTTCTGGTTATTTTTTTTCACTTACTTTTTAAAAGATTACTTATCACAGGAATCCTAACAAAGTTTAAACTACATTGAAGAAAATTTCCAATTAAGTAGGACAGCATCAACCTGTTAGTATCCTTCAAGTATTTCCAAAGCCACTTTTGCACTCAGATTTTCATAATAAGATAAGAATTGAGAGTGGACCACCATTAGAAGATGACTTTTCAAGAGAAGACTTCAAAATTGCATCTAATTTTTGTGAACTGTTCATTGGCTTAGGCTAAAATAAATTCTGTCAAGGCTTGATAGAAATAGCAATAATAGCATCCGATCTGTGCAAGCTGGTTTTCTTTTGGCATGCAGTTGCCAATATTCAAAAAAATTGCAAATCAGAAAGCTACATATTTATGAGAACTAGTCTTCCTAAATCTCAAATTTTATCATGTTTGAAACTTCCTTCTAAATGGGAACAGTAAACTTGTAAGTGAAACTTGTAAATCAGTTTTATCACTGCCTATGTGTGCATATGTATGATATATAAATACACTTGAAATTCCAAATTGAACTTGTAAGTAGGTCTGATAAGTTTTTCTACTTCAAATTTCATTTCCTTCTAGGAGGTGGGAGGGGAGTCATGGGAGTCTCATGGCTGGTACCATGCCTGAATATGCATGTCATATGTAGTGCACGCAGTACCACACACTTTGGTTACTGCAATGGAACTATCAGTTCTTACAACAGTAAATGATCCTTTAGAAAAATGATCTAATTGGTTAAATCTGCAATTTTAATAAAATACAACCAAATTCTGATTCACAGCAACAGAGAATCAGCTGCAAATTTCCAGTTCCGTACTAAGCTGCAATGATAGCAAGCTAAAGAAATAGGGACTGGAGGCTCACTTGCTTTTCTTTCTAATATAACATAGTATACCTTAATTAAAAAATAGTATCTTCCTCTCTTACTATAGTAGAGACAGCACTTGCTGGGACCTCTACTGGTCCAGGTACCTGTAGCATGTTTTAAACCAGTAATAGTTTGCTGTGATAATAAAATGGTTTATTGTCTGCATATTCTGTAAATTACATTCATTCTGAAAAACTTGTAAAGCGTCTTCATGTCTATTTTATGTATAAGAAACAGTTTCATCATCAAAGCTACAGATAATTAAACGTAGAATAACTGGTGACTTTAGGCACCAAACAAATCAAGGGACAGCATTCTTCTTAGCATGCTTGGTCAGCTCCAAAGCATCTGAAACATGACTGAAAATAAAGGATACATTTCTGGACTTAATATTATTTGCATATCATGAAGTATTAAAATGTGAACAAGAAGGTAAGATGCTGTAGAGGTCAAATAATATTTAATGCTTTTTCATTTTCTCTAGTTGCTTGGTAAGCTGCTAGAAAAGCATTCCCTTTTGCTTGGCAGTAACCTTCAGAGATCTTTGTAATGCGGTTTTACAACCTTTGCACGTTCTTTTCCTCACGCTTTTACACTTTCTTATGAAGTTATCTGGAAATGTATCCATATACTTATAGAGGCTTATCTGAAATTGTCCCACACCTAAAATAAGCCAATTAATTAGTAATGATGGGGTCTTTTCAGCTGCACACTCATTTTCAAATGAATTTATTGAAGTAAAGGATTTACAGCATATGGACTCACAGACTTCTCATGAGTTAAACTGGCATCCATATGTACAGCTTTCAGTAGAGAACTCTAGAGTAATATTTACAATGTAAATATCAACTTTTATTACATAAGAAACAAATATATCACAACTTTCACTTCACAACATATTTGTTCTGGTTTGATGACTAAAGTCATCTCTTTGAAATACTATGTGGAACTCAAAAATAACTTGTTCTTGTCATAGACTTTACCAGGTGTCCTTCAGAGGCCCTGAAAAGCAAAGGAGAAATATGTTTTAAAAGCCATTTTCATAAGCAGTTGCATCACAAGGTGTATAAAAGCAGACAGCGGACAGCAAGTAACACTTGCTACAAAACAATTGCCGCGCTTGGGGCTGACAAGCACGAGGTGGAGCGATTCACAGGAGCTTGGTGGGCATTAACAGCCAGGAGACAAGGCTGCAGGATGAGGAAGAAAGGTTGAAGGATTAAGCAAAAATGTTACTGCATGTCAGCATACAGTGCAGAACAGCTCACTTTGAAAACAACTGTGTCCTTGAAGTGGTTACACAAATTCAGGTTTGTTGATGCACGCTACATCAGCAACTGGGCACTGCTACAAAATGACCGGTAACAGCCAATAGCGAATAAGCGAATCACCCATAGGGAGATCTGGATCATCAGTACCATCCGTAAAAAAGGAAAGGACTGAAAATATTTCCAGGTAGACACCCACGACCCACTGCACCACTACTCTCTCTCACTTCATCAATGCCAGAAGTCTTAGAAGGTGCAAAATCCAGGAGCAGATATTTTTGCAATAATTTTGTCTAGAAAGAACATTTCTTTCCTGAATCCATCACTTACAAATTATTTTGTTCGTTGAGGCCCAAGCAGTTTATGACCTTTCTAATCTTTGGGAACTTTAGAGGAACTGCAACATTTGCAGAAAGGAAAAGAACATCTTCTTTCAGTCTTGAAAGGAAAAAACAGTTTGGAGAAATGCCTTTTCTTTTTACCCCCACCACCCCCCCAAAAAAAAGAAAAAAGTTGTCTTCAAGAGTAGCCTTTTTTCTTATTCGCAGTTGAGAGTTGGTTGAGACGCAGCTGAATGCCAAAAGCCATCTCATCATCAGTTTCATAACACACTTTTGAGAAGACCAAACCCAATTCGTTTCTATGTTACCCTTTCAATTTTACATGCCTGCAAGTGCTGTGATATAGAAGGGTTTACATTTCAGTAAACCAAAGAAGCATGTTTGTGAATGATTTTAGAAAAATAGTAGTGCACATCTTATGGGAGTCGAGTGCCTTCTTAATGCTTAGGGTTCATGTTGCTGATCCTCTTAGTTCTAGGGGCAGCTCCCTTCTTATGAAATAGATCTTAAACAAAATGTGCAGCTTTTTTTTAATTAAAAGAAATATCCTTGAGTTTGTTCTCGGAAGAAATAATAATCTTTGTAATTAAAAATGAGTCAATTCTAGTTTTATGCTGCAGTGCACACAAGTTGAAATACCCAAGTGAGTTAGGTGCATTATTAACAGTGCCATTTAATTATGAATATTCAATAACAGCAATCATGGGATAACTTAATTATTGTTATTAAAATGATTATTATGTTCAGATACAATCCCTATAGAACTATGCAGCGTTTCACAGAACATGACTCTTTCCTGGGTGATTCTGCTTTTCTGATAGGCCACACTTTGTGTATGATTAATCTCATTTTATAGGTCAAGTCAAGTAACAGAAAGTGAGAGGAAAGAAAATCTGGGCATACCAATGGGATGTGGCTCAGCAGCTCATCTACAGAATCATAGTTTTCTGAAAAGGAAGGTTCAAGAAGTTCTGCTTCATCTCGAAGTTTGGCAGGGTTTAGCTCTTCCTGGCTGTTGTGGATCAGAAACAAGTTTTATTACCCTCAGAAGAAAAAGCAAACAAGCAAGCAAAGCCTTCTTCTAACCGTAGCTATTACACATTTTGTTACACTGATACCAAAGCGTTATAAATCACATGAAATAGTGTGTTCAACAGGTGAAAAGACATGATAATTTAAAAGCACTTGTCTAAATGAGTGAATATACAAACAGAATATAACTTTTACAAAAACATATGCTGGCGCTTCTCACCTATACTGATTAGGTCTTTCTGGGACTTCTAAATTTTCATTTTGTGTGCTTACTTAAAAGCAAATTTTCACAAATAGTGCATTTTCTTTACAAAATTTTTGTTCATGTTCAATAGCTCTGAGGATTTCTCTTTAAGAGGCCCTTTTAATAAATTAAACCATTTTAAAAATCTGTCAGAAGCTTTTTAAAATTGCCAGATGCTGTTTCCTCTTTAGTCTTTTAGTCTAATCTGATTGTAGTGTCTGTTCCAGTCTGGAAGAAAACACTGTCTGTATTTGAAAAACATGTTATAAACTATGTTATAAAGTCATTAATGTTCATTGCCTTTTGTTTGTCTCTCTGTGCATATATGTGGGTATAAATCTTTTCTGTCTTAATACCATAAAAGTATGGAAACAATATATATTTGCTTTCTTGTAGTACCTTCTTTTTCCAGTTAAAACTGAGTTTAAGTATTTCTTCACAGCCATTTGCTTTCGAAAGCGGCTGTAGTTGTCAGTGAAGACAGCATCAGAGTGGCGTTTGACGGGACTGTCCTGGGAACTGGCAATACAACAATTACAAAGAAAAAATTAATAGATGATATCCGTTTAAAGGAAGATACCATTAAATGAGTGAAACAAAATTTACAATGTTGATTAGCTTAATAAAATCAAATTTTCATTTCAGAGTTCATTTTCAACTATGACTTTGGATCTTCTGTCGAAAAGGAGCCACTGCTGGTATTGCTTACTACCTCTTTTAGTAATGAGGATCAAATTCAAATTCTGAGGATCAAACTCAAACTCTAAGGATCAGTGTTCAGACTTTTTGGACACCCCTTCCACTGATTTCTTTCTCCTGCTCGACTTTGCCATGGGCCATGCAATTAGGATCCACACTCAATGATTTCTAGAGTCCCTGTCCCAGGAGTTCTGCAGGATCAAATGGCTGAGTGTGGATTTCATGACTCCTTCCTGTCTGTTCTCATAGCCCAGGTTACTCTTTTCTATAAACTGACTTTATTCTAATTTCTGTCACTTGCACAGGTATATTTTAATACACTGCCAAAGCGCAGACTGGTTTAAATCACAGTAAGCTCTTAAAGGACCTGTCACTGTTCATATTGCACTCAGTGAGGATGGAGCCTACCTCTGAGGAAAGGAAGAGTGTAGCATCACATACATAGCTACAAATGCTTGTTTTAACAAGGTGTCAGGAGACAAAACACACCTTGTGAAATCCAAACTTGAAGGCCTATTTTTCGTTCATGATCTTGGGAAGCCTCAGTGTGTTCTGCTTTAAATGATCTATGTTAGTTTATAGCGTACGAGAAACTGGCACCGTATGTTCTGGACCAAAGACAGCATTGACATAAATGCAGGACCTAACTTTCAGTCAGCTTTTGAGCATATGAAGTAGGCGCTCAAAGGAACTTTCATATTGCGTCAGACCAAAGCATTCTACTATTCCGTTCCCTAGAATGCCCAGTAGATGCTGCTTAGGGATAAGCAAACAAGGGAAGTGATCCTTCCCACCATCCCGCATCCTGGTCTGGAAGTTGCATTCAGACCCCACGTCTAGAGATTTGCCTCATTCTTTTTCAAATCCTTCTATAATACAGATCTCCCAAACATCTGACAATACGTTCTACAGTAGGAAAAAAAAAATCATTCCTTTTTGTTTTCACTGTAAACTTCTTGTTTCTTAATTTCATTGAGCATCCCCCTGATGTTATGTAAGTTTGTATGTACTTTTGTCATTCATCCACCAAGCTATCACTATCAGATAAAAAAGGTAGCAAATTGGTGTGATAATCATTACAATATTGCCAGTGTTTATTATCAGTGCCATGTGCGGTGTCTGTTGGTCTACCCTCACAGCTGTATCAGGAGTAAATGGCAACATATTCATTTAGTAACGACTACCACTAAGTTGTTATATAGGATTTTCAGGTCCCCCATTATTATATCAGTTTTTCTTTCATTATCTCTAAATCGCAAAAATGAGAACTTAGATACAGAACGGTAAAAAATTGCCATTGAAGCCACCTAGGCAAAAACTCTACCTAATGTAAGTGTCACCTCACCTAACTCGTTTTCTAATAAGCGAATGCAGATATCTCTTCACAGCAAGTTTAGCCAAAAGATGGCTGTAGACACTGGTGAAAATTCCATCAGCATGCCTTGCATTTCTGAAATGGACAATAAATAAACTCTACAATACAACCTGGGTTCATATCATTTTGATAACTTTCATTTTGTAAACATACTGCTTTCCTTAAGTTATCTATTGTACATATTAAATCAAGCTAATTTCATAAAACAACTTCCAGATTTTCACAATATACTTTTTAGCCCTTCTGGGAAGTGAATGAATTCATCATGCCAGAATGGCAATGCAATCAACATTTCTGCAGACATTCCTACTGCTACCAGTCATCAACCAGAGGCTGTGCGGGGTTTTTTTCTGTAATTTCCTAATTCTCAGTTTGAAAATGTGACCTATCTTTTGGCATAATTCAAATAGTGCATCATCATTTGTATTTATGATAATAAAGAAACTCACCTATCAATAATTCTGGAGAGATCAAAATAGAATTTCTCATTTTCAGGTAGTGTGTTCTGCAAAATGTCTGATTCAGACTTTAATGACCCGTGGGCATGGTCAGGTTCACTGGCTCCATCAAATGGCATTCTGTTTCCCAATCTGTTGGAGAAGGAAACCATGGGAAGCGCAGTTAGCTGAGGGTGTGCAACACTTCACTGCAATTTACATTCTGGTTTGTGTCAAAATGCACATCTACCTGCTTTAATCTTTAAGGCATTTTACAGTAGTCTGGATAAAACAAAAATCACTTTCTGATATAATCCATGCTCAGTGATGGAATAATTGACATAACAGATCTTTCTCTCTAATGCATATTTTCTAGATATATGTTGTCATTGCACACAATTTATTCCAGTGAATGGTGCATAACGTATGGCAATTACAGTTCAAGTCACAACCACGAAGCTTTTCATAACAACTATATTTTATATAAACGAGGAATGGAATTACCAGCCTCCACCCATGCAAAGTGACAACAGTTCCTGTGAAGTACTTACCTTCCAATTAAGACCTAAAATGTACATTGAAATGCAGTAGGAAACAGTTCTTAGGCCTTCTCTAAAGAAAGTAAATACACTCTCAAGAACTTCAAACTAAATATAAAGTGCAGTCACGTATGCCTATGTGTTTTTATTCTCTCATGTTTAAATTAATTTGATAGTTGCAAGTTAAAAAAGGTTCACATTTAATTTTTCTAAATGTATCACGGCAATTGTTCGTTATAAACCGATTTACAGTTACTTCACATTTCCATAAACTGCTGTTTCTTATGATGTGTCATATTTTATCAAGGGCAATCTGACTGCATAGCAGTAGTTTGGCATCAGACGTTTCTTCTAGCTGCTATTATGTTCTGTGGCAGCCAACAGGCTCCCATGGCTATAGTAAACCCCTGTGTGTGATGATGTGCAAAAACCACATACTAAAACTAGGTTAGGCTATTGTCCTTGTAATGTTACAGTCGCTATAGCTATTAGTACTTCTTATGTATCTGAGGTATGTAAGATTTCTGTCTGGCAAGAAAAAGTAAAGCTGTTGCGTAAAATAAACCGACTCAAATCACACTTTTTGAAAATCAGTCACTAGGCTGTATCCTTTGGTCTTTTTACACTTTACGTTCCTCCCACCTAAATGTAAAATGTACTTTTCGGCCGCCTGATTTACTTTACTTAGACAACTCATAACAACTTTAGCAATTCAAAGCACGCAGCAGGACAAAACCCACACATCGGTCCATACGGACCGCTTCCCCACATTCATGATTTAAGAATTTTTAATACGTTCGGTTTTGCCCGTGTATGTCTCTGCTTTTCAAAAGGTGCATCCGCCCAGCCGAACTTCGGAGCTAAAGGAGCTTTCCCAGAAGAAAAGCCGAGACTGTTTTACTGGACCATCGCGTCCCGGAGCACGTTTGAGCACACATCCTCCACGCCACCCACGTACACGGCGGCCACGGCCAGCCGGCCCGT
>NW_009648157.1:1322737-1324324 GCF_000708025.1 Charadrius vociferus | reverse complement strand
AGGAGCCGCAGCGCCCGAGCCCGCAGGGGCTGCGCTGCGGGGAATTGGTCTTAAAAACAAAATCTTCCTGCGGGCTTTAGCTTGATTTTAGCAGGCGGCGGGGTGTTTACCAGTCTTTGCTTTTTCGTTTCAACTGCGTGTGGTTCGTGGGAAACGGATCAGCCCCTCCATCCGAGCACCGTCGGGGCTTGGAACCGTTGTTCCGCTGATCGCAGCGCCGGCACCCGCTGCGCTGGCGCGCAAGGGAGCGCGGCTGGAGCGCATGTAAAACCCCCGTGCGCGGGAAGGGGCAGGGGACAGCTCTTCCCGCTACCGTGTCTCAAGCCCAGACCTCTGGGCTGGAGTCACTGCCACAGTAAGGGAGAATCAGATAGTTTCAAGCCTTCGATTTTCGCCTTCGAGTTGTCCCTGCCTCAGAGAGCTCTGTGGGCAGCAGGGAAAGAAACACGGGGAAAGTGGGGCTGGGACGCGCGGGCGGGCCGGCAGGACAGGGCTGTTTCTGCAAAGCACCTCTTCAGTGTCGCACCGTTACTTTTCAGTGCCTGCCCTGAAATACCTGCCAAAGAATCGCGGCAAGAATTTCAGCTGAAAAGGTCATTATCCTCTTTTTTAGTCATTACTCTTCTTGTCAGTGGCTGTATCTCAGTGAACTTTGTAAGTAATTCATGATAGTCCTTTTTTTTTTCTTTTTTTTTTTTTTTTCTTTTTCTCCCAGTGAGCTTTTGTGCCTCTAATCCTCCTACGTAGTAAGTAACGATTGTACCAAATCCATACAGACCTTTCACCATTTCTTCTTACTTCTAATAAGTTTCTCCTTTGTTTCATGTTTCACTCAAGGTTAGGCAGGCTCGATGCCGAAGATTCTGAGATGCTTAATCACATTTTCTAATTCAGTTACATAAAAATTAAGTGAATTAGATTAAAAATGCCTGGAAATTTGTTTCTCGGATGACAGCTGTGACTAAAACCAGAGTTCCTGCAGTAGACTAATTTCAGGAAATTTTCCCCTTGTTACTACATAACTAGAGGTCGAAGAAGCAATTCTGCTCTGGAATGGTGAGATGAGCATCAATAGCACCGCATTGCCCTCACCCCTCAGAAATATCCCAGCTAGGGCGGATGGGCGTTGTGCTGCCTGCACGACCTGGGAAAGTTCAATGGACTTCACCCCAGCGCTTGAAAGAAAAGAGAGGAGGAGAAACCCATCTCCCGGCTGGCGTTAAGACGCGTCGCTGGGGCGCTGCGAAGGCTGCGGATGCTCAGCCCTCTGGCCTGGCGGGGCGAGGGGAGAGAGAGAAGGCGGCTCTCGGGCCGGGGGGTGCGGGCATCCCGCGGCCAGAACCCGGGCTCGGGCGGGGAGAAGGGGTCCGGAGCGCCGCGGTTACCCGCACTCCCGCACCTCGGTCACACTTCCGCTCCCGCCGAGGGCGCCGCTGCGGGAAAAGCCCAAACGCAGTCGGCAGCAGACACCGGAGAAGAAAGGAAAAGTTTCCTTTCAGCAGCCTGGAGAGGGGGGAGGTTCGCAGGAGTCCTGCGGGCTGCGGTCTCTGGGAGGGAGGAGGGGGGCCTCCGACCGAATACGGGGGA
>NW_009648157.1:1311079-1322685 GCF_000708025.1 Charadrius vociferus | reverse complement strand
TTACTTTATTTTTTTTTTTTTTTTTTTCTCCCCGTGAGCTTTTGTGCCTCTAATCCTCCTACGTAGTAAGTAACGATTGTACCAAATCCATACAGACCTTTCACCATTTCTTCTTACTTCTAATAAGTTTCTCCTTTGTTTCATGTTTCACTCAAGGTTAGGCAGGCTCGATGCCGAAGATTCTGAGATGCTTAATCACATTTTCTAATTCAGTTACATAAAAATTAAGTGAATTAGATTAAAAATGCCTGGAAATTTGTTTCTCGGATGACAGCTGTGACTAAAACCAGAGTTCCTGCAGTAGACTAATTTCAGGAAATTTTCCCCTTGTTACTACATAACTAGAGGTCGAAGAAGCAATTCTGCTCTGGAATGGTGAGATGAGCATCAATAGCACCGCATTGCCCTCACCCCTCAGAAATATCCCAGCTAGGGCGGATGGGCGTTGTGCTGCCTGCACGACCTGGGAAAGTTCAATGGACTTCTCCCCAGCGCTTGAAAGAAAAGAGAGGAGGAGAAACCCATCTCCCGGCTGGCGTTAAGACGCGTCGCTGGGGCGCTGCGAAGGCTGCGGATGCTTAGCCCTCTGGCCTGGCGGGGCGAGGGGAGAGGGAGAAGGCGGCTCTCGGGCCGGGGGGTGCGGGCATCCCGCGGCCAGAACCCCGCCGGGCTCGGGGAGAAGGGGTCCGGAGCGCCGCGGTTACCCGCACTCCCGCACCTCGGTCACACTTCCGCTCCCGCCGAGGGCGCCGCTGCGGGAAAAGCCCAAACGCAGTCGGCAGCAGACACCGGAGAAGAAAGGAAAAGTTTCCTTTCAGCAGCCTGGAGAGGGGGGAGGTTCGCAGGAGTCCTGCGGGCTGCGGTCTCTGGGAGGGAGGAGGGGAGCCGCCGACTGAATCCGAGGGATATGGGAAAAACAAGCCTGTTGGCAGTTGCTACGTATGTGCTATATGGGTGGCTGCATGTTGTGAGGAAATGTATATAGACTGCACTGCGAAAGAAATTTGAAAATCACTGGTAAATAAGTACTTTTTTACCATACCATACCATACCATACCATACCATACCATACCATACCATACCATACCATACCATACCGACTTATTTACCATACCTGGTAAATCTGGTTTGCTGTAATGTTGTTCGTCTTTTCACAGGTAGTACACTACATTGCATAAGGGAGTAACGTGCTGTAGGGCTGGCTAAAATGGCCTCAGAACCTCTCTGGGGCTGGCAGTATTTCTGAAAAATCCCTCTCTGTTGCCCCTCTAAAGATCTGAGCAACCTTTAGTGTATCTATTCTTACAATACCATCTACTTTCCCTATTCTATGGACAAGAAACTGAGTCATAGGGAGATCAAGTGGATTCCCCTTTTTACCCAGGAAATCTCCAGTGGAGCTTTGAATTGACCCCAGATGTCCCAAGCACTTTTCAATTTCACTAATAATTGTCTGCATTTCCCTTCAACACCCTGCTGCACCTACCATCTCCTCATCTTGAATCAACATAAACTTCCTTCTGTTGCAGTAGGACAAGGGGTAATGGCTTTAAACTAAATGAGGGGATTCAGACTATGTAACAGGAAAAAAATCTTACAGCGAGGGTGGTGAAACACTGGCACAGGTTGCCCAGAGAGGTGGGAGATGCCCCATCCCTGGAAACACTCAAGGTCAAGTTGGACGGGGCTCTGAGCAACATGTTCTAGTTGGAGATGTCCCTGTTCATTGAAGGGGAGTTGGACTAGATGACCTTTAATGGTCCCTTCCAACCCAAACTATTCCATGATTTCTTAAGAGGATTTTCATTGAGGGAGGTTGTTTTGGTATGAATGAGAAAGGTCTGCAGTGGCAACCCAAATTCTAGTCTTTTTCGACTTTTTTATTTTTCCTGAAGTTTACATACAACATTTCCAGATATTTTGATAAAAGCAAGTCATTAACATGAAAATAAATCTTTTTAAACAGATGGAGAAAACCTCCTTTTCTGTAGGAAACCTAAGCGAGTCCTTTAAGATCTAGGCAGATGAACCCTTTTTGGATGATAACTCCTGCTGTCTTCTACTGACAGAAACTCCATCCTTTCAGGAAAGAGCCACTTGGAAAAAATAGTGCTTGGGAGCTTCTCCTGGATAATAATTAGACACAGGCAATTCTTGGGAAGTCAATTATTTTGCAGTAGCTGTTGCAGGAATCCTGATGCATAGCTGTTCCACATTTACTGGACTTTTATCTTTAGTCTATATGTTATTAAGTATCTTCTGGTTACTTTATTTTCTTTGATGTTCCACTTAACAAAAAAAGTATCATAATCATAAAATGGGCAATATTTGGAAAGAATGGAAAACTGATTAGACAAGGTGGAGCAAAGAGCAGAAGCTTGTCTGAAAGCTTATCTCACCATTTGTACATAAACTTGTGTGATGTATATATAAACCAAGCATTACCTAAAATAGCTACATCATCTGCAGGAAAAAGATTTAGGAGTTTTTAGGTTTGTTAGTTAGATTTGATTACTGTTTTTAGCATGAAAATCTGTGCTGAAATTGATGGGCTAAAAAAACTCTTAAAGCCAAATCCTTAGATGAGAGAAATCTGCTTAGTTCCATGGAGGAGCTGTTTAGCATTTGCTAGTTTTATCATGTAATTGTATTTTAAAAAGAGAAATTACATCAGCAATAGAAACATAGTTTTATTTGGAAAAAAAAAAGAAGAAAAATAATAAAAGACAGTTGTTTTAGGGCTTGCGTATTATATCAGAAAAGGAAATTTCTACTGACTCATGAGGTCTGCCTCACGGAATCATTGGGTCTGCAGAATCTCCCTTGTGCATTACAGCTCATGTTCCTGTAGATGAGTTCAGAAACTCTGCCTTTGATCCCATAGCCGTATCACATTGATCCATGAGTTTTTAGAGCTTATAGAGCAGATTGATGGAGCACTACCATTCAGCACTTCCACAAAAGAGATAACAGAAGAAATATCAAGAAACTGTATATGAAGAGTAAAAAATACAAATAAAAAGTGATAAAATAAGATGCCTTTCCCTAATCCTTTAATGGCATGATTAGCATAATCCCCAATTCATGCTTTCAGTACCCTGCTGTCTTGCTCGGTCCCACTGTCCCATAAACATACGTATCCCTCCATATCACCTGGTTGGAAAAAAATAGATGGGGTCACTTGCCGAAACTTGTGCCAGCTTCGCTCTCTTTACATGTATCTCTGAATGCTTCTCAGAAGAAATAAGGAGAAAACCATCAGTTCATCCTTTTAGGTAAGTTCTATTTCAAAAGCACTGTCCCCGTTCTATCATACCTTTAGCCTGAGTCAGTTCTGCAGACTCAGAAATGTGATGGCAAACAGAATAAAACACAGACCGATATTCTGCAATTGAAAACTCGTGACTTGCCTCCTGCAGCAGAAACGCTCAGCAGAAGAGTGCTTGTCTCCTTGGTTCCCAGGCTGTGAGGGGGTCACGCAGGTGGAACAGGGGAGCCTTCATTTCCTCTCTCACTCGTCTTGAGCCCTGTTCTCAGGTCACAAGTGTAGATCTTCAGAACAGAGTCATTAACTGGAGTAAACTCCTGCAACAAGTAAATTATATTAACAAATATACCTACTATGTACAACACTTGTACAAGTCCCCCCTGTTCCAGGTGGTACCTTTGCCCACCCTGTGTGGGTTAACAATTTGCAGAATCAGTTTTCAAAATCACTGGAACATTTGGATTATGCCCATGACTTCCAACCACTCTTCCACCCCTTGCATTAGTATCTCCTGACATGTCATTAATACAGACATGCTTGATTAAAACTTCCCAGTGGATGCCATGATGAGCAAAAGGCATTCAGGAGAGCTACTGAGTCCAGTGGTACTCCCAGGGGTCTTTTCCCTCAATCACTGAATCACTCCATCTAGGAAAACTCCTGTTGCTTATAGTTTAGTTCTATGTTTTCATACCCCCTTCTCCCTTACCCCAAAGTGCAATTTCAGCTTCTCTCACAGACGCCAAAGCAGTTTGGGATAAACACTTTGTTCTCCAAGTGTTTATGCTGCTTGATATGTGCTTGAACTTCTGCTTCATGTCCATCTGGTTCATGGTATGCAGCTGTCCTAGAAGAGTGGGCCCAAAATCCTTCTCATTTGTTAGCGTGGGCGTGATGTTTTTGCCATGCCCCTCTCAATATCAGACACATGTATTCTGCAGTCATTCCTCAGGAATATTCGTGACTATGCAAGCTTTGACAGAAGCTTGAATATTTCTGATTTTATTTCAAAGCAATTCTTTTAATGCTTCACCTAACTTTTAAAAATAATTCCATTCACCTTAAAACCCAGAAAATCACACAGTAATACAAACCTTGTAAGGAGGCAGGGTAGTTTCTGGCTTGGTCATGTTGGGTATTCTTTGTTTTTAACAAGCTATCTGAAATACTTCCTATTCCTACCAGCACTGCTAAAATCTTCCACCTTCAGCAAAGGGTCGGATACTTTCGTCACCAGAAATGTGTTCCTCCTCCTGCAGCTGCCCCAGCCCATTCCTTTCTCTGCAAATCTAAAATAATCTCTGCATATGTCAAGAATGTATGTCTTTAAGATGCCACAGCATTTAGACTCAGCTTCCCATCCATTTTCAGCCAACTCTGCTTCACAGAGTTTCGAGGTTTTCTGCATAAATCAACTTGACTATACAAAACTGGATTTTCTGTGGTGAACCTTTGACAAACCACTTTATTCTTCATGATATTCTGACATATGTAAGTTTCTCTAAGCTGATATCTAATTATCTGAACAGATATTAAGAACAATCTTCAAACCTGTGTCCCTACATTTTACCTATGCTTTTGGGCCTGTCACCTGTACTATATGATACCTTATGAATGTCCTTTTGCCTCTGCCTGTACAAAAGGAATACAATATGGAAATAATCTCCAGAATCCCTGCAGACTACCTGTTAAAAGTAAAACCTGTACAACAGTGCCACAGTGGAGCTCAAAAGTTAGAAGGAAAGCCTGAGAGCAAACACAAAAGTTAGAAGGAAAGCCTGAGAGCACCTTATCTTCCTGGGGCACCTTATCTTACTCTGATTCATTGTTGACAATCTCCTCACAGAGTTTGGCTGCAAATTCATCAGACACTCCCAGAAACTAATGATGCTTATGGCTAAGAGCACATCTTCAGATGCAGCTGAGCTGCTAAAAGTCCCTTTACCTTCCCATCTACTTCCCACACTGACTACAAAAAAACCATGAAGTATCAGAGAATTTAGTCCATTTATGGGTTTGTAACTGTATAACTGGAATCTTTCATGGGGTGTATACCATAACATCTGTGCTGAAAGGACTGGGACGCCTCTCCAATTTTGCATAGATCCTCTTCCCTGTGTATAGTACAAGATCCTGGTTCTAGACTGTGCACGTGGACGCATTCTTTTTGTGTCCCTTAGTGAACATTGCCACTACTGCACTGTCTGGAAGCTTGTGAGAGCAGACGTATCATCTCAGGATATAGAAAAACCCACGTCAGTCGAACTGGAAGGCACATCTTAAGATGCTAATTATGCCAGGATAACTCTATTCCTTGAACTGACCTAATCATCACAAGTTCTTTATTTACCAAGCTGAAAAAAGCAACCATCTAAAAGCCACAGCAGAAACAAGCTAAAAATGCTTCAGTCTCAAGCAATTACCACTATTGTCTTCATGGGAAAAGAGCTGAGAGAGGTTTTCTAAAACTGTCCATGTGTATAAAGGGCATAGTGTAACGTGCTGTCTCTTAGCACTACTCTAAGCCTAATGTATGCTATTACAGCTCTGAAAATTTATATTCACATCTAGTTTCCATGAAGAAGCCGTATAGAAGAAAGTATCAACCTGTTAGTTTACCATCTCTAATAAATAATATAATTTGGACTTAATTGTTTCAAATATTAGTTATGGAAGAACTTTTGTAGTGTTCATGGACAAGAGAGATACAGTTCCAACCTAGTTTATCATTCAGTTCAACTCCACAGGTCATTGAAACAAACAATAAGCTCCTACATCTTGTTTAATTGGCTTCTTGGCCAATACATCAGTGGCTCGTTATCCTTTTTATCCTACATAAAGTGTTAAGAACGTTCCAGTGAACGTAGCACCACAGTCAATATATTCCACTTTATTTAGTCCACATAAATAGATCCAATACTATTAGGATTCTAAGGGATTTTGGGAGGTGAAGATCATCACAAAGATGAAAGAGATTGATAGGCACAGCAACACCTTTGATAGCCATTGTGTGTGCTATCATCATGTATGTGTGTAACTATATTCTGCAATTTATTTGTTTGGGGTTTTTTATTTGACAGATGAAAGAAAGTGCTTTCTACAGAAGCAAACAAAATGTTCAGCACTGGTGCTACAACAACTAATGTAGTATTTTTGTTTTTATTGAATGTTAACATGTTGCTAACTATTGAACCTAAGCAATGAACCTTGGTACCTTGCAATTTGCTAAACTTCATACCCAGATTGCAACAAAGCATGAATTTATAAGTTATTGATCTAGATGTGAATCTTTCTGCTGGTGACTCTGGGTGAATCATGCAGTTACATCGATAGCCGCACAGTAAATATAGCTCTATAATTCTCTTCCAGCATGTAAGTGGAGGATCTTTTGGTTTTAATTTCATGGTAGTACATAATTATTTTGTACAAGCTTTAAGTAGAATTCCATCTCTCCAAATCACAGATAATTTTTTTTCTTACCTGACACATTTTCTGGTTTAATAGAAGAATATTCCATAGATATGGAATCACACAATGTCACAACAGAAAATTATGTCACACAACACTGAGTGTGGAAACGGCAGCAATGTTCATCTGTTACAGGTATTCTTCTTTGCTCTTGTTTCAAGAGATGCCCTTTGGTTGCTTCTAGCGGCACCAGCTCAAGTGGGAGAATTTTCACATTGCGTTTTCCAGAATGATTAGAAGTTCAAAAAGGGGACTTCTTTATCTAATGACATTACTCAATGAGTGTTATCATTTTGAAGACTGGGTTCAAAGGCCTTCAGAGTGAAGGTATAGCAGAACAGTTGACTCAAGGAGGTTTAAACTTCTTTCGGATCTTGGAATAAATATGTTGAAAAGCATGACTACACTTTTTGAGAAAGTGGGTAACATAAGCTGAATCCCTAGCCCTGTCTTGGCCTCTGTTCCCTTACACACAATGCTCCATCCAGAGTTTTATGGCTCAGAAAGCTCATCCTCAGCCCAACCTGTGGTCCAGGTGTCTGTGATTGAGCAAGGTCAAGGATCAGCCTCTCCCAAGTAGCAACAAGGGTTGCATCTCCCAACTTCACTGACAGTTGTCTGGCTAGGAAAAAAATTAGTGATTGTCAGCTTTGGAGCCGAAGAGCTTATTGACATTCAGTGTAGTCATATTTTAGTTCTAGCTACCTACTGTGTACGCTGCCCAGTAAATAACTGTGTGTACTTGCAAGGTGGCACACAATTCTGCTTGCAGAGTTTGTGCACACAGTAAGAGATATCCAAATAAAAGTGTCCTAATAATGAAAAGGTTACAAGGCCACTCAGCAATGCATGTCATGTACAAATTTAAGAATCTGAAAATAAGCCACAGGCAGGAGTCACTAAAACAATTCCAGACTCTTTTCTGGCCTGTCCTCCAGACAGCTGCAGACGAAGCTGAACCCAAAGTAAGACCTCTCAGGATCTATCAGAATACAACACATTTTGTCAATTCCTCGTGCTGTCTAGAGGCAGTAGAGATTAGAGACAATCTTTTTATAAGTCTGAAAGAGATTGTCCTGCTGGGGACAGTTTGTCTTCAGACAGTCTTGGTTATAGACAGGTTCACTGCAATGTTGGCTTCAACAGCAAGAGAACACACTGGCTATCTGATGCTAGAACTGTCTTTTCTCAGCTTTGCTTTCCAAAGCTGCTTCTAAAACATCCCTGCAAACGGTACCCAGAAGTGATCTTTGGCAGAGTGAGACTCTTGAAGATGGAGAAGGAGGAGAAGGAGAAGGAGGAGGAGGTAAAGGAGAAGGAGAAGAAGTAGAAGAAGAAGAAGAAGAAGAAGAAGAGGAAGAGGGAGAAGAAGAAGTTCTCTTTAGTCTTTTTCTTCTTCATCCTATTTCTTTGGCACATCATCCAGAGAGATGAGATGATGCGATATTCTGCAAAAAACACCTCTGTGGAACAACAGAAGTGCTGAGACTCAAACAAAGCTGTGATTCAGGACTCCTTAACCCTGCTCTCACATTAAATAACTGAAAGGAGTGGCCAAGCGCTGATTCACCATGACCTTCATTGTCAGCCCCTCGTATGTCTGCATAAGGATGTAAGGGTCACCCTTACATCCTCACAGAACAGTTTACATGCTCAAAGAGTGACTAGGCAGGTGAGATTAACAGAGTAGTCATCTGTTTTCACAGTGAAGAAACTTTCAACAAACAAAAGTCAGTTGGCAGATACAAATTATGCTCTTAAATTAGGCACTAGAATGATGTGGTTTATGGAATTATATTCTGATTCAGCGGAGTTATTAAATATATGAGTAATCTCACTGCAGTCAATAATAGAGCAATATAGATTAAATCATCAGTGGTCAGTCAGAGCATTTGGAGGGTTAAGTGGGAACAATCTGTTTTGCTGGACTGGGCTTGTGTAACAAGGCCCTCAGTTGTGTGTTTAGCACATCCCCTTTGCAAATCTACCTCTAAAGAACAGTAATATATAATACAGTATATTTCTTACTTTCTTTTGATTCATTGTTCTGTTGTACTGATAAATGAACAGTTAGCATTGAAAGTTTTTGATCACTAATGACTCAGATTTTAAGTACAATGTCAAGCTCAACAAGATTATCTGAAACATTTTCAGTTTGCTTTTAAATCTCTGTAATGCCCAACATCGGAAGCAGCTTTTAAATCACCTTGCCATTCAATGTCTTACAGGTGCCTTGAAAGAAACAGGAACACCTATTTATACCCTCTGTGATCCTAGTAAATGCATTTAAATGTGTGTGATGATATCTAGCTTTCAGTACCCATAAAATGTCTGTGAGAAGGCATGCAGATGCATGCGACATGTTATGGATTAGGGGCGACCAAATCCGGAGAAACCCTTTCAGGCATCTTTCAGGAACACTATCAGGACATTAAACACAGTCACACTTCACTTACTTTGCAGTCATGGTAAATCTGCCATTCTCTAACTTATTTGGTTTAGTTGAAGCCTGTCCTAACCTACACTGAGCTTTCTCAGTCCTGTTTCTCTCCTCTGTGTTTTTGATTTTACTGGGGATATCTCTGGCCTTGAGCAGGTTCCCTTGGTTGGTAGAAGAGATGAAAATCTGCAAATACTTAAATTTGGTGTCTCAAACAGAGTTTGATTTTTTTTAAGCTAATACATTTCAAACATGGTTAAATGATGTGGGAACATATTTAATGTTCAATTTCCTTTTCAGAAGTGATTTGATGCCTAGAAGCATTTGGACTCTTTGAAAGATTTTATTTAGTGTATATACAAGCACCCAAAAATATGTTTTTTGAGCATGCAGGAATTTTTACAAGAGTCAGTTTTATGTTACCCAAAATGTTCAAAAATATCTGCATCATGAATTAGTGCATTGTAGAGTTATAAAAATTTTGCAAGGCAGTTCAAAGTTTTACTAAACGATGTCTGTCATTTAGCACTGACAAAAAGGTGTCTGTATCTTTCCATAGCAATTGCCCAAGGGAATACAAAAAAAAAAAAAAAAAATCAGTGCTTTGATGCTGGCAAACTAGTGCTGGAGAGCTTATCACACACAACCCAATCAATTCCTCAAAGTGATTCTCTGGATAACAGTCATCTGCTCTGTTACTTGGCAGAACAAGAAAAGAATGGGTTAGAGTGAAGACCTGGGTATTTTTATCATCATACACAGAGAGAGAGATGGAACTTACTATGGAACTAAATAGAGAAGCACTAAATGAGAAAAAAAAAATAATTTACAATCCCTCTAGAAAAGGTTTAAAGGGAATTCTTCCCTCCTACAAAAATAACTTGAAAAGATCACCCAGATATACAGCACAGGAAAAGAGCAGGGGGCTCCTTCTTGACTCTCCAGTGTGCTTCAACTCAAGCCCTAGACTGGTTGGCCTAGAGGCTGAAGATTCATCCCATTTCAGTGCACAGCTAATCATCAGGAACTTCTCCACACGTGCCCAAAGCAATGCACATTACTGCCAGCTGTGATTTGTGCTTTTGTCAAGCTGGAACAAGAGCGCAGCATCACCTTTCCTGTGTAGTCATCAAGGTGCTGTCATAAAATAAAGAGGATCAATGCAGGTCCGCCCTGAACTAGATATGAATAATTTTGTATTCCAGTGCCTTTCCATACTGTCCCTAGTCATAGGCACATCAGACAGTTATGTCCTAAATCAGCAAATCCAATTTCCTGCTATCTCAGTCCCATCACTCTGCGTAATCCCTTCCATGATTAAGCTACTCTTGTTTAAAAGAACTCCTTGCTTTAAAATAGTGCAACTGCTCTTTCACAGCCCTCAGCACACAATCACTTGATTCTGCTGCTAAATAGATGAAAACATGTCTCTGATGCAGAATGTCACTGGGAAAGCAGACAGGAAACATGTTTACTGAAATAGCTCCGTGATCCAGTCCATGCCCATCAGACACTGCCACGCTCATGCAGCAACGTCGTCAGAAATCTGATGGGAGCCAAAAGCTTCCCAAAAAGTTAAATGGAGAAACGAGACATGCAAACCAGACTTCTGTCTGGGAGCAAAAGCATGGAATAACGCACAGCCCCCACCTATGCACAGCGAGGCCAGAGATCCTCAGTGGAGCCACTGGTGCTGCTGCTGCTACAGTGTGAGGCAGAAAATCAAGCTGGAAAAGGCCCCCCTTTGTTGCCCCGTGTGCTTCAAAAAGAGCTGCTGGCAGCAGTAGCTCACCTGTTGACTGCGGCAGTATTTTTCTCAAAACTCTCTAGCCCAGCTGGATGAAAAACACAGAGTCGATTATAGCCACTCTTAATATTCCACTGAAGAAGAGATTAGGGTCTCGTTATCCTTTTCAGCATTCAAAAAGGTAAATAAATAATTACTCACAAAGTCAAAACTCCAGACACTCAACTCCTTTGAAAATTCACTTTTATTAAGAGACCCAAATGAAGGTATAGGTATTTTATCTGAATTTTAAAACACTTTTTAAGGCTGATTTCTAGAATTCCATTCTCTTCTTTGTGAAGTTGTATCAATGTTGTTTTCCGTTATCTGCTCTGGACTTGGCAGAGATAAGTTTCCAATTAATGTTTTCTTTCTTTTTTTTTTTTTTTTTTTTTTTTTCCAGAAGCTGTACTGCATCATAGTCATCACCTAATTTTATCAAATCCCTATAGGTCAGGGATCTGGCATGTGTCATTTCACCTCTGAGAGGATATTTCCAGTAAATGTAGTTTTCAGTTTATACTTAAGAATGGATGCTGAGATTACTCAAAAAAAACTTAATGGTAAATTGCAAGTGAACTTTAAAAATTTGATTTGGCAAAGATACTGCATGTTCGGTGTGTTACAGTATGATAATCAGTAGC
>NW_009648157.1:1307395-1311038 GCF_000708025.1 Charadrius vociferus | reverse complement strand
TGCATGAGCTACTTTTGTAAATATGCTGGAACATAACAATTCTCAGACAGGGAGCTGTCAAGTTTTGTCTTCTATATGAAATCAGAACTGGAGCAATTGGGTTTGCGCACATGGACAATAATAGAATAGCGTTTCTCTTTATGAGGAGGAGGAGTAGCTCTGCTCACTTCAGGACAAGATGTCAGGATATCTGGAGGTTGATCAAAGCTCTGCCTACCACTCCCTGTGTGATTTTGGGATTCGTTTAATCACTGCCTCTCACAGTGAAAATGTATTACATGCAGAATTATTGTGAAGCTTAATTCATTTCTTGTGAATGCTTTCAAATCTTGAAATCTGCAGTAATTTATTTTTTTTTAAATTCAGCTCTTCTACCCAGTATTTTAAATTGAAATGAAAGGCTAGAAAAGACTGTGACAATAAGCAAGTATAATCTTTTGCATATCAAACACCTGACGATTCCTGAATCCCGTAGTTCAGTTTGGGGTTTGATCCTGTGCAATGTGCTTTGGTCCTAATGCAATAAAATGTGCATGAGTCTATTTAAGCATGAATCTTAGAGTGGTTGCCCGTCTGCTTAAGGGAAGGATTTGCTCAAACACTTTGTGGACTGAAGTCCAAGTACTTGGAAATCTACTTGGAAAAGTAGATTTAAAATCTGTAAACACTGTTATTTCTGAGAGACATTCTCACTTGTAATCCTTGGAAGGTGTTCTCATATGGCAAATTCTGACTCTGACTTCATATAACATCTTCAGAAGAGGAAGGACCAAGTCCTCATTCACATACTCAACTGTATCAGCTTGCATAATTAAAACCGATACCCTTCCCTTTAAAGGATCTTTTATGCAAGTCGACACATTTATCTTTAAGGAAAAACATGAGCTTGAGATTGTAACATCTAACTTTATTTCACATTCTGAAGCTTCCAGAGTGCTTGTAAAACATTCATTTCAGACATTGTTTAAACTAGTAGTTAGGTATCTGACAGCCATACTCGTTATGCAGCAAACAATCTGTGTTTTTGATCTCCCAAATCCAAGGGACATATAAAAACATTTTGATATCCAGTACAGGTTTCAGGAGCAAAAAAATACAGTACATTTAAGCTTCCCTTTCTACATCGTTTACTAAATATAATGTAATACAAGTAATAGTATGCTGTGGAAAGTTCTACTGTAATGTAATGCATGTTTACAGTCCAGGAGTAAAAATTTACTCATCTAAAACGCTTTCACTCTCAAGGAACAAGCAGTTTTGGCCAGCTGGGTACACGCTGTAGACCAAGTTGTCTCTTCAAACAGTCTGCCAAGCTCAATAAGCAAAGGGAGCAGGCTTGGATTCTGCTTTTTGCAAGCATGTTCGAATGGGTGGCATCATCTATTCTAGAGCTAGGACACTATGAACACACTTGTGCACACAAAGAAATTCACCAGAATTAGACTCTAGACACCAGAATAAGACTGTAAATGAAAACATTATTATTAATGAATGAAATAACACAACTTTCTTTCTGCAGAGGACTTTTGTTTTAATTCCACAGCTTGCGACCAGCCGAATGCAGTTTTGCCATCTTATCAGCAAGTCCTCGGTGTAGTAGAATCCGTAGTGTCCGTAGTGAAACGCTCTGTAAACTCTGTAAATTGTTGTTCTTCTAGCAATGACATATATCCTTTTAGAATGGAAAATGTTGCACACTAAAAATAAAACAATGAAAGCCAGTCAGTAAATACATGCAAAATAATTTGCCTTTACAATAAGGAATAATTGTGGTTTGCAGTAAGTAACGCTTGTAAGCTCAAGGATTGTCATTATATTTGCAAATCAGATGATATTGGGCTGGAAGATTGCAGTCAAGAGGTCAATACCAGTGCTTCCTGAGGGGTGCTGAGCTCGGCAAAGGGATGCATGCTGCCAGTCTCCAAAAGCCCGGAAACTTAAGATGTCAAGCATTTTGCCTCTTCTCAAAAGCTGCTGAATCTTTGTCCCTCCCAGAAGACAGATGAGGATTTGTTCTCTCTACAGAAGCACAGGAACGGCCCCTCAGAATCAGGAGTCCCTCAGCTGGTAGGTGCCCAGCCCTTTTAGGATGAAAAGGCTTATTTGAAAGTGAGGAGTAGAACTGCTCCTCTGCTTTTGGAAATTCTTTACCCTTTATTTGAACCTAAAATATTTAACAGGAAACTGATACAGTAAAGCTTAATCAGGTCCCATTTGCCTGTGCTGTTTCCAAATCCTGGACTTCTCACGTCAATGCAATTAGTCTCTACTAAGCCAGGGGTTAGCTTGATGTGATACACGTATAACAGTCAAGGATATATGTCAACCTCGACTAAATATTCTATTTCTATCTTCATATTTTAACTAATTGTATAATCCCAGTATTCAGCTGTAGATGTCTAAAATCTTGCTTTAGTGAAAGACAAGATTTCAGTGAATAACTTGCCGGGAAGAATTAAACATTGGTACAATTTGTGAAATACAATTTGAAATAAGGAAATGAGTAATCACATAGCAAAACAGGAAACTTAATTAAAAAAAAATAGTTGTCATTCATGCTGCTTATCTTGATAACCAGAACTAGAAAAATGAAACATGAGGAGTTCTGGCCCCATACAGCCTTACTGGGTGTTAAAATGAGACTACCTGTTCTGCTGGCTGCAGGCAGAAAATTCTTTATATTTGTGACCATGCATTTAGTATGTTGTTTCAAACTGCTTGAAGCTTGGTATACTTCAACATTTTTCCCATACTGTGGAGGGAATTTTATACAAGCAGCCTTAACATGGAGTCTTTTAAGATCCTCTGCAATCAGCAGAACAGGATGTCTATGACTACAGCCAGGACTGTGACGTTAAATCCGCTACAAGGTCTGCGTCTAAGGTTCCTCAGGCAGAAGCTGTTCTGTGGTTGTACGAAGAAGGTGGATAATAGGAGGTGTTCTCTGAAAGTTTAACATCCTTGGTAAAATATATATATATTTTATTTTTTTTTTAAGAAACAAAATAGTGAAATTTGCAGAAATGTGTATATTGGTAATCCCTAACATGATCTCTTCCTTCAGGAAATGAGCTGTTTTTTATGTGGCAGCATTTTCTTTCCTCTAAAGTAAAGATACAATGGTTACAATTAAAGATACAACACTATAAATATGCAAGCATATGGCAGAGCAGGAAATTAGAGCCAGCAGTGCAAAGACAAGCGATCCCTTGGACAGTGGGATATTGCGCTCTAAGAAACCACCACTACCCGCCTCTTAGCAGTGTATGTCCCCTCCACAATGGCAGCCAGAGGCTTCTCAGAGATCTTCATCATGCACAGAAAATTGTTGAGATGATTGAGGTTCCTCTTAAAATGGATGGGCGTGTTTGCAGGAAGGACCAAGCTCAGGAGTCTGGGAAAGCTTTTATGATGGTTTCATAGGCGGGAGGTGGGGTTTGTGTGGAGTGGCAGATGCGGAGACTGTTGTTAGACCAGTGGAATTCGGGTCGACTTAAGCTGTTGGTGGTGCTTCCCACAAGGGTTGTGGTGGTGTTTGTGGGAGTGAGGGTGATCAGCTGACTGTTCGTCTCCACAGGGAGGGGAGGACACTGCAGGAAAGGGTGGAAGGTGGACGCGCGGAAGCTTGACTTTCTGGGGAAAG
>NW_009648157.1:1266891-1307384 GCF_000708025.1 Charadrius vociferus | reverse complement strand
TGAAGCTTGCCGCTGAAAGGTGAGGCTGGCCAGGCTAAGGTTGCTCCGACGTTCGCAGCTGCTGTTGCGGTAAAATCCAGTCCTGCTGGTACTGTGACCATGGGAGGGGGGCCTGGACCGACGACTGAAGGCTGAGGAGCTCCCCTGGGAAATGTGGGCGCTAGCTCTGCGACGGGACAAGCAAGTGAACAACGCCCAGATGATCCCTCCAATCACCAGTCCAACCAGCATGGACACTGTGAAGGCTATTGTTATCTGCTCTGAAATACAGCAAAAATACACAGCAAAGTGATTTCATTAATTTGGAAGGATTTTCCTGCCAGAAAGTGAATTGAAGATGGCAGCTTCCTTAAAAGGTGAACAAACCCTAAGGTTTTTCTATGTAATACATGAACCTTACAACACAAACAGTACAGTTCAGATTGCTCTCACTATATGGTGTTTTTTCTTTAATTTGCATAAGTCAACAACATCCAGGAAGTAGCTTGCATTTAATACCAGTTTCTGTACCAATGTGACCTGGTTTCAGCTGGGCCAGCCTGCAGGTTTCTGGAGGCTCCATGCTGCCACGTCTCCAAGCGCCATGATTTCAGCCCAGCTGCCCAAAAGAGGTATTGTGCTGGTTTCAGCTGGGATAGAGTTAATTTTCTTTCTAGTGATTGCTGTGTTTCAGATTTGGTGTGAAAAGAATGTCAATAGTGCATATTGTTTTAGTTGTTGCTAACTGATGTTTATGCTTTTCAAGGACTCTTTTCAGATTCCCACAGAAGCTGAGAAGAAGCACAAACAGAACAATGGAATGGCCAATGGAGTATTCCGTACCAGAGACTTTACGCTCAAAATATAAATGGGGTTGGCTGGGGTGTGGAGGGAATCTGCGATCACTGCTTGGGATAGTGACAATTCACGGTGTGGTGAGGGTGACTTGTGTCATTATTATTACTGTCACCCTTGTTATTATTATTGTTATTTTCATTTTCTGTTCTTTTTCTGTTTGGCTGTCTTTATGTCAACCCATGAGGTTTTTTTCCTTTCCCCTTCCCCTTCTTTTCTCCCTTCTTCTCCCTGCCCTTCTGGGGGAAGGGGGAGAACTGTGTGAGCAGCTGTGTGGTCCTAGCTGTGGGATGGCTTTAAACAACGATACAATGCAAGGGAAGTCTTCAGTCTCTCCCAGAATCAACCACCCACCAGCCCCAAGGTGTGTTACAAAACTGCCAAGCATCTGCTTCTGTGGGCAATATGAGGTGTGGATTTAGGCAGACTTGTCATTCTGTTTGTAGACGTTTATGGTCTATGTGTACGTGTTTGCAAACTCACCTGTTACAACAGTGATGTAACTTCTGCCATGTTCTTAATGGAGTAAGCCTTGTATTTATTACAACATGGGAACATGTCCCAGCCTTTTACTGCTGAGTAACAGATACTTTAAATCCTCAAAGTAATTAATGTAAATTACTATATGCTAAATGATTATGGTCAGAGATAACCATTAGTAATACCAAGTCTCTTGAATATTTCCCATCCTCAATGGCCGACTTAAAGATGCATTAATCTGCCATTAAGAAAAATAAATCTCTAGCTCTTTTATAAACGCTTTCAAGAATCAAGAGATATGAAAACAAAAAAAGAGCATGGCTAGGGTTTGTTCCTCCCCCACATGGCTTCCCAGTGTGGAGAAATAAGATTTTTTTCCATGTATATTTCTAAGAACAGGACAGTTACTTCAGAAAACTTTACTTACTTTTGCAATCAAGCACCAGATTTATTGCTATTATAAAAAGTTCGGAGATACATTTGTAATCCTTGATAAGGCCTGAAATGAATGAAAAACCCTTATAGATCCCCTCAAAATTCAAGATCACAAACTAGAAGGAACACTATCTTGACTACTGGAGGAGCGAAGAGGGAACAAGTGAAAAAGAGCCATGGGACAGCTTGAAACATGCTTATTCTGTCTGTGCTGTGTTCCCATGGTTGTGAAGCATTTCTGTTGAAAAGGAAATTGTATTAATTAGGTGGAGAAAGGTGAGTAACTTCTATAGAGTACAGAAGCACAGGCCAGCTAACACTGTGTCTGGCTGATCACCGTAACAGAAGGCAGTAACTCCAGGACTGGGATGCAGACATTGGAGCCCAAAAAGGACTAGATGAGACTAGGTTCAAAATTTTCTTGCAAGGTAACAGCTGTTACCTTTCCCCTGAATTTATGGCGCTGCACAAACAGTCATTTCCAGAACACAAAATAATGAAACCAAGTCCGAACTGTGGGAATTAGCCAAAGGAGGTGTTGGAGAGCCAAAGAAAGCAGGTCACCCGAGGGATGGCCATGGAGGACAGCCAGCACACAGCCAAGGGAAAGGCGAGGTGCCAGCCACGGCCAGTGGGACCAGCTTGCAGGCAACAGTATGCGCCAACAGTGACCTTTGTTTAAGTCAGGCCTCGGTAAGTAAGTAAGTAAGGCTCAAATTTAGGGTATGTTGCTCCAGGAGGGGGAAAGCAAACATTTGCTTTCCTTCCATCAGGGGAGACATAAATGATTATTGGTATAATTGCACTTTAAGAATTAGTTATTATTACCTTCCTTATCTCCCTTCAGTGAAAAACTGTTAGCTATGCGATTCGTACTCGCAGTTGGGGAAAATTAGCTCCTTGAGCACCAGAAAGCTTAGCATAAAATTTTCACAGCTTTCTGAGTGGGGACTCCAAGCAGCATTAAATTGGAAGCCAGCCCTTGCTGCTGCCCACCAAGCCCTGTCAGAGGGGCAGTATATTCACCCTACAATCCTTTGCAGGTGTGGTTCTAGGCAGGACCAACATTAGCACAAATTACTGACATCACCATGAATCTCCTACCCAAGTTTATTCACCTTACATTTTTTCAGGATAGACTTGACATTCCATGGGGCCTACAAAATTCGAGCCCTAATGAAGCCGCTGATATTTTGGAAGGGTATACAGTCCTACAGTTGCTTGCTTGTCATCTGTGCTTTCAGATAGTCTTATAACCCTTATCCTTCTCAAAAGGGAAAATAAAGACTGGAGAGGATAAAGTATAGGATATTGTTGCAGAGCACTACTCCCTCTCAGGAACACTTTGTTGCCCTTTCGTTCGAGGTGGACGAACCTAGACCCTAAAATATAATTTTTCTTTAAGCCCTCATTTTCGCAACTACGAAACTCCTGACCAGGCACGCTAAAGTCAAAGGGTGATTGCCTGGCCTGCTTTTTGCAAGAATCCACAGGCAGCATCTGCACTGCAACTCCTGGCTGCAGATCAGAGCTCTGTCACCATAAGCAGCCTTCTGACAACCTCATCATCATTCTGCCCTTTATAAAACATCTTCAGAGACACAGAAGGTCTTATCAAGCCCCTTTTGGTCAGGAATAGCCTATTATGCCATTTTAATGGATTTAATACATTCTGTTACTACATGTTCCTGCTCATACTCCCAAAGGTGGGAAGGGAGGGCCAGGACTTGGCCACCTCCAGTTGAGTAAATGCTGGGGGCATTCCTAAAGACATCATTTCCCAAGCACTAGAGCTGCAGTCTGAGTACCCCCACTGCTGTGCCCGTGTGTCCATGCAAAAGCAGAGCAAGAACTAATCCTTTCTTAGGCTAATTTCTCCTGCACCTCAGCTGGAACGCTAGCTAGGTTATTGTATTTGGGACTGCCAAGGGATCCCCCAAGGCACAGGACTGTCCTGCTGCCTGATATCCCTGCTCCTGTTTGGGTGCTCAGCTCCAGCAGGGAGGAGGCGAAGGGGATCTCTGCGGGGCTCAGCAGCCTCGTGTGTTAAGCAGAAGCACAGCAAACAACGCAAGCGTACCGGCCTCTGGGGTTACCATGCACCGTGGTGAGGATTTGTCCCTACATCCCTCTAGCCGTAATTTTCACCACCTGCACAATCAAATCAGCATTTCGCACTGTTAAAAACAGATGAGGGAATTGACAAAAGTATTGAGTGCAGCTCTTCAGTCTTTCCCACGTGCTGTTCCCCTGTGCTGGAGGTACAGCACAAACAATTATCCCTTTGGATAATGTCTTCATTTCTTTAACTTCTTTGATTCTTTTATTTTTTCTACCTCTGTATATGACTGTAAAAATATAGAGTCAAATTATTCTCTGGGGAAACTCTGCTGGGTTTACCATGACCACTGCAGTTACCATACAGTACCCCAAATGCTCTAATTTCCATCTGGACCTGCATTTAATCCTGTTGCTTCTTGGTACAGAAATATCGCTAGACCCATTGGTTACAGACACTTTATTCTTTCTCTTCCTAGACTCTCCCTGACTTCAGTGGGAGCCGTGGGTCACACTAATAGGTCGGACTTGGTTTTTGTTCACTCCCTGCAGAGGATAAATTTCACTGAAATGTATCTCAGTTCTAAAAACTTGCATTGAAGAATTGTAAATCTATGCCCATTGATTTCCTCTTTAAAAAGTCCAGGCGATCACAGCCCTGAGGTACATTGGAGAAAATACTACCAAACAGAGAAAAAGATCAAAGGCAGAGTGGGACTTGCTGCACCTGGGATTTTGAGGGGAACAGCTGGCTTTCACAGGGTTGTTTTTCTCTTCCTTAGTCTGGGCAGTGCCAGGGCAGAACTAGCCTTTCAGGAGAGTCAGAGCAATACTGACACAAAACGTCTCCCAAGGAGCCATTATAATATCTTATGGTTTCCTGAGAGCTGTGCATCTCATTCTGTCCTCTGCTTTTAAGGAAAAAAAAAAAAAAAGTAAAAATTTGGGGATAAGGTAGGGATGCTGCTGATAACAATAAGTCCCCGGGGGCTGGTACCCTAAATATGTTTTGATCTGTATGTTTCTCAGGCTGCTCACACTGCCTGCTTTATTTGATTGTGCCGTAACTGAAAACATTTGGTATCCCATCTTAGTCAATTTTCTCCACTCTCACCTCTAACATCAGCTGAAGTGAAGGACAAAGGTTTTTTTTCAACAATGCAGGACAGACTTTGAGGTACAAAGCCAGAAATAAAAGGATAAGGAAACAAATATGTCCATGCAAAAAAGGTGGGAGATTCAGAACCCACAGTAACACCCATCACTTCTAGATGATACCCCCAGATCTGAACACCAAGGCAGTACATGTCTGTCAGCCCAACATCTATCCAGATCAGGCAATTCCTTCTGAAGACTGTTTATCCCCTCCTCTCTGACTTCTGCATGCACTGTTAAGCAAATGCAGTGCTACAGGTTTGTACAGTGGATTATTGCCTCTGCTATGCAAAGCTTTTTCTTGGTTGTTGCAGCTTTCTTTAAGGCTTTCATAACTGTCCATGAAGTGTATATATGAAGTTTTAGCATATGTCCTATCTAGTTCATAGCCTCTAGCAAGTCCTTAACACTACAGGATCCACACAGGAGAAATTTGGACATGTTATTAGCAAAGATAATAGACTGTCTGATAAGGTGCTTTTCCTAGTTATGGCCCTGAAACACGTTCATCCCATCCAGCCTGGACATCAGTAGGAAAGACAGTAAGTCTTCTGAGAAGTGGACTACGTTCTCTCCTTCCTCACCTTGGGGTATACCTCACCAAAAATTAGCAACACAGTCCCTACCTAGACTTGAGGCCCCTGGATCAACCAAACTCTTCATAAAATAGATGTGCTTTTTGTGGTGCAGGATCCTGCCTCTATCATGAAGCTTAGCAGGATCCTTGCAGACATACTCAGATCAATCTCTTATTTCTGTGAGGGTTTCATTTTCCTTTCATGTGTGTGGACCATATCAGGTAGCAAGACATCCCTTTGAATTCAAAACATGTTTATATTGAGGATTCATTTTCCCAAGGAATCTCCCTCTTGCCCTCAGCTCCGGCTGCCACAGGCTGGAACAGCATTTTGCCCCCTGAACTCAGGAAATCCTTGGGACTTGCATCTTTCCTATAGTCTTATCATCCATTCCCCAAGGTGTAAAGCTAGGGTGGGCACAAGAGCTGTCTAGCCCCATGCTCACAAGTATATACATTTGTAAACTTTTCAGCTGGCCAAGTATACGAAAGGACAGTAGTACCTCTCAAAATCATAAGCAGCAGTTTCAATGAGAGCATCTCAGAGCAAGAACCAGGGTGGGGCAGGGGAAGAGGGGACCAAATACTGAATGCAAAGGAAAGAGAAATGGAAAAGCATCTTTTAGTCAGGCTGTGCACGTGACTTGAATTTGAACTGCATATTTGCCAATAGCTAATAAAACTAATAAAGAGTCAGTTACCTTTCCAAGTATCTGTTCTGCTCATGCTACTGCTAAGCACAAAGAGGCAGGAAACACCAATAAGGTGAAATGATACCTACACATTTAATTTGATTTCTGGTGGGTGACTTTCAAATATTCTTTATGTTTTGGAGCAGTTAACTTTTTGTTATTGCTTTATTAAAAGAGAAATACTTAAGTAGTTTTATCTTAAAGTTATTAGAAATGGTAAGGTGGCTTGTCAGTTAAGAATGGTATTGTTCAGCATTCAGCCTCAGCTTGCTAGAGAGATGTTTTACTTATATTATGGTAGAGCAAGATTCTGTTCATTTACTTCAGCAAATGAGAGTAATCTTCCCATTTCTGTTTTCTTCCAGCTGCCCAAAACTGCACACCTGGCATGCAAACTTTATTCCATGTGGGCTTCAGCAAGCTTGTACGCAGAATGTACAAGCTCGTTGATTTCAGCTGCGTTAGCAATGAGAAGTATCAGAACATCCTACCATGTTGTATAGTGGAAAAGAGCTATTTTTATAATTTCAATCCAAATTTTAGAATTCTAAATATATTTCCATTTTAATTCTTTCCTTCTCACATTTTTGTGAGCTTTCTTTGATTTATGTCATTTATGCCAGTGACTCAAATCTTGTCTAAGATTTCTCGCCCCTACATGAACACACACTTGAGCACACGCACATTGCCTTGTCCCAGAGTTGAAAAACCTGGACAACTGGTAGGGAGTTTGGTCTCAGACATGGAGAAATCCAGTTCAGCCTCTGTCTCACCCTAGATTTTTTTCCCAAATGAAACCTCAGTATAAAACAACATACAAACCAGTATGGGAATTCATACCTGAAGATTGCACAGCTTAACGTAGAGCACCAGCTAGTGTATTAAAGCATGAATTGCCCTTACAAATGACAAATCTAGTAACCTGACCAGTAAGAATGGTTCAGATACTGTTTTACAGGAGTCTCAATGTCTCAGATTTCAGGTGAGGCTCAGGTGAGTCATCAGTGGATGTTCATAACACAGCCTCATTTGTGCAAACCAGACTGGAGCAGCCAGGGTCCATCAAAGTTTCAATAAAACCACAGCACCTTCCTACAGCTGCAGAAAATATACATCTCTAAGCTGGACAAGCTGCAGCTACTCCTCATGCATCCTGGGCAGCGAGTTTGGAAAGGAAGAATACCCTGGGCACAGAGAGCCACCACTTTTTCCCACCACAGAAGGTTTGAAGTGATTTGAACTACTTGAAATTTTATGGCGGTTCTACCAACTCCAAGAAAACTCAGTTTAAAGCTGTGGCTGGTTTCAGTAGCCAACTCCTGTGCTGCTGTTGTCATGCTGAGTTCAAAAAAGCAATTTCTCTGTACCTGACAAGTGTTGACATTGCTATCTTCCCGATCTTTGTCACTAATTGTATTAGCAAAACAGCCTCTCATTTATCATTTGTAGGCAGTCCATGATTCAGTTGGGTGGGCGAATCAGTTGCTGTGTGATATCAACCAGCTGTGATCTTAGTCATGGCAAAGGTTTAAGAAAGGTCACTTGAGACTCTTGTGGAAAGAGTGAGAGTGTCAGGGTACAGCACAAGGTGGTTCAGGTAGTTCTGATGTCCAGAAAACAAACAGATGAAGACGGTGGCATCTGGAAAATACAATCTGTGGGGAAAAAAGCTGAAATAAAAGCAGACTGTGCAGGACATGAGAACTAATAACTAAAATAAGTAAGATAGTTGGGCTGTCCAAAATGTCAGTGCTTTGCATTGAAACACAGCATGCCAGAGACACGTTTCATTTGCTTGTGCTAGTGCAAGATTCTTCTCTGCAGCAATGGACAGTAATTCTCCCACTTCACCTAACAAATAAACAGTTGCTTTTATTTCCACTGCAGATAAAATAAGAAGTACTGCACTTAAAAAATGTGTTTCTATCTGTGAGGACAGGTAAGAGCTAGAATAGATAGTCCAGGTAGGAGGTGCATCTACCCGCAGTAAAGATTTTAAAAACCAATATCAGTCAAGAGTTGTTGTAATATAGTTAATCCTGTCTTGAAAAAAGAAGGTAGAACAGATGACAGCTCAAGGCCCATGCTGACGTTATTTTGTGCAGTTTCTAAGACTGTCTTCGATTGGGTAAGCAAATAGGCTCCAGAAGCATCTGAAAAATTATTATTAAGTAAATGACAAGGTATTAAAAAAATATGCAGTCTGTGCCCTTGGATTAGTATTCTAAAATACAGAGGGGACAGCTGTCGATTAGAGGGTTAACTTCACAAAGAGACACCTACCTAGGAACAAGATTGCCCTCTGCTGGAAATTTATGCTGAAAATCTAAACAATACATAAAATACCTTAATTCTAGTAAAACAGGGTGTCAAGAAAAGCTAACAAGAAACATGCCAACCAAAGATTACAGACAAGTTAATAGTACCTCAAAACTCAGAAAAACTCTGAATCACATTGCCATAAACACTTAGGACTAGCATTTTGCAGAGGCTTTGAAAGTAATGTGGACTGAGGCACAGCAAAGGTGATCAGAAGCTTAATGAAGTAAAGCTTGTACAGATTTGTGGCTTCATCCAAATATCTGTGCTGCTGGAGAAACATGCAGCTAAGACTGGTCCTAAATTCACATTTCTCGCCATCCACGGTGACGTCGAGGATGATATCCATGTACCAGACTACACTTGCTTTGTTCACTAATACCATAATTCACTGTGATAAAATGCCAGAAGAGTGGAATATGCTGTCTCAATATCCTACAAAACAACTCAGAGTTAATAATGTTCCCTCGATATTACTGGAAGTTGATTTTTACTGGAATGATAGATAAAGAGTAATTGTAATAATCTAAGATAGAGATGTCAGCATGTTTAATTTAATGCCTTTGGCACAACTATACAACACAAAGCAAAGATTTCTTTATGCAGACAGAGATAGAAACTTTGTTACCACACGGTTTCATTATGACTCCTAATGCATTACAAAGACAGTAATATAATTTTGATCTTTTCTGCATGTGCAGCAAACAATCCTCTGGCAAGGCATTCTTACCATCCTCACAAAACCAGAGCTTAGGCCTAAGTTATACGGTCCCTGCATGAACCCAAATCAAACAGTAAAACACAATTTGCCACAGTGCAATATGGCATTGTAGCTATCACTTAATGGATATATGATTATTTCACAGAGCTTGCAAATAAAATAATTTCCTATATGAACAGAGCATGAGTGACTGGAGTGAAATCTTAAAATTAAGGAGGATTTCCTAGAATTCTTAAAATTAAGGAGGAGACACCAAAGTAAGTATGCTATATTTAGAAAAACAGAAGACATCCAGGCTTAGAACAAAGCACAATGTTTTCAGGTTGCTGGGAAGACTGTATGGCAAGGAATACATTGAAGTCATCTTCGATCTCACCACAGCAATTCTGTTGTCTGTGGCCTGAGAAAAGCCTGCCTCGCCCAGACACAGGTTCAGGTGGAGCTTGTCCTTACTGTGAGAACCCATGAAAGGCCAAGAAGTGTTTCAATAGAAGCCCAAGCTTTATTAGAATATGAAGTATAATATTTTAAGAGAGGAAACTCGGAGTGACAAAGCACACTCTAAGTACCTTGAGATGCCAAGTATGCTAGAAATAAAAGCTGCATTTCAGCTTGCCCGGCACATTCGACAAACAGTGTTTCTCAACGCAGGGCTTTTTGGAAGTGCCGCAACCTCTGCACATTTGCCTCTTAGTCTTTGCCGTCACCTGAGAGGCAGGACTGTGTTTCTGCTACTTGTTCTTAGCTGTGCAATCTCTCTCCCTCTTCCCCTGCAACCTGCTCACCTGCTTCCCAGGAGAGGAGCAATCTCCCCTTCCCAGTTCCGTCCTTCTTACTCTCCATTTGAAATGTACTTCATATACTAACATAGAGAAAATGAATGAAACAGATGATACATACAGCATCATGTCCTGACAGCAGCAGAAGTAAATCTACTGGGGCCCCAAACTGCAAAGTTTCTGAGAAACAGTCTCTTCTCACTCAGAAATATACTGCCTTTGAAATACTGTCACACAGTATTCTGCTGACAGGTCTAACTTGTGCACTGCTTGTTCAAAAATAGCCATCAATGAAAATAGTAATTAGTATTTTATTTATAGTCTCATTATTTTTTGAGAGTGCTAAGACTAGGGCCCTCTTCGGGTGAAAATTAAGAAAGTTGTACAAAGTTGAAGAATGGGAGAAAGAGCTTTGCTGAATACTGATCTAAAGTATCCAATAAACAAGTATTCAGGTAGCCGGCAGAGACATCTGTATTTACATCAGGTTTTCATACTTTTTTTCACAGCAGTAATATCTGAGGTACATCCAGCAATGCAAAAAATCTCTTGCTACATTTATCTTCCTCAGGGAACAAGTATAATAGTGAACATTTTGAGAATACAGAAACATGTTCATATGTGGTATTCTTCAATTACTCGTCTGGAGTTCAGAAACTTGAGCTTTTTTTCTCCTAGTACTTCCTGTGTGACCACTAATCAGTTTCAGAGATAGTCAAATATGAATATCTATTTCATTGTGGGCTAGGCGATCTAATTAAGTAGTACCCACAAGAATCTGTATAACCACAAGTTGATAAACACTGATATGGTTTCTAAGTGGGATGATTACTGATCTGGAGTGTTAGTCAGCTCTTGATAACCCAGGCAGACAACCCAGGCTGGAGACTCAGATTGAAGTTGGACCTTGGTGCTTGTCCCACATGAGCCTGTGGTATCTGGGAGGCTGTGTTTGCACCAGGCTGGTCCAGGTCCTACTTGCCTAGAGACTCCTGCACTTCTCAATCAATTGAGCCATCAGCGGTCTCCTTCTTCATTTGTACTCTGCCTGCATAACTTACGCATCTTCCATAGAAGCCATGTGTCTGCTTGATTGGCTCATCCTTCCATTACCTCGGATAGCTGAGAGGTAGCATCAATATAATATAATTTTTTAAAACAAAGGGTTTAAAATTAAGAGATGTCAGTTAAATGGTCAGATACACCGTAAGTGTGTGTTCAGATGCTGGATTGTGAATTCAAGTGCCTGAAACAGGGAATTAATTTTCTTCTGCAAATAAGATGCCAGAGAAGCAAGGCACAGGCCTCTGCTGAGAAGCAGAAACTGCCCCGGCTGCTTGCTTCAGCAAGCATGTATCAGAGCCCAAAGAGGTTTTTGCATTGCATTGAACTGACTGTTTTTTTCTCATCCAATTATTTTGCTGAAAAATTCCTAGACATTATTTCATAACAATGCTGTATTTGTATTGTTCATGTAGTTTTGCTTGAGGTTATTTAACAGATGAATCTTAAGTCACTAATGTCCCATTTTCAGTCCATGAAAATCTAACTCATGTAAGTCTCATTTCCATCTCCTCAAGTAGAAAGGAATTAAATTATTACCTTGGAACCAGATCTACTGCAGCCTAAAAACTTACTTTTATGTTTTCTTTGGTTTTGAAGAGTTTTTAGGAGAATAACTTAGGATTTCTTGGTGCAAACTTAACTACTATACAATAGGTTTCAAAATCTGAGTAAATACCTTTTATTAAGGTTGTATAGGAAGTGAAGCTTTGACTTTGAAAAGCAGGAAAAATTGAAATTATCTGTACTGTTATTGATAGTCTTTTCTGTTTTTCTTTTTTTTTTTCCCAGACAAAAGGATAGAGTTGCGAAATGAATATAATCTTAGAAAGACAAAACGGTCAGTCTTGATTTTATTTTGTGCTCTTCTTTTGTGATTGTGGCCATCTCATTCCATCTCTGTGCTTCAGACTAAGCTGTATAAGGGAGATGGCACCACTCACAGCCACTCATTTGGCTCACAAAAATTTTAGACTCTTGGTTAAATGAATTACAGTGGTTAAATTGGAAGTTGTGTATAAATACAGATCATTTTCCTTCAATACGTTCTACAAGAAGAACTAAGGCAGAATCATTGCATCCACAATGTACTGAGACCAACTCATCGGAATCTGAATCCTGCTAGGCTCTAGCAGTGGAGCATGCAGCTACATGGGATTTTTCTTGGGGGGAAAGCACAGCACTAAAGTCCTTTTATTATGTGACTGCTGATGCCAACAGGTTCACACGCCAACACATCCACTGGTGTGATGCTTGGAAAAAGAAATATACTTAATTTCCTAAAGACAAGATTTCTGGATTTGGTGGATAAACAAAGCGTGACACTTTGGGCAGCTCATGTGACTACAAGCAGCACCATATAGTCAATACAGTAGGTGTAATTGCCAAAATGTGTATGAACTGTGTGTCTGATTAATATTTAAATAATACTCTGAAGAAATGTTGGTTCTTCTTTCTACTACCTTAGATCTGCCTCCTTCCTGCTAAAGATGGTTAAGCATTTGATAAATCAATGGCTGTATGGGGGGTGGCGGGAAAGCAGGAAAGAAGCAGTAATTAGAAGGCAACAAAACACAGCCTGAGGATGACAGACTCACTTTAAAAGAATAATTTATACACAAGGAAGAAATCGTGCTCTGAATAGACAGCATGCAGGAGTAAGACTGGTCTCTTCTCTTCATGACATAGTTTCTTGCTTTCATCCAACTACAGTAATACTCTTTTCTTTGGGCTTGCCAGAATAAGGGCAAGGAAAAAAAAAAAAAAACAGGTCCCTCATCAATATCTGCTTTTATCTTTCTGACAGGCCTGAACATAAGATCTTGGAATGGATTCACATATTAGCTTCCTAAATGCAAGGTCTGACTATTGATACAATCCCCTTTGCTTCAGGAATGGAAGCGATAACTTTCATGTGCTTGTCAAATCTTTTACTCAACTGACAGCAAAATAAGCATAATCATATCAAATTTGGAATACAATCATCATTCTGACCCTTCAGAAGAGAGTATATGATTTATCAGATAAATTTTTTTGTAGGATCTATACAAAACAATAGTACTCTGGTAGTTGATACAAAATGGTACCTACAAAAGTTACCTGGAAAATAACAGTGTAAGGCTAATACACAGTTCTGTTTCCTGGAGAAATCAGTGTGGGCAGAGTATGTTTAGATGTGACATATGACCTTGACTCTTGTCCCTGATGAAGCAGAGAGGAAGTGCTGGGTTCCTACATTTGTATGGCACCAGTATGAGTAGAATCTCTTGCCTAGCTGCTTCAGGCTCCCTGTAGCAATACTGGAAGACAATGAAGCACGCAGACACAGCTGCTCCAGCAAGTAGTACTGACACACGTATAAGAAATCCAACTGAGAAGCTGCATAAAAATCAGCCCTTCTCAAACACAGCTGAGGGGGAAGAGACACATGGTATATCCTGAAGCTGAGAGGGGGGAAATGAGCAATGCCTTCCTGTAGAATTACATCACAAGCCATAGGTTTATTTCCCATTTGGTATAAGAATATTTCTGGAGGTCTTCAGAGGAGGAGCCAGGGACCCTGAGTGTGACAGAGGAATGAGATTCACGGCTGTCATGCTGCCACTGAAGAGTTGATGTTCAAACACAGTTGCTGCCACTGCTAATGCCTCATCACCACGTTATCTTTTTCTTCCTTCAGTTAAACCCACACCCTTGTTGCCATTTCTCTCAGTATTAGCAGCATTTATATGAAACCTGTGTCCTTTTTGAGTCACTGGCCCAGGCTGCTCTGCTGCTGCCTTGTGACACATACCAAGTCAGCTCACGCTGTGGTCAGGGGAGCTGGAAAAGGGAAAATCATCTGCTGACCTTGACCTGGTAGACAGGGCAATAGCTCTTTTGTAGTTATCTTAATAGGTTCAGGCAGAGGAAAGGTGGTATGTGTGGGTCTCCCTTACCCTGGCAGTCATCTAACTGCCGTGATCATTATCAAAATTATGTGGAATACTTAAATCAGCTTCTGACTACTTGGCCACTTGAGAAGTGATTTAATTATGTGACATTTTCTACATCTCATTTCACAGGATTTTCACATGGATCAGTATCTCATCTGAAGGGGAAAAAAGAGATTGCCATTAGTCAGGGGAAATCTCTGTTGCTCCAGAAGACATGCAGCAAAAGTTACTCTGATGCTGCTGGGCCTGGGAGGATGCACTACCCTACAGCCCTCTCCAAGAGTGAAAAAAAAGTCTCTCTCAGTTCCTATAGAGGTGAAGCTGAGTTTTACTGGTGTTACCATCGTTTATTTCTGTCCGCGTATTATGTTCTCAGGGTCTGTCTGCAGTCCCAGCATCTGGCATTTGTAACAGACAAAACCAGATCTGTTCCCTGTCCTAAGAACTCTGCTGATTTGTATAGGATTTTCACAGTCCCAATTTCTTCAAATTCACCATGCAGATACATAGTAATTATTCTTCATGAATATGAAAAAAGTTAGTCATTCAAGTCAAAACTTTGGTTAAGTAATCTGGAAATATGGCTTCACAATTAAATTTGTGGCATCATGTAACATTTCACTGAGGAGCAGGAGGGACAACTTGTAGGTACACTAGATTTAAGACTGCTAATAAGAAGGATGTAACATTACCGTAAAGAGCTCATTGTCTTTTGCTGTGTTGTTTAAATGTATCATATTTTATATCTGTTTAGTACATCTGCTCCTCAGATAAATGTACTTGAAAAAAATGTGTGTTTACAGGAAACATTTGCAAAAGCAGAACTGGCTTTCTGTCTGATCCTGTGTCACATTTTACCTCGTCATCTTTCTCTTAACCACATTCCTACGAAGCAGCACAGGGAAGTTTTCTCTATTTTTCAAACAGGGACCTGAAATGTGGAGGAACCATCTGTCTTATATTCCAGAAATCCAACTGAAAATCTGCCTCCCAATATGCTTATTTCCACAAACGTCTTTTGGAGGATCTGCTCTAAGTTCAAGTCAACCATAGTAAAATAAAACAATTGTAGTTTCACAGTGAATTTGGGAAGAATCAATGTATTTTACTCCATGTTAGGATCCCTACCTCAGGAGTCTGAACACATTTTGAAGTTGATAAAAATTTTGTGCACTGTTGTCAGGTTTCTTGTAGGAGTAGTGGAAGGAGGCTTTATGTCACCATTGCCTTTACTCAACACAGCTACACTGCCACTAAGCCAGGTACGCTTGCAGCTGCATTATTTGATAGAATTGGGGAAATCTGCAGTCCAAAGGACACGGTCTGTCCATATCAGACTGATGCAAAGGCATATAAGAATATCCTATTTCCTTCAGCACTATGCCTTATATTATGCAGTCACACAACTAGAAACTTCCAGTGCAGACAATGTCTTGCACATATTTCAGCAGAATAATGCTCTAATTAGTCCATCTGATCAATATCTTCCGGGCTAAGAAACAGGGAAAAAGTCTCCAAGGCTGTATTTTTCCACCAGTTTTCCTAGCCATTTCATGTGGTGGATTCTGAGAACTTTCTGACTAAACTAGGAAATGCATCCCTCCTTCTTATTTATTATTTTATGTGTTAGACTAGGTTTGTATTGGGTTGTTCACATGCCAATGACATAGGCTGGAACCAATCAATGTGGGTATTTGGATTACATGCTCTTCAAAACAAACTCTTTTCCTATTATCAGTAGGTATACTTGGCTGTGGAATGGGAATGAAAGACAACCTGCTTTTTGTTATTAGATGTCTCAAGGGTATGGAAATGTACCTTTGGAGATGTACAACTTTTGCTTTTTTTAAAAGCTCCAGCTTGAAAAAGTAAAGGAGAAAATATTAGTCAGAAGGTGGAAGGTTACGTAAGCAATAAAGAACCAGCAGGGCTCTAGAAAATCTATAATAACAAACATGGAAGTATGAGCCATTTATTTGATTGGAAAAGATAGGTGGGGAGCTGGAAGGAGGGTTTGTTCACATACATTTGGCTCTCATATTAACTCCATCACGACAGGGGCAGAAGTCTGTTTGACAATTTGAGTCCTTTAATATCCCACACAATGAGGTAAAGCCCTGAGTTTCAAGTCTTGAGTGATGGATCAGTATCCCTGATGAGCCAGAAGCCAGGCTCTGAAAGTTGAGTGTTAAGCAAACAGACTTATTAAAGTAGTGCATGATAAAGCACTCTGGGAAGTCTGAGCAGGAAAGTTGTCGCTGTAGACATAGTCAGTGGAAGCCAGATGGGGAGATGCAGAGTCAGTGTGAAGACTGCATTTTTTATATGTGTGTGAGTGTGTGTGTGTGTGTGTATGGCTGTCTGTGACATGGGAAAGGTATTAGTACAGGCTTCTGGCCAAAGAACTCAGATTTATTCTTTCAGATATGTTTGACTTCACCAAATTGATACAGAACATCCCTTCCTCCAATAACATTTGCTGTAACCATTGTGCTATTCTGCTCCTTTCCCTCTCATTCACCAGGTATTGATGAATTTGGCTTGCTTTTAATTTTTATGTTTATTTGGTAATTTTACCTATTGTTTATAAATTGTTTAAATGCAAAAAGGCAATGAGGTTAAAGAAATTCAAAATTGACAAAGTCAGTTATCACTGGAATACAATTTTCATTTATTGTCCCCAGTAGTACCATGAATGGAGAACTGTTTATTTAGTCATCAAAAATACAGTGTGGTCTTTTGGGTTATGGCAATACTCGTATTTGCACTAAAAGGCTCTATCCTCATTTTCAGTCTGTTTTCTGAAGAGGACAATGTCCTCCTACATTGGATAAACACTGGAAGGAATTATTCCCTAAAACACTAGAGCAGGACTGCATCATGAGGTTGGAAAAAAGCACTTTGTCTCTCCCTTTCTCTGTTCTCCCATCGGGGCTGCTTCCAACAACAGGAGCATGTAAAGTCTGAAGTTGTCTGACTCCAGCAGAGTGATTTCAAAAGAAAGAAGCTCACTTGTTTACATCCCATTTCCAAACTTTAGCAGGCATCAGTGATATAACCCAAAGACTCTGCAGAAAGAGATTATATCTCCTTTGAAGACATTTATTCCATGTGCTGTGAGCTCCTTAGGATGTGTGATATGCTGCCATGTATTGCATATTTAAAATCACTGGGGTTTTCCAAAACACAAAGAAGTGACAAAAAAAGACCAACTGCAAGGAAAAATACCAGTTGATGAAGTGTCTTCAGTCCCCTTGCTCTGTTTTGGCTGATTGCCACGAATTAAAATACCAGGAAGAATATGCATGCTAGGGTGAAATTGTGAAGAGAGAGAAATGGGAAAGGGAGAGAAGAGGAAAAACAAAAATTCAGGAAATGCATCCTTGAGATTAATACTGCACCTGAATCCAAGGCTCTAATTGTGTCATGTTTTCCTCCTACTTTGTTCCACTTCAACCCCAAAGTCTTTCTCTACTCAGAAAAAGATCCCCAGTGGTGTAAAGCATCTAGAAGTGCCTCTATGTCATACCTTCACTTCCTCCTATCTGCCAGCAAAGGAATTGCATCTTCAGTTTAATTAATTAATTGCCCTACTAGCAATGCCCAGTCTACCAGGATAAAGGCCCTCTGTAGTTCTCTGGTTTATGATGGTCTTTTCCAGCCATCAAACTAGGAAGAGAATGGCCTGGTAGAAGCTACCACTGCCACATCTGCTGTCAAGTGCTCCACAGATGGCTCCAAACTGTAGCCTCTGTGTGTCCACATCTTCAGCTGTGGTAGCTTCATTTGAGGTAGCTTCCAGAGTCTTTATTTGCTGCTGCTAAGGCTGGACTGGAGGGGTACAAAGCGTGTGGAGAGGAGCAAAGGGAATGAGGAGAGATCACCCAGTGGGTATGCTGGAAATGCACTGACACAGCCATCAGAGTGAAAGCCAACAGGCTTAAGCTGGTCACCACACAGCTAGCCAAATACTTCTTTTCTCACTTGCAAAGAACTGGGCTGGATTTGCTGCTGTTGCTTCTGCACTGCTGCATCTATTGCCCGTGAAGGATCCCAGAAGAGAAATCAGGTCCCATGGCTGTCTGGGTTGGACTTTCCTGTCATTGGCAGCTGTGTCACTGTTTGTGTCAGTGCTGCCCTTCACAAGTAGCATTTCAGTTCATAAAAAAGATGATGCGAAGTTCTTAACCACCATTATTGCTAGGCCAGTAACATGATACCATGACACAGTGTCAGATGTTAGAATATGCTCATCCTTAATGACCATCTTTTCCGGCAAAGTACATAGTATGATGTTTTTCAAGCAAACAAACACATTCTAATAAGGGGAAGAACGGTGAGTTGAGAAAGAGACAAGGCAAAATTTGATATTACATTTAAAACCATGAGTGCATTGGTAGCTTATAAAGTGAAGTGATAACGCTTGAAGAGCTAGTGCCAGGCAATTTGCAATCTTAAAATGCTGGAAGCCAGTAGATATATGTTATTGTTTCCATACACTGGACAAATAACACCCTGGATTTTGATTCAAGAAAAAAAAATGTCTTTAATGTTTTTAAGGTATTAAATTGTAATGTTGAATTTTTAAATAGATACTTGAGTAAAACTAGACTGAAGGATAGTCTAGGGATCTGAGTTTATGTTGATTAATATCTGCTTACACTTTTTCTCTCTGCTGCTGTCATATTGATCAAATGTACTATTTAAATTAAATTTTCTGATCTGAAAGTATATTACTATCTGCACTGAAGAAATAGGATTGTCTCAAAGCCATTTATTGTATTTAATTGTGTGAGCGACTGAGAATGCTTTTAGGAATTACAAGAAATGCACTCCTGGTTCAAGTGGAAACATCTTTGCTTCCACTGCTAACTTACAAATCAAAATGAATTCAATAAAGGTTATATTAAAACAGTAAAAAATGAGATTAGTAGTTGATAGATGGGTACCAAACCCTGAATTTCTCACTCAGCTATTGCCAAAACTCCCTTTGAAATTACCAATAAAATAAAATGATCCAGATTCTGTGTCTACAGTCCATGTGATACCAACGGTGCTGAAGTTCAGCAGAGGCTGACGTTAAGTGCTTCTCTTCCTACCTCTGCCAAGTACTATACTATGGATTCCTAGTGCAAAATAGGGTGACTGGAGGTTACATGGCTTCATAGAAGCTGGCACCTGAAAGATACGAGCTCCTGCATCCTCACAGTAGCTCAGACAACTTGCCTGAAACCAGCATGTACGGCTACAAAGACTCTGCGCAACATCTGTAGTAGGGAACAGCTCCAGCAAAGTGAGAATTGGAGTCCCGATTTTATGCTTGTGGCACCTTACACAGAGGATATTTGCTGACAGGGCCAGGAGCTCTATCATGAAACTCATTAATTTAAATGAGAAGAGTAGGTTAATATTCCTTTTTTTTGGTTTCCTGGTGGAATTGATTTTAGGCCAGTAAAACTACTGTTTTGTTTCTTCTGTTTTACTCAGCTGCATAATTTAGCATTTCAGAAATACTGCAGAATGATGACAGTGAAGCCTGAACTCAAAGGAATTACGATGGGGTACAGCATCAACTCATTGCCCTGCAAGACCTGCAGCTAAGCATCCTACCGACTCCCAAGGCTGTGATTGACTGTACACTGAGCCTGCAAAAAAAGTGTGTTAGTTTTTTTAGTATTATTATTATTATTATTTACAGGCTTTGCATGAATATATAGAGAGGATTTAGACTACTTAGGCAATTCACACAGCATGACTTATATCAAGGCACGTATATCTTGGTTTTATCTACTCAGCTTTATTCATGCATGCTTCCACTAAGCGGAACAGTTGTAAAAAGATTTATATGTGCTCACACATAAATAAGTGGAGGACAATTTAGTTTGTTCATTGTTTTAAAATTCTTGGAGTCATTTTTAAGATGCTATTGTGTGAAGTTACCATTGGAAACTGGACAGCTTTAGAAAACAGGATGCCTGTATATTTTCCAGAGTAGGGAAGCAGCTGTTAGACAATAGATGTTTTTTTAAAATTGTAAGAGATTAAATATCATTATGAATTGTTACTCTAACAATTTTTACAGCACTTATTTTTTTCTCACAAAGTTAGTCCCTCTAAGCGAACCTTTACACACATGCAGAAATTTACACTTTGATCAAGTCCACAGGAGCTGCTGGAAAGTCATATATATGCGCGGAAAAGGATCTGCATTTTGGAAAAGTATTCACACTCAGAGCACTACATGGTGGGTGGCTTAGAAAAACAGTGAAACAGATTGTAAGCCATATCCTGACAAATCACAGTTTCAAATACTGCATTCTCATTTAATAAAGAACTCAATTTTATTTACCTCTATTATATGCAGCTGTATTTTTATCTCATGCATCCCCAAGGATGCCAGAAAATACACTTCTAACATTTTAAATGAAGTTTCCTCACAGTGAGCTTGCGTCAGTCATTGTCTTCTGACACTGTGTCCCTCCTTAGTCTACCACATACACTATACCTAAAGGAAAGGAAGAGGAAATGCGATTAACCCTTCTAAAATCTATCAGTAAAAGGAGAAAAGTGTATAAGGTATCTTCCTTTCCCAGGACCATGCAAGCTCCTCACAAAAACCCAAGCTGTGAGGTTCATTTGCTGTCAGAATGTAAGCAAATGGGAGGTGTTCAGGGCTGGGTACAGTTTCGGTCCCTGGCAAGCCGGGTGGGCAATGCTGGTGAAAGGAGACGCTGACCCTTTCAGCAATAAGACAGCTCATGCACGTCCTGCTCTGTGTTGTCAAATGCAGCTCTTAATATTGAAGGACAGGGCTTGGCACACCTGGAGAAGTACCTTAAATGGAACAACAGAGCAACAGCAGGACCAGTGGGGCCAGCTGCATGCAATATGTTGTGGAAATTAAACATTCACTTCTTAGGTACTTTTTTTTTGACTCTTCATGAAGATGGAGAACACCTTGCCCACAATCTGAGCATGAATCCTTAGAGTTTCATATAATGTTGCCATGTTGTGTGTATGTTTCCATATGAGTGAAGCAATAATTTACCTCAGAATAAAAGCAAATCTGCAGTAACAAGGGGCAGTACCTTTTACACATTCTTAAAGGATTCTTAAAATACGTGTTGATGAAAGCACTTTCATTTTTGTTCTCAAAGAGCCATTTTAGAATTACATGTAGTTCAACTCTACAAAGATGATAGTTATTCTTCAGAGTCCAGCAGACAGCCTTCAGACAACAAGAGACCCAGAAACAGTAATAACAGTATTTTTTCCTCAGTTAATCTGCAAGTATTTCTCAAAGGCATCCAGGATCATTTTCCTACTTTTTAGCCCAAGACACAAAAATGAAGTGAGTTGCTCGTGGCCTCCCAGCAGGAAAATATATGTCACTGCAGAAAACATGTGGATGGCATTCCACAGACTTTCTGATGCTAAGGAAATGAAGGAACTTCTTTAAATATTCTTGTATAGTTATTTTCCACTCTTTTCCCAGGGCACTTCTATGCAACAAACTCCCATTTTGCTAATACATAGTATTTTTTAGTTTTAGATAGTGCACAAATTCTTGGAGCCGTCATTGCTCAATAACAATAATAAAATAGACAAAACCGGATCATATGATTCATGCTAATGCTAAAGGCTAATGATAAATACTAATACATGTTAATGCTAAACATAGCAAGAGATAGAGCTTTTTGGAGAGAAATGTTCTCCACAGCTGTTGCACGGAGTCCTGTAGGATCAAGTCAGTGAATCTAATTACCTCAAATGAATTTCAGTATAAAATATACTTCCATCTCACACTCTATACATTTCAGTTAATGAATCATTCCCAGGTTTGGGTGAAGGAAAACAATCTTAATGGAAAATAATCAAAGTATATACTGAGGAAAAAGTGAGGAAAATCTGATCACGAGACACCGCTACAAACTGCAAATCATTTTACATTCTGGGGGAGTAAGAGTTTATTCCAAAGGTTGCAACACGTTTAGTTTCTGCTACCTCCTATTCATCAGAGAATGAAACAGATCATGTCTGCCATGTAGGTACATCCATTAAACAGTTGAGAATGTCTACCTGATCTGAAACACACTGAAGTCAATAGAGACCTTTTCAACTGACTTCAGTAATGAACTTTGTCAAACAATCAATTCTGCCCTGGCAGTTCCTGCTGTCTTGATTAGTTTAAAACATGATAAAACTTTGTCAAAGAAATATTTGGAAAACAATCTTTTGCACTGCAAGAAATAAAAAATCTATTCATTACTTTTTGCTTCCACCATGAGGCTTGAAAGTACCCAGATGTACTTTTTAAGGCAATCACCAGCGAATCTCAGCATCCACTTTAACGACATTCTAGAAGAAGAAACAAAATCCTTACCCCAAAACTTTGGTGGCCATGTGATTGGAGAGTAAGTACTGTTTCTATCCATAACATCCAAATAACAAATATAGAACGGTACGTCCACAGAGGAGCAATGGGTTTCTCAACTTTTGAGATCTAGCAGTAGAAGCAATGCTTTTGTGCTGCCAGGGAACTGTGTTGTTTGCCTGAAAGGAAATGGATGTATCACATTTCCTGCTTGTGGACTCAAATTAGCAAGTGCTTGCCTTATCTTGGAACACCACATGGTACCCGAGACGGGGAAATAGCTTCCTTCTCGTCATTTCCTCAGCCAGTGCAAATTGACTCTGAACAATACCAAATCTCCTCCTTCCCTGAAACTTTTTGAACCCCAAAATGTCCAGAGATAGAGAGATGAAAATTCCTTTCTCTTTCCTTAAGAGACTTTCTATGTTGGAGACCTTCCCTAAACATTCAAAAGCACTTGTACTCAGTGGAAATTTTCAATAAGGAACATATGTGTCAAGAGGTTTTTAATAAACACCATTTCATTAGTATATTAATTTAGGGTATGAGGATTGTTAAACATTCACCATTGTTCCTCAGCTAGTTTGAGGAACTAGCTGGGCCTGACAGTGCAACTGTAGGCGTTAATATTTTAATGAGTGTACTTCAAATTTCCTTTGCCAATTCTTTTCCTTTCCACACCCCATTCTAAAATATGAGTTCCCTGGAACACAAACAGGCTTTGAGCTAATTGTTTGGACAGTTTTAATACAATGCAGTGTTAATTCCCTGTTGGAATTTGTAGGTACAGCTGCTAAATATAACAAATAGAAATAATAAGACCCCTACAAAAGAAAATAGCCAAGATATTTAATGACACTGACCCAGAGTTAATGGAGAATGTATGGGGATCAATAAAATATATAATCTTATATTTAGGTGATAAATGTTGTAGGACCTGATTTTAACTATTTTCCTCTTAAATATATTGCAGATAATGGATGCCCATAAACATTCTGCTATGAATGTCAAACCTCTGTTCTCTGAAGAGTTGTATGAGGTTTTGTTTTGCCCATTGTTTAAAGAAACCAGGATCAACTGCATTTATTTTTCACAATGAATATCATAAGTCTTCAAAATTTAGGAATCTCCAATCTTAAGATTTGGATCTGGCATAATTTTAATGTTGAATCTTTTTTTGGTTTGTTTTGTTTGGGACTTCTTTGCATGAAACAGATTTTCAAAAATACTGAGTAAAGATACTCTGATGATTAATGGAACACTGACAGTTTTCAAAGCTGGTGTTTAAAATGAAATATCAAAATACTGAGTTAAACACCTGAATGAAAAAGATCTGATTTTCAGATGTCTGTGAACAAGATATAACTTGATAAGAAATGCTGGAATTATTTAGTTTGCTTGGGACACAGACACCAGAGCAGATGATAAAAATATACAAATCAAAGAGTTCTATAACTACGGTTAGTTTTGTGCTCTAAGAGTAGACGGTAATACAACAAAACTTAATTATTGTAAACTATAAAATGATGAAATTTAGTGATTTTAGTTTGCTGAATGCATCTATTTGGAAGATCGTTGTAAAACAGGATTAAACACGGACCTTAATCAAGCTGAAAAGCGGATGAGTTCAGACATGGACACTTGTACAGATAATTAATCTTCCATATTATCAAGAGTATAAAATATGACCCTTAATGTTTTTTGAGAAAGTCAACAGCAATGAGAAGACGCATGCCAGTTTCTCTCTGGACAGGGTATTCCGAGATGGGATTTCTCTCATTTTCCTCAAAAATAAACAGCTGAGATGGGCAACTGTGAGCAGCAGTAGATCAGTGAAGATGGATCATCAAAAGTATTACCTGGGCCATACACCCGTAATACTTGTCTGCAAGTTGCAGCAAATAAAGTTTTAATTGAAACAAAGTGATGTGAGCTTACATTGACTTGCTAAGAAGGAGGCTCTTTCAGATCAGTTTCAAACTCTCTTTCCACTATTTACTCTTGCAAGAAAAGGAAAGAACTGCACGTTTCTGCAACAGAACTTATCTAAAATAGGTACAGTGCATCACATCCTGAGATGTCATAGTTAAAATGGAACCTTCTTCACCAAAGAGATAAAGCAGGTTGACATGTCATAAACCTTGTCTTAATTTATTATTTCTAATACTAGGCTAAATTTTTCCACATTCATTTTATTTCTGAGTATTGCAAGAATTTATTTTCTTGGTAACCCCATTAGTTCTTTCATTTTTCTCTATTGAGAAGAATCTTTTCCTGAAAATGAAATCATCATAACGCAAGGTGCTCTCATGGATGAAAATACTCATCACCATTCATTATACTGGCCAGTATAACACACTGTCACTTCTGACTCATGGGAGACAGAGGTATGTAGAGGTCGAGCTGTCAAATACATTGCTGACGAAAGTGAGTTCCATTACAATGAAATGAGCAGTCTTTTACCCCTTGAAAAGAGAAACTGAATTCTGTCCTTAAAGTTTTTTAATTTATTGATTAAATGAGGGGAGGTGCTTTGAATTTACAACAGCACAAGCCCTAATCCCTGAAGAAAGAGAAGAACTTACAGGGGAAAAAAAATGATGGGCGTCATCATGTATTTTTCTAATGTATCAGAAAAATCATAGGCAACTAAACTGTAGGTACGTAAGGTAGTGCTGGCAGGTGAAGAGTCACCTTCTTCCTTGGAAGAAGCAGCCATGAGGGGAGGACTTGGTACCATCACCAGCCTGCTCTAGGGTCAGCAGTTGCTTTCTCTGAGGAATTTATGCTTTTCCCATTTTTCTTTGCCTTCCAGTAAACTCCTGATCCGTTAGATGTTTTCTGTTTAACAAAAACATCTGTGCAGAGATAGTTTGCTGGGTGCATAGAGATTGATTTAGCTGAAACCATTTTTTCAGCTGGCCAAGGCTCATGGTGACAATGTTTAAGTATGATCAGTAAACACTACAAAATGAACCCAGATCTTAGCTACTGTCAATCACTGCCAGACAGAAGGATCATACCACTGTCACTAGAAGCAAAAAGTGAACACCATGAGAGAATTTTAAAGCAACTTGCTGCAAAGTACTTTTCAGTTACTGGCACTTCTTGAGGAAACATAGGTATATATGCTAAATTCTCCTGCATGAACTCACAAGATCTTTATATTTCAAATGTAAGCAGATTTTACTGAAAAAAAAAAAAAAAGAATGAAAAAGAGTAGAATGAGCATCCAGTGAAACTTTTTTTTTTTTTTTTTTACACTTTCCATCTGGAGATTAAGATGTAGGCTGGGATTTCCTTTAATTGTTTTATATTTCAGCAGCCTCATATTTGTCCTTGGTTAGTTTTACAGCTCTCCGGATGCATGAAGAAAAACTCAGGAATTTTTGTTCTTTGACCAGTGATGAAAAATGTTCCTGTGTCCCATCAAACTATCCATTTTCAAGGCTACTCATAATGTGACAAAAGACAGAAACTGCAGCCTGCCTTTAATGACTCACTTCAGTCGTCTTCAAGATCAAACAGCAGATTTCTTCAGTTTACCTGAATAGTTAAATAACTTATTTCCATGTGCTAGCTCTGTCAGAATAGACCTTTTGACAGGATGTGTCTGCTATTAATGAAGAGGAATATGGCTACAGTAACGCTATCATCTCAGAAAACACCTTGATTTCTGGGAGTATATTAGAAGTTATGAATTTTTCTCCAGATTTTTCAGAAGACTCATGGGTAGGAAATGCATGAGAATTTCAGACATTCAATATTTTTGGGAGGTGTGAAATCCTAAGGACATAGCATAAAAAGAAGGTCCCTCATTGCTATTACATCATTGGAAAGATAAAGTCACAGTGCAGAATGTGAATTCATTTTGTATTTACTGGAACATGTACCAAATTTTTAGATCCAATATTCAAATCAAAACTCTGAAACCATATCTTTTACCTAACATGGAAGTCTTATATAGTCTAGTGAAAGGTGACTGAGAAACATAAAAAGAGGCAGAGGAGAGCCCTCGCCTTCTTCCAGCCAGACACTTTCAGATTACTGATCTTTTTCATTACATGTGTGATATTGAAGACTGTGTTTGCATATTTATATGTGTGGGGGAAAGCAAAGGCAAGGGAATTAAAAAAGGGCACACATATTTTACATTGATGCATTTCAGCACTGGTTAAACTTAAGGCCAGAGAGAAAAAAATTTTGTTTCAGCCATGTGTAAGTAACTCAAATACTTAATGTTAAAAGGAGCAGTGGGTCCTGTTGGAAGCAACAGTGGTAAGTCATGTGGGCAAAGGCCAGTTTTAACATCTCTGCACAGTATTCCCACAGCCAAGTAACAGTTAGGGAGTATGGTACTGAGAGTTGGCATTATGGGGTTTGTGTGGGTCCAGATGTGCACCAGGGTAATGAGGGTCGCTCTTGGGGACACAGGGAGGGGGCAAAGATGAGCTCTTTGGGGCTAACAGAAAGTCAGGAACTCTCCTCTCTCACTTTTTCATATCTAACAGCTTGCATGGTGTTTTGTGGTGGCCCACATAGAGCTAGCAGTTTAGATTCGAAAAACTCAAACTCAAACTTTTATTTTATCAGCAGACGAAATTGTAAGTAATGATCCCAGAACAGAAGAAAATGAGGTGCTGTCATTATCTATCATTATTATTCCTCACAAGGAATTATTAGGTAAAAAGAATGCATAAACCCACCTAGGTTAACCCTCAAGTTGAAGCTTGATAAATTACTAAAGAGGATTATATGCCGTAATTGTTGATAGGGGCAGAAAACTGGAGTCAGCAATCAAAAAAATCCCTCTTGGTTCTCTGTTCTCCTACAAATGCATCCTGTAAGCCACTTCCCACTCACAGATGAAAATGAAATCCACCAATATGCTTTCCAAAGGGTAGAAAACTTTCGTCCAATGGCCAAATTTGCACAAACTTGCAATCTAATAAAGAGATTTGCCATTGTGTCCTCAGAGTACAGCATTTCTTCATCTTCAGCTATGATGCCAGAGGTAAAAGGATGGGGCAATAGAACTTAGAGTCTTCCTACCCAATTCTTCACCCCTGAACATCCTGAAGCAGTGCTGAAGCATGACATTTAGTAGACTCATTACCTTAATTCAGATTACCATCCTATTCTTTCTACTGCCCATTAAGAAAGAGACCTAGTAAGAGCAGAGAAAGAAATAACACCCAAACACAATTCAGTATGACAGCAAAATCATATCATTTTCATAGTAACTGATAGAGTTCTACAGTTGAGCTGTAAATTTTACATCCAGCTACCAGCATTGGATAAAAAACCAACCTCTTGCTGTTGTATTCTCTCATACCTGCTGTTAAAAAGATGGAATGAAATGACATCCATTTTTCCCACTCCCTAGGGCGGTCTGAATTTTTTAATTTTATTGATAAACAATGTTCACAGATATATCTATATCTGTTCAAACTGAGAGACACTTGTCTTTCACAGACATCAGGTTGCTGGTGTGAGCAGCAGGTGGATGTCTCATTTACCTTTATAGTGCATGAACTGTTTAGGAGCAGAATTGTATTTGTCCCAGGTTGTCATGTAGAATTTAATGAAGTTGACTCATCATGCAGCATTGCCTTAGAACAGCAAAAAATATTCCTGCGTGCTACCGTTTGCATGTGGAGCTGTACATCAGTGGATCTGTGTGGATGTTCTGTACTTCTGCAGTGTTGCTGTCCCTGGGGTGGCAGAGACTGTTAACGGTAATCCTTTCACCCAGATGCAAACTAGGACTTACCGTTGACACGGTCTTCATTATATCACACAGTTAGGAATACCAAGAAGCATAGCAAACTGGATTCAGGGGATGTCTCTGGGACCCATTTTTATATTTATTTTAGCAGAAACAGTTCCCTGCTGTCAGTTCATTACATGTTAGATAACAGCCTAACCCAAGCACATTCTTACTAATGAAACTCATTATTAAGTTACTCATACTGAGATATCATAATAGGTGTGGTATGGGTAGATAAGCATTTAGAGTGTATTAATATATCCTGTATATCTGAAATATCTTCCAAAAATGAGATGAGAAGGATGGTAAGAAGGAAATCATTACTGTCCACATGTCTTTAGAAGTCTGTTTTCAAGCTAATTCTCCTATAGATTCCAATGTTAAAAAAAAAATAAAAATTCAGAACCACTCTATAACAGCATTTTTCCCAGTCTAATGTGTTATCCCTGGATTACCTCATAATTTTTTCCAGACCTATATCTAGTCTATGAGGCTAGTCACGAAAAATAGTCTTTGTGGAATACACCACAACAGATATCACTTTTGGTTTGATTTAGTTAGGTTTACTGTGGGTATACTGCTTAATTTTCATGACTGCATTGTTTGATAGATGAACAAACTGAAATCCTTCTTTCACTTTTCTAGACAAATGGCTTATGACAGTAAAAATTTGCTTTCTGAATCACACCATAAGTAAATGAGTAATGTGAAGCAAAACAACAACAAATATTTGATCATTATGGTCCCCTTCATCAGTTTACTAGTACCATAAAAAAAGTTCTAAATAACCAAAACCTTTTCTGAAGTTCAGAGTGAGAGGAAATCCTATGGGGAAGGTTAAGAATGGAGGCATGATGAACAATTGAAGGAAATTGCCTTTCAGTAGTCATGAATGTTTAATCTTCTCTTCCTCTGATTGACAGGATCACACCATAGTCACGGAGTATCATTTTGTTCCTATAAATCCAACAAGCTTGGAATGCAACTCACTGGTATTTCTCTCTTACAGTACTTTTGAATTGCCCAAGGAACATTAAAATACACATGATGCCAAAGTGTCCTAAAGTATATAAAGCCAAGATTAATCACCCAGAGAAGTACAAAGTGCCACAATATTTCACAGCAACGTAAGTAAAGGTTTTGAGGACTGTAAAGTCCATAGGCAATGCCCTGTATGCCAGCTTAGCTTGCTTGCTTTCGTTATTATTTATTATACTTATTATAGCTTCCCCAAGTCATCCCATATGGCAATCACAACTCTGTTGTACTTAAGTACTGTACAAAGAAATTACAGTGAGACTAGGTAATTTGCATTTCTTCTTTGTTGTGCAAATGATTGTTTCCTGTACTCTGCAGGAAAACATGATATTGAAAAGCAAAAGTCCAAGACTCCAGTTGCTGATATTTTTCCTTTTGATGATTTTCTTTGCCCTTCTCCTAAAAACAGTATTTGAGGTTTAAAGGCATTTCTCAGGGTGCGTATTCAGCAGGTCTGTCATCCTCGCCTTGCATGTCAAGCTGCAGTTCATTAGAGCAGGACCATTACCGACGGCAGTGAAGACAGGATGCTGGCAGTAAGCTGTTTGTCTGTCTCACCTCAGCTTAAGCAGAGAACTCAGCCAAAAGCAAAAGAAGGTACTTGATCAGTTTCAGTGGTAAAAAGATAAAAGTGCCCTGTCAAAGAAGCTGTATTTCCCTTAGCATACCCACAAGTCCCAGAGAATTTCTCTCCCAAACTAACTACAGAAATTTTGCTCTGATGAAAGACGGCAGTAGTCATTCCTTCCACATATCCCTTCCTTCTTATTGCAGCAGATCTAGACATCCCAGCAGTCTTCAGAGCCACAAAACATGCAAACCTTTGCCCTCACCCTCATCCATATAGCCATCCTAGCCACCCCTGACAATCCCCACTACTCCCTCTCTCCCGAGCACCCACACAAATATCTGTACTTGTAACCTCCACGCCGCTGAGCACCCCAGTCCCTCAGCAAGCTAATCAGAGAGCTCCACAGAGAATGGAAATGCAATTACTGTCCTTTGGAAACTGGTGAATAATTAATTTAACCATTTTCTATTGCACATCATTAATTTTTACTGCTCTCAGATGGCTTGCTATTATAGAGACTAAGCTTAATAAATCTTGGGCTGTAAGGGCCAGGAGTTGTGGACACAGGCATCCACGCACAGAGAGACTGCAGAAACTCCAGCTGTAGAACATATATACTATTAAGTACAAGGAGCTTGATACGGGTTCCATGTACACTTTCAAGCACTTCTATGATGTAAGACTTCTGAAGCAGATTTTTAGCATACAGAAATCCGCATCAGCAAATTGAATTACGTTGACTTACAATGATGATCTGAACTATTAAAAAATCAGGAAATAAAAGTTATGAGAGATGATGAAAATGTAATGGAACAGACATCTTACAAAAGCGAAGCAGTCAACAATGTGACTACTTGGCATGGACCAGTCAAACTTAAGAAAGCAAGAGCAAGCATTCTGTAAGACTAAAATGTGGAATCGCGGGACATACATCAGAAATCACTGCTGATCCTTTCAGTTAAGATCACCTGATCTTAACCAAAGAGCTCTGGACTGATCAGGGAAGTGTCCTAAGGCAAAAATAAGACTGTCATGGCAGGGCATGGATTAAGATTAAAAAAAAATAGGCAATATTGTGGAGATTTCATTAACTAGACAACCACCAGAAATGGTAAGAGGAAACAGTAATAGGGGAATTGATGTCAGCAAGAATGCTTCCACTTTCCAGTTTGTAAGACAAAGGTAGTACAGACATAGTCGTGTGTCTTTGAAAGAACAAGCATTGCCAGCTCTCAGGAATATATTATGAAAGACTCTGCTTTGGTGATGACACCCTACATCTGATTTTCAGATAATATCAAAGAAAATACCCGCTGACTGGCTGATTAATCACTTCTTTAGAAGAACAGTCAATAAACTAAACAAGCAGATTTTATATTCCTACTCCTCAGCAACAGAAAGAAAAGTATTTGGATTTTTCTTGGGATGGGTTGAGCTGACTGGAGTTGGGCTGGGAATTTTGAGATGAGAGAAGACAGATGGGAGGCGTCTAATAGGGTTTTCATCAGAAGACAACATAAAACAGAAATCCCAAGGATTCAGAGAGGATCAACTCTGGGTCCTCCCTAGTCTACTCTGAAAATTATCAGGTGGCTTCTCTCTAAAGATGCAAGTTAAGGCATAGATTGGAGGACAGAAGAACTTGATAGGCTCTGCCTTACATTCAGGACTCAGAACTCAGGTTCAGCTGGATTAACAGAGGTATTTGTGGGACTAAAGAGGGTGCAAGACTGTTGGACCACTGGACACATTATCCGGTTTGTGGTTAAAAGTGAAGCATAGGTTCAGAGCCTGGTACTTAACCCTGTGTTCTGCCAAAGACTGGCAAAACAAAAAATGTATTTGAGCTAGGCAAGGAAGCTCCTGAATGAAAATACAGACCCAAAAATTAATTAAAAATGCCTCAGTGTTATTTGGTTCTTCGTCATTATATCTGAACTCCTGAGGCTTATAATATTGAAACACTGAAGAATGGAAAATCACAGAGTGTCCTGGAGTTGTCACAACCTGGACAGAAACAAAATGACCAGAAAGAATTCAGTGAAAAAGGCAGATATGGCCAGCTCTACATACCTCTTATGCTCCCACTTGTGTTAGCCCCTATTGACCATATTGCTAACTCTTTTCTGTGTCCAGAGGATATGAGTCTGTAGCAAGTCTGAGCTGCAGAGTATTCGTGGTCCAGGTAAATCCATAGCAGGTTGCCTTTTTATTTCTGGAGTGCTCCTCTTCAGAGTCAGAAGTGCTAATCAAAGCAGTGGCTGGTACAGTCATCCCCACCAACACAACCTGAACACAAAATCAGGCCATTTTGATCTGGTAGTATTTTATACCCGCTCTGAACTGTCTCTGTAAAAACTGTGTAAACAACAAAAACAATCTGTCTCTGGAGAACTCACAATTTATGAAATCTCCAGACATAAGCACAGAGGAGCTAGAAGCATCTGGGCTTTAATCCCATAAATTTCACTCCGGCAGGCACTACTGAAATCAAAGTGCATAGTGCATAGAGCAAAGTGCGTAGTGCTCCCCAAAATAAGGAGAACTGGTTATAGAAAAAGTGCTGCTGGCAATTTAAAGGAAAACACTGTAAGGATATAAATTATCAGTGGTCTGTCTGGGCTTCTCTTTCAGCTATAAATCTTATTTTTTTTTCAGGTTAGAGAGAAACAGCTAGGAGATATTTTTGTCGAGAAGCACTTTTCCAAAAGCTTGTTTCTCCTCCCAAGTACACCATTTAGCAATGGTTTGCTCTAGGCAGGAAAAAGTATTTACCCAAAGCAGTGAGGTAGCAAGAAAGACTTCTGCTGTGAACTTTTTGTCCTAGTGGAGGAGCATATCTACTGAATAATCATTGGGATGAATGTTAACTACATTCTGTGTTGTTGTATCATAGCACAGTATTTTCCTGACATTAACGTTGCACTGCAGAGGAGCCGTAGTCTTGAAACTGCCTAATTTACTCCCAGTCACGGTTGAACACAGGAGACATGCAGTGAAAAAATATTGAGCTGTTGTAGGGATGAATGACTCACTTGAAATGCAGCCACCTTCAGGATAAAGTGCAACACTAAAACAGCGGACAGAGACAGTTAAAGCCAAGAGACGGATAACATATAATTTTGGAAAGCAAAGAAAGATATTTTGTAGGCATGCTAATATTCTTTCAATATTGCTTGGTCTTTCTACGGGCCAATTAGAAAACTTGCAATTTCATTCTTAGATTTGATCTATCAGTTCAAAAAATGTTTTTTCTTAGTGAAATTCCTGGCTGTTCCTGTATACATGAGATTTGTGTACCAATATTTTTCACTGTATCTGTATTCTGTTATACTCGTCCTTCTTAAAACTCCTCTTTTAAATAAGCATTTTTTTTACAGAAGTTGCAATATTGTTTTAAACAATGCCATCTGAAAAAAAAAAAGTCTCTCTATGCTTCAGCTTTGCATAGAAAACATCAAGCTTCCTGTTCATTATGTGTTATTTGACAAGACTTGGAGTTTCATGCTCCTGCATGAAAATGATAATGATGAAAAGCATGGATGTCTCATAGAAGAATCCTGACGCTGTTCAGAAGAACTTCTGGTGCTACCAGTCAACATCAAAAGGTAGAAAATAATATCTGATAAGATTAATTGCACAGAGATGACAGATTTCTGCCTGTGGAAGTTCTCATGAATACTAAGATGCTTCTCTTACCTAATGAATTTAAGATATATTCAAAATGAGGTCAGGAAAGACTTTGGATAAATTCTTTCACTCACACACAGTGTACAGTGGCTCAGATACATACCTTGTCATTTAAAATATTGAATTTATTTAAAATATTTAGGTTTTTAAGAGTTTTTTGGTACGTTTTGTATCAAGACTGGTGTAGAAGTCAGAAAATATAGATTTGGAACTGCGAGCATAATGACAGTGACAGAGAATTGTCACTGACTATCAGTCAGTCGATAGTCAAGTAATGATAGTGATGGATAAGAATCCTAAATGTGTTGATTACAGAACACGAAAAATCATAGGACCAGGTTTTCCTCCAGATAGATATTGTATGGTGAGGGAGATAAGCCTCACACTAGACCCGTGTACTGCTTGGAACAACTGAAGTAAAGCAAAGAGGTTCAAAAGACAATTATTCTTTAAAAAGTAATGTTTTCCCAAGGGGGACTGACTGATTTCATCTTCCTTCACATGTCTTGGCAACATCAGGTTTGTTCCTGTCAGGTGCTGTAGCTGCCTCAGGTGGCACACCAAGCTTCTCACCTCTTATTAAACACCCTGTTCTCCATTTCTGTTTAGATGTCCTTTCAGATTAGACCTCACATGGCAGTGCCACATCTTCTAATGTCTCCGACATTCCTGTAAACCCTCTCTTCCTACCAGGATAGTCTTTAACTTCAGTCTCCAAATCATCATTTTACTGTGACCACTGACATACTCTGTGGTTTCAGTCCTACTATTATAAAAGGAATTACTGTTTGACTGTAGTATTGTATTTCAGAGAAGTAATTATTTTAATTCATTTATATTAAGCTAAATTATTTTTCTGGTCACACATGTAATTCTGAACCAGTAAAGAAATGCAATTATTCTGCCAAGTGTTACATAACAAGACAATTCACCAGGTGTTTACGACCTTTCCTGATGTTTGTCCATGTTTGCTTGAGATTGGTGCCAGCTGACATTCTGCCCAGTGCTGTTCAAAGGCACAGTTGACAAAGACATCTTGTCTCTATTAGAATGTGAGGAAATTTAAAGTAAGTCCAGTTTTGGTAGCTGAGAGTTTCCTGGTCTGTTCCTGCAACGTCTTTTTAGCCCGGCACTAAAGGAAAGAACTTTTCGATACTGTCCACATGGTGGCACTATCCGATCATGTTTGCTTTGCACTACTGGTTCCTGTCAAACTTTTGTCATGTTCAATCTGAATTTTTAAACAGGTTGTGGGGTTGGTTTTGGGTTTTTTTTGTTATAAACTGAAGCATTATTAAAAAATGTTAAGTTATGTGTTTAAAGGCTCACTTGCACAACCCGCAGGAGCCTGGAGGCTCAAGGGCAAGTGGAAGAGTGGGGGAAAATGGAGGGATAAGGGGATAAAATGTGTCCTGTAGACAGGTTGCTGGTCGGTACACTTGTCTGGCCATGGCCTGCATCTGCTCAGCGCACTCTGTCCTGCCTCCTCATGAAACTCCATTTCTAGCTGTTTTCCTGGGCGAGGGGCACAGGTGTGCACAGCAACTGGTGTGGGACCAGTGACTACAGGGGCCCACGCATCTCTGCTGCCTGCACCTGGAGAGCCTGGAGAACACACATAGTGTGGGTGTCAATGTCTATAGAATCATAGAAAGGTTTGGGTTGGAAGGGATGTTTAAAGGTCATCTAGTCCACTCCCCCTGCAATGAGCAGGGACATCTCCAGCTAGATCAGGTTGCTCAGAGCCTCCTCCAACCTGACCTTGAATGTTTCCAGGGATGGGGCATCTACCACCTCTCTAGCCAATCTGTTCCAGCGTTTCGCCATCCTCATTGTAAAACAGTTCTTCCTTATATCTAGTCTAAATCCTCCTTTTTTTAGTTTAAAGCCATTACCCCTTGTCCAATTGCAACAGGCCCTGCTAAAAAGTCTGTCCCCATCTTTCTTATATGCCCCCTTTAAGTACTGAAAGGCTGCAAAAAGGTCTCCCCAGAGCCTCCTCTTCCGCAGGCTGAACAACCCCAACTTCCTCAGCCTGTCTTCATCGGAGAGGTGCTCCATCCATCTGATTATTTTTGTGGCCCTCCTCTGGACCTGCTCCAACAGGTCCATGTATTTCCCGTGCTGAGGGCCCCAAAGCTGGGCGCAGTACTCCACGGGTTTTTTTGATGCAGCCCAGGATATGTGTGTAATCACTAACAAACACCAAATTCCATCAGCCAGCAAGTAAGGTATGAAGCCAAGGAGCCAACTATTGGAACGTCTGCAATACTGGAAGACCTTGGGGTCTGAGAGTTGGCTACTGAAGGGACCAGAGGGTCTGGGACAGCTACTGGGAGGTAACACCATGAAATCTGGTGAGGCCATAGGTCTGGGCCAGCTGCAGAAGAGACCTTTTCACAGGAGTATGTGTCTGTGTGAGGGCCAAGTGGGAGAGGAGAGGAGCCTGGAGTCAGCTGCTGGAGAGACCAAATGTCTAAGGCCAGTCCTTTGAGGGCAGGTATGGGAGACTGGAGGGAAGTATGTGGGGGCACTGGGGGGGTGAGGGTGGGGTGAGCTGGCATGCCCAGGTACCGGCAGCTGGGACGGCTGGGATCCAGGGGCAAGGCACTGGCCACATTGAGTGCTTAAACTCAGCCGCTGGAGGGATCCAAGCTTTATGGATGCATATGTATTTGTATATATTTTCCACTAACAGGTTCTCACTCTTATCAGCCAGAGAGGGGAACAGAATTTGGCTGGTCCTGTCATTAGTGTCTGCAAGAGTGCTGTGTTTTCGGTCCCTGTCGAACTGTGCATACAGCCATATGTATACGTCTATGTGTGTGTATACGGTGAGTATGTGCGCACCTATTGGGAGTACACACTCAGCCTCTCTACCGGCTGGATTTGGGGGATGTGGGGCTGTGGCAGGTATTCGAATACTGGATTTAGCAGGTCCCAACAGAATGTATATAATTTTTAGATCAGTATTACTTCTGCTTGCTTATGCCTTTCAAATAGTAACTTTTTTAGTCCAATTTTAAACAATACTGGGGTGTCCACTTCTCATTCCTGTTCAGGAGTCTGAGTTTTTAGAAATGTTTTCCAATTTAGTGTAACTTATGAAGCACAAATGAGGAAAAATTGGCACAACAATAAATTTCAAATAGATACATGAGTTTCTTGACAATAATGGTGACTAACTTTAGAAATAAATGACATTTGTTTTAGCTCGACTCTTGCCATATGCTAGACTGAGCTCATTCTGAACATTTACAAAGCTTTAAATCCTAATTAGGCATTTCTAAGCTGTTAGAAGTTTGATAAATTCACTTACAAGAACATACCATATACCATGGTATTATATATTAGTTTAACAGACAATTTTCTTTTTTCCTGGATTTTTTTCTACTCTCACTTCACTTTTGTGTAATCTCATCCCATTACTTTCATTCATTTCAGCACAATGCAAGGAAAGTTAAATGGTCTCTTGCTATAGTTCACTTAATTCAGTATAATTCTTGAGGGGATATATATATATACAGTTAGAAGCCAGAGAATATATAAACTTTAACTTTATAATATATAAACTTCAATTTATCGTCAAAGTTTTTTCACCAAGTTCTGTTACATTTAAACATAAACACATACAAATATGTTTACATACAATATGCAAAACCTTTATGTAGAAAAATTCATACAGTTATACAGCTTATACATTTATACTTGATACAGTACATGAAAAGGAGATCTCTCAGGAGGTGTGTGGCAATGTTTTAACGTTGCACATCGATCCTGTATGACAGTTTAGGACAGGAAGGAAGTGGCAACTACTGGTTGCTGCAAAACCTGCAGCAAGAAAGGTATGCTCTCTTGTTCAAACCCATCTCAGCATTCACAGAGTCAGAGCAAATGGACAGAAATCAAGACACCTAAAGAGATATCCTGTTCCGCACCCTGACAAAGTATCAAAAAAATAAAAAAGCTTTCCAGGAAGACACTTGTCTAGTCTGCACTTTAAGATCTCCCATGATGCAAATTGCACTTCCTCCTTAGGGTATGTGGTGCAAAGCCTTATTTCCTCCTAAAATTTTCGGTTCTGATATGACGATCTCACCTGCTTCAAGGCAGGCACATTGCTTCTTGTCCTATGCACTGTACACGCTGAGAAGAGATTATTCCCTTCCCTTTGTAGTGCTCCTTCACAGTTTTGAATGCTTTTATACACCCCGTCGCTTTCTAATCCCTAGATTTAAAAGCTATTTCAGTCTTTTCTTTTGGATCGTGCCTTCTAGACCTTCCACCAATCTCATGGATGTCCCCTGAATTGTCTCTACTCGGTTTAGATCTTTCTCAAAGCCTGGCGACTGGAATTGGACCAAGCACAGAGTGACACAGCAGTGAGGCAAACTAAAACACTACTTTACCTCCTCTAAAGGCCATATATCTCTTCTGAGGAAGACTGCCCTGAATTCTTCAGTGCCAAAGAGCTCACTCATGTCTCAGCTGAAAGCAGCAGAATTCGGCGGTGGTGTGTCATCTGTGACACAGAGCCAGCCTTGGTGACATTGCCGGTATTTCCTTGCGGTTTGTAATGCTTCACCAGAGTACTTGGAAGAGGGGTTTGTTAGAGGGCGGGCACTATCCTTCAGCGCCCCACCAGGACAGTTCAGGCTGCCACCTGTCCTTAGCTGAGGCCTTCTTACCTGAGTGCTCGTGGATGCGTGCTGCATGCTGAATAATTTGCTTTGGACACAGCAAGAGGCCTCTAATTACCTATGTTACTATACTTCTTTTTTTTTTCTTTCTTTTCTCTGCAGTAGAAGTAATGTTTATTTCTCGCCTTAATCAACACCAACATCTAGTAAAGAATCTTTATTTAATATGACCATTTAACATTAAGAATGTTTAAAATCATAGTGGAATCAAGCATATGCTTCGCGTAAGGATGCCATTAATTTAAAATGAATAAAAATATCTGAATATGGTTCTAGCTTTTCCTTTCCAAAAACTCCCTGTCATCATGACAGAGCCTGCATGAAAAGTGAGATGACTCCTTGCCAGAACTGCCGTATACTAGCAAATATAACCAACCCTCTTTTCTTCCAGAAGGGCAACCTACAAACATCCTAGTGGCAACAGTTTCAGTTTACGATTTTTTAACAATTAAAAGGAAAATAAGAAAAGTGATGGTGATAAATTGTACTGTATTGTTCTTAGGATAGTAAAGCAGGTTTTTTTTCTAGCAAAAAAAAAATATCTGGGTAAGTGCAGTGAAGCTTACAGTAGCTACCACCTTAATTCGGAATGTATTTTTTCATGCAAGGTGGACTCCAGCTCTGCCCACAGCTGGAGTTGATTTTTTTGTATTAGAACAAATAGGATGATTTGGAATGACATTATATTCTCGTGTAATATACAAAGAGGAAGAGATTTAAATAAGCCACATCTTCTTTTCTGCATATTAATCTCAAAATAGCTATACAGAAATCAGCAAGGTTTCTGTGGGTTTCCTGCTATAACTGTTAAGCAGAACATACCTCAATCATTTTAGCTGGATGTTTAAAACATATAGTGCAGCATATAGTGCTGCAATTTAGAGAATGAAGGAAGCAGTAGCAAGTACTTTTCTTTACTGAATTGCTTCAAATGATAGTAGTAGTATTGTACAAAGTCTAAGCTTTTGTAGCGAAGGTGTTCTCTCTTGTGGTAATGCGCATTTTCTTAACCTAGGAAGATAAAACAAAATGGCATTTTCTGAAAGAGACGGCAAAGAGAGGAATTTTTTCAGCAAGAAGATGTATGTGGAAAGGGGAAACTCAAAAACATGTCAGCATCCACTTCCTTTGCCATCTTTGATGCTGCAACTGGCATGGGGTAAGACAAGGAAGCAGGATGAGCAATGGAGGTTAGAGAGCATTGGATGAAAAAGGCTTTTCGGTTCCCCTCCTGCACAAAACAGAACAACACAAAAAACCTACAATCCTTGAGAGGAGGAAAATTTCAGATCCAATATGCTTGGCTACACTCATTGTCAGGAAGAGCCAATTTTTGTGGATGGCTGGAGGTGACCTAGATACGTACCCCCTAGTTTCACAAGAATCCTTGCTGTAACTCCCGGTATGTCTGTGTCTTCCACACAGCATCTTGGTTCCAAGTGTGTGATCCGTAACTGCGTATTGTGTCAGGATAGGTGCCACAAGTGTAAGTGTTCATGTCACAAGGGTAGCACCAATGTTAACATGACTAGCGCTAACGGAAGGGATGATGCTGAGTAATCTCTGCTGCCTAACTCAGATTTCATCCATCCACTCAGTAAACACCCCGCATACTAATGTTGTAGAAGCACTGCAGCAGTGCCAGAAAAGATGAAAAACTAGGAGGCATGTTGGCACTGTTTCTCCCAACTTCTCCATTTCAGCTCTATAGGAGTGTTTTTCTTTCCCAGTGGTACAGACCAGAGATCATCCATCTCTTAAGCAGAAAAATATCCTTCTGTCTCCTGCATGAAGGTAGCCTTAACTGTAACAGCAGAAACAAAGGAGGGAAAAACCAAGTCGTGGGGTTCGTGTAATGTCTTTTGAAGAGGCAGAACCACATTTTCTAGCGGTGGCGTAAACACCGTGGCACGGCTAGCGTGGTTTGAGCTTGAGAGTGGCAGACCCGTCCTGCGAGCTCCTTCGAATATTTCTGTCCTGCTGCTCTTACGTAAGTGCCGGTGTCCCACTTTGCTTGTGCAGCTCCCTGCCTTGTGTACGATGATGCTCTGGAGCCTACGCCAAAGGTAATGCCCGACAGAACGCTACGTAACGCAACAATGCTACTAGTAATACGACTAGCAATGGTAATTAGCAGCGACAGCTCGATACGGCCATTCTCGGAAGTATTTTGGCAGCTCGCTAAAAGCGTCCTTGGGGGGTGTTTGGGCTCGGGGCTGAGGCCGGTGCTCCATCCCCCGGTTCCCCGGGCACAGCGGTCAGAGCAGGCACCCCGGGAGACGCTGCCCCGGTCTCGCCCACC